>NC_139033.1:50539066-51139066 GCF_964662115.1 Mustela nivalis
ATTTGTTTTTTTTTTAATCAAAGAACTTATCAATATCTGGTATCTTTTTTCTTGGTCCTTCACCGGACTCTACATTTCATGACACCAGAAGCTTGTCTGTACTATTTACCTTTATATTCTCTAAACAGCCTCTGGCAGGTAGTTGGTACTCAGTAATTATATGTCAAATGAATTAATAAATCTGAATTTTGACTTCACCAAAAAACTTCAAGTGAACCTTATACAAAATATATAGTATGTACGTATTGCCTGTTTTTTCTATATAGCAAAAAAGAAGCAAGAGTTTCCAGTTATCCAGTTATGATGATGAATGTATACAGTCAAATAAAACAGCTCAGTTAAAAATGATGTTGGTGCTTTCAGCATCAGTATTTAGTCTGGTTAATATATTTAAATAACATTTTACAGCTTTCAAAATTCTTTCTCATATATCAACTCATTTGAATTTAACGTTAACATGGTAAAATAGCCAGAGAGATATTATGCTCTTGATTTTCAGATGAAAAACAAACAAAAACACAAATGATTGAAGCAGTTAAATTATTTGTCAAGAGTGTCCCATTGTCTACATCTACCTTTTGTATATCTGTACTGTAATGCCAGGAAAACCCAGAAATCCCCATTTTAAATATGGTCATGGTATTAAATTAGTTATGTCACTAGGTGAATCAAGACTTTACTGAGCCACAAAGAAGATTGTGAGCTTCTTTGTCGTGTAAAAAATAATTAATAGGAAATTTCTTAGGGGGAAAAAAAAAAACAACTGTAGAATCATAATTTCAGAGATGGAAGAAATCTTACAGATCAATATTGAGGAACCTTATTTTTCATTAGAGGGAACTGAGCCCTGGAATTGTTAAATTAATTGCCAAGGGATACTTACTTACTCTGGAGAGGAAATGGGACCAAACCCTGGACCCTCAAGTCTTGGGAATAGGCTCTTCTGGCCACATCACCTTGCTTTTTACTCAAACACATATCTAACATCACATTAACACAACAGTCACATTCCTTTTTCTCAAGAAGAGATATTACTTATTGTTTTGAGTATTTCATTATATTTTCAGATAATAAAATAAATAACATTATATGATAATTATGAATTCCAGATTGATTGTCAGGCTATTTGTAGTCCTAATTCATATTTGCTATATAGAACAAGCTCAATATTCCCCAAATTAATAACTTCTGATCACTTCTTTATTGTAGTAAGATTGTACCCGTACTTACTAGGAGGGAAACGGAACACAAAAAATCAATTTGAAATGTCACATATTGAGGGACCTATAATGTCTACCTGGGTTAAAGCTAAAACTCAGATAAGCTATTGGCTAGTTTGACAAGTTAGGTGTGACTTTTACCAAATTCCTAGACAAAATCTATTTATTGTCTCAACATTCAGGCCAACAGTGTGACTCCAAAAATATAAATTCTAAATATTCATTTCCCATCAGTTTTCTATTTTCCTGATCCTTTGGACTTAATTGCGTTTATGGGTTTGCTAAACCACAAAGTAGCAATCATTCACTTCTACTTGTTAGGGGATTTATTGTTTATTTTTGTCAAGAACAGTGATAATTTCTACAATAGAAGTGTGCCAGTGGAGATCAGGGAACATGTGATGTTCCAAAAGATGTTGATGGCCCAAAATATGTGGATGCTAAGAAAATGTCAGCCTCACTTTGTTAGTGGGCCAAAAGGAGCAGGTAAAATGGGAGGCAGGCTTCAGGGTGTTATTACTCTACTATTTTTACTGTCCTTTTCTTGCCTTTCACCAACGGTTCTAGTATATGGTTCTCAGCATGTAGCAAAGAAAAGACATTTAGAGGCTGCTGATTCAATGAAGTGGTGGTGCCCCAAAACATGGCATTTGAGTCAACTCTATGTTTTCTACAAAACTTGAAATGTCTCCCCCACAGTGAACCTTGACCATTTATTCAGTTGTCAATACAAATGTGTAATGTAGGTGATTATCCATCAGGTAGAGAGCACAGGGATATGGGCATTGGTTGAAGTCAGTCTTAACTGTAAGAGGTTCCGTATCTGACAGTGTCATCAGAATACTTGGGATAAAAGTAGGTAAGATGAGCAAAAAAAGAAGGGACTGGGGACAGAATAGAACTCTGTTTTCTACACTCTAAGTTGTTTCCTTGGCATCTTTTTCAATGATTTTTCTAATTACAGGGACAGGATAGATGTGTCATTTTAGGCATTTAGAAAGATAAGGTCAAAGGTATTCTGAATGCGTCAGTGTGTTTAAAGAAGTCCATGTGAAAAATTCTTATCTAATGATTTTTGTGGGGCCCCAAAGCCTCTAGGAATGAACATCTCTAACTGCTCAGACATTATATGGATGGACTTGAAAGATAAGAAAAATTCAATGGGAGCCAAGTTGTCCTTGAAGGGGGGGGGGGGTTCTGGTGAACCAGACTTAGCAGTAT
This sequence comes from Mustela nivalis, assembly GCF_964662115.1. Taxonomy (NCBI): domain Eukaryota; kingdom Metazoa; phylum Chordata; class Mammalia; order Carnivora; family Mustelidae; genus Mustela; species Mustela nivalis. Next base: position 50,541,508 of record NC_139033.1, read on the forward strand.
GTTTTGGGTATGGGAAGGGCTGTGGTTCCAAAGGGAACTTAGAAGATATATCCAAACCCTTTCTGATATAGATACCCATCACCCAAATATTCTGGAAAGAAAAAACTGAGCAATAAAGCTGACAAAGTGATTCATTAAAGGTGAAGCTTGTAAGACAGCAACATATGAGAAAAACAAAATGTTTTCTGCTCACAGGAAAGAGGTGAGTGCCAAAAATATATGGCAGTGGCACTTTGGGAGGTATGGTTTTAGATGGTATTGGAGAGAATTGATGGCCCAAAAGATGTGGATGCTAAGAAAATGTCAGCCTCACTTTGTTAGTGGGCCAAAAGGAGCAGGTAAAATGGGAAGACATTTTCTGACCAGTAGGCAAAAAATGAAGTTGGTAGACAAGGATGATGGTATCAGAGATGCCAGATATTTGAGGTCATGTGGGAGGATCAGAGCCATTCTCGCCATGTGATCACTCCTGTTTTATACACTGCTACAGTTACTTCAAAGTCATGGCAGCCCAGAGGAGGACATTAGCTGTTGGAGCAAGAGATGATACTGAGATCTCCTGCCTTGCCCTGCCATCCTTATCTGCTAGTTTGGGGCTCTGAGAGGATGTAAAGAAAGAGGAAAATACTGAGCTCTAGCATTTGCTGCTGAGGCCTGTTGATCCAGTTTTTGAGGGGTTGGTTAATAAGTTGGATTTATCTATGATCCATAGGCACACGCTTTTCCAGAGATGCAAATTGGATTTCCCACAGTAAGCTTGGCAGTACTGTTTGCTTGATGTAGGTTATTTCATAAGTCTTTCCTTGAATCTTCTTTCATGAAAAAAAAATAGCTGATTATGATACACTTTTAAATTTCAAGAAAACGTAGTCATATAATGTTGTCATCTGTTTCCTTACTAATGTGTCAAAACACTTTCTAAGAATGACCGTCTTCAAGTTGAAGCCCAGGTGGTTTCCAGAAAATGAATGCATTGAAGGACTTCAACATTAAGTTGAATTATACATTGAATCATGTATAATGTTGGGAAAAGCTGGCAGTTTATTCCTTTGGGAAAGGTGCCTAGAGGGAAACACATGCATTTGCTTCCCTTCTCTCTTGTGTAGAATATTCAGAAACCAGAAATTAAGATAGCTCAGGGACTCTTTCATACTGCCTTTGTCAAATGGATAAAGACAGGTACTTTCTGTATGACTAAGCTTTAATTAGTGGACAGTGAGGTAGGGGTACCTGTGAGAAGGGCACTGCTTGGTAATGTTTACATTTCAGCTGGAGGGAAACCAATTGCTCAGGGCCATCATGGGGACAGTCAGAATAAAAGTAGGACCTAGAAGCGATTTGTTCTCTGCTCTGTAAATGTTTCTGTAAGGACAACTGGTGGGAATATGCTCAAATTGACAAACAGAAGTAAGTCTAAATATTTAGGCATCTTAGACAAATGAGGTACTATTTTGCTTCTCACATTTGTGACTGTACTCACTTCCCTCCTGTCTAAAACACTTATTGACATAATATCGATATATGTGGATGCTGTCACATTTATCTTGTAAATATATACTAATTACACAGATAACTGCTTAGGAGCCAGAGTCCTGTCCAACACACACACACATACCCCTGAAATCTTTATTCAGCAGATAAGTGAATTCCTATTATATGCTAAACACTGTAACTAAGCCCTGGGTATACAAAAAAAGATGGATATATCCACCCTCAGAGAACTTGAAGTTTATGAAGGTGTTAGATAAGTAAATAAACAAAAGATGGATATGTACTTTAATGAGGAAACAATGGAGTGCAAGGAGAGCACATAGCAGTGGCACTGAACTTGGTTATAGATATTCAAAGGAAGACTGAAGAAGATGATATACGGAATTGAGGTAGAAGTAGAAGTTATTCAAGTGATGATTTGGGGGAGAAATATTCCAGAAAAAGGCATCATGTGTAGATGGCACTGCAATAAAGGAGAGCCTAGTCTATGATGAGATCTTAGTGTGGGAATGTAGACATACGGAGTGGTGAAATGAGGAGGGAAAGATGGGATTGGAGAGAAAAGTTAGGAGACTGGTAATCTAGGCTATAAAAGTTCTCATAGGAGAAGTTAAGGAACCTAAACTTTATCTTAGAGGAACAGTGCCATCTGATGCTACCACATTTTTACAATTCATGAAACCTCAAACAAATTATTTAAGCATCTTGTCTCTATTTCCTCAGCTCTAAAGTTGATCAAAGAATTTAAATGGCATGTCTTCACATGACTGTGTCAGGATTTGTTCTCAGGGCCTCTGACATCAAATGCATCAAAGCTCTATGTATCATAATACAGCTCTTTGTACTTAAGAGTAAATTGAATTATATATGCTTTTCTCCCCCCTCAGTATCTCTAATATATAAAATGTGGGTCCACCTGTATTTTTACTTTTGTCCAAAGAATGATGATTAGAATATTTAGTTTAGAGAAGAAAGGCTTAGGGGAATTTTAACTTTTTCAAATATGTGAAATCCTGTCATTTTAAGATATAATGAGATTTTACTGCCCCAGAGGGCATAAGTAGGATATATAGATCAAATTTATAAGTAAGTAGATTTCAGCTCGACTGAAGTTTTGAATAGTTTGTGATATTCTCAAGTGCAATAGGCTACTTCAAAGATAATGAACTTCCCATCATGGGAAGTATTCAAATAGGGGATAGATGAACATCTGGCAAATGTGTAATAGGGAGATGGGAATTTAGAATAGATGACCCTTATGCTAGACATGTTGTAGAGGTTTTTCCCTATTTCTCAGAAAATTTCCTTTTACTTACAAAACCAGCTAAGTGGTTAAAAGGCCACATAACTTCCTCCATTGCCTGTGCCCATCACCCAAAGATATATCAAGACCACAGATGATTAAAGAGAAGTACTCAAAGGTACCAATGATATTCTGCCTTAAGAAAATGAACTGGCAGACTTTCGTCACATGATGGTCCATGCTCGAACAGAAAGTTCCCGTAACTTTGGAACCAGATAATGAAATGACACCAAATGGTGCAAAAGCCAGGGAATGTTCTAGGCAATCAGAGAAACCATACATAAATAGAAAAAGTATGGACCTCATAAGTAAGCAGGGAATGGCATATCCATACAACAAAACTCCAAGAGCCTCATGAGAGACTGAGGAGAAGATTTAGTTCCTGATATCATGGACTATATCATATCCAATACATTTCTGAGATTTTGCCTCGTCTAGGAGAGAGCTTAATTTAGAAGCTTGTACAGAGTAAATTGGAAACTCTGAAGAGGAAGAGTTCATTACACTCATATAATGTGTGTTCCTATTGCATCTTCCATTCCTTCTCTTAAGTCTGAAAAAGTAGAGAAGGAGTAGGAGGGAAAGTAAGATAGAAAGGAAAAGACACATGAGCATGATCCTTTGAGCTGGGAGGGGACAGAGGCTACTCTACTTGCAGGAACTATTTGGACCACAGGAAGGTCTTTCACAGGGGGATGGTAGAATCTCTAGGTAGAATCTGTACTTCTTGGGTTGGCCTAACTACTGTTGTCATCCTCTACTTTGGGTCTAGTTTTGCCATGGGGCATTAACAATCAAACAGAAGTCCTTTCATCTCAGTGTTCGTGAGACCTCTCTTTCTGCCATGTTAGCATTTTGATCTCTGGCTTATTTATTTCTACAGATAGTTTCCACTGGTGTACAAAGAAAATATTATAATAAAATAATAACAATGAAAGTTATTTAAGTAAAACATTTCCATGGTCTGGTGTGGGGAGGAAGTGATTGGCAAAGATCAAAATAAAGGGTATTTTTCCTGCTCAAATACTCCTATAGTTGATTTTTCTAATTTCATTGTGTATGTGATTTAACTGTATTTCACTTCTCATTTTTGTATGTCTATGAGCTTAGCTCCTAGGTACTTAAAAAAAAAAAAAAAAGGCGGGTGTTGGTTCTGGGATGCCTTAGTGGTTTCATCCATTAAGTGTCCACCTTTGGCTCAGGTCATGATCCCAGGATCCTGGGATGGAGCTAGGAGTCTGGCTCCTTGTTCAGTGGGCTGTCTGTTTCTCCCTCTCACTCTGCTGCCTCTTCCTTCTCTCTCTCTCTCTCACTCATTCTTTCTCTCTCAAATAAGTAAATAAGATCTTTTTAAAAAATGGGTTGGTTGATGAGAGTTTCTTTCCTTACAACAAAAATTTCCCTAATTGAACAATCTCAACATTCATAATTTTCAACCTCAGAAAATTTTGTTATTGGACAAGTAATTTGGTGTTTAAGAATGCTTGAAATAATAAAAATACCTTATCTTCACATGGTATTTTAAACTTTTTAAAGGTGAATTATTAAAAGCCATCATCTCATTATTGACAAACACAATTGGTGGTTACTTTCATAAATAAAGTCTTATAATCTTGACTATAGGCAATCAAAGAGGATTAAAGACATAGAAGTTCAAACCCATTATTTAGAGTTGAGGAAGCTTAAATGTCAAAATATGTCCATATTCACACTATATAAAAGGTTGCAGTAGTGAAAACATTGCAATACAGTACAAGATGTCATTAGCCCATATTACATTAGCCTATCTTATTCTTTAAATAAGTCACCATGAGTGGATATTGTTTTAGTGATTTGAGTGATAGAGAAGACTGCATTATTTGGTTTAGGGCATGTCCTAGAGGCAATAACTGTGGAAAGAACTAGATTCACTTCTAGAACTGAAGCAGGAGAGTGAGGTTCTTGTGTCACGGAATCAGAGAATGAATCGCGTGGACAAAGGGGGGTGAGCAAAGTGATAAGAGTTTCATTAAACAATGATACAGAAAAAGCTCGCAAGAGTGAGGGGGTCCCGACTGTGTTGCCAATGTGGGCTTTTCATCTCTGGCCTTTTGTTAGGACCTTACCAGGAAACTTGCCGGTGGTTAGGTCAGTGGCCTGGAATTAAACATTGACACATACATTGTATGAGTTTTAGTTTCTGTGACATCTATGATCTGTAGATATGTGTTTCTAGGTCTGGTTAATCTTTATAGTGAACTTTTCCTCTGAGGCCTGATCAGTTTTTGTGGCTATTTTTATTTCTCTGTTCACAATGTAATTATTAGAAAAACATTTTAATCCTAATTGTGATTAGCATAGGGTGGTCGAAATTTTCCTGATCTTTGTCTTTGTTCTGTCTCAGCTTCTTCATACATGAAATACCCTCATAGCCTAGTTGGGGGGCCTCCTGTCTCTCCCTACCTACTACTTAACCCTTTCCCTTCTCAGATCCATCTAAGACCCTGGCCTGACTGCTGAGTCACTAACTCCTGGTGCTGCTATATTAGAATCCTTCCTTTGATTCTACTCAAATTCTGTGTTTATCGCCTGTACTCATTGGTGGATATTGTAGAACTTGAGAATTTTTGCCATGAGCTATTTTTAATAATACAGAGCCCATAAAGTACACAAAGTGGGAAACATGGAGGCATGGGTAGGAAAACCTACCAGTGCTGCCACTCATTTTTTTATGCTCAAATGATATCTTTTTTTTTTTAAATATTTTATTTGTTTATCTGAGAAAGAGAGAGAGACTGCAAGAGAAAGCAAGAGCAAGGGGTGGGGGAGGGGGTGAGAAACAGGCTTCCCACACTGAGCAGGGAGCCCTGGGGCTTGATCCCAGGATCCCAGAATCATGAAGTCAGACCCTTAATCCACTTAATTGACTGAACCACCCAGGTGCCCCAGCCTTACATTCAGAATATAAATTCCATTTATGTTCAATAGTTTAGAAGTAGGAGTGGCTTAAAATTGATCTCCAAATATGGTAAGAACTGACTAGAAGAAATACTTCACCTCTCCCATGAACTGGAGAATGACTGCATTGCAAAACAAGGTGCTCTAGCCTAGTGTGATCTCCATACATACTTTCTGTTGTATCTTCACTTGGATACAGATGAATCCTGCGGGATTGTTCAATACTTCCTTTTAGGTTAGGTTCAGAGTTTTCTGACTGGTTGTCAACATGTCCCAACCTATGTAGTTTTTTGTACTGCTTTAAAATCTCTGAAAAGAGAATAAAAGAAAGTAGAGGGAGTGTTAGATAGGACTGTAGCCCTAGGGAAGGAGAAAAGCTTGAAAGAGAGAGAGAGGTATAAACTGAAGTAAAATAACCAAGATATTTCCCAGCATCCTGAAAAATCTGAAGGCAAGTCAATGGAAGGACTGTAGAGAGAATCACAAGTGTGAAATCAGTCAAGAAGAAGGAACATTGGTTTTTACATGCATATTATTCATTTAAGAGATCTTAGCATCTTTGATGGGTTAGCTATTAGGAGGGTTTATTGATTGTGCTTCTTTTGTATCTCTGTTTGAGTGTTAATCCGATGTATTTCTAGTGTCTTAGATTTCAAGATTTCATTGGGTTACCAAAAGGCTGTTCAAAATGAGAAAAGCAAACACAGTATAAAATGCAATACTTGTATTGCAGGTAAATGCATTTTGCTTTCCTGCAGTGTGCTCTAACTTAAACCACAAGGAAGAATTTCAGAGCATCATATTTATAACTTATTTGACTATTTTAAAACTCTATTTCAATTTGTTCCTCGAAGGCAATGCAATCCTAGAATTATTTAGATTTTCCTTTATATTTCTTCTCCAATTTAGATGAGTGCTAATTAGGTCTTTTTCTCTTCAGTGCCCCAGTGCCTAGCTGCCTAAATTGTATATGGAAATATACAGGAATACATAAGAGCTAAGGGTTTCTGTTAAATATTCATAGATTTTTATATGAGAAATCCAATTTTGATATTTGGGTAAGTATTTCAGTTTTGGAGATTTATTTTTGTAACAGTTAAGTCATTTTTTTATTATTGTTATAGGTGACTTGAAGTTCAGGCAAGGGAAAGTGCTGTCCCCATGCCAGGTAGAGGGATAGAAAGAGGAGCTTAGTCCTTTTTTGGTTGCACCTTGTAAATATATATGCTTATTCTACTGTGGTCAGTTTCACTGATCAGGATGAACTGGATCCATTCCAAGGATGATAGATAGTGGCAGGGTGGATCACAAGCACCATTTTGCCCAAAGAGACCTGCAGAATGAGAGGAAACAAAAAGTTCTTCCCAATTTTCCCCTCTAGCCAAATTTTTCTGCCTTTTGGGAGAGTCATCCAACTTAACTCAAATACCCTATGATCTCTTCTCATATTTTAATATTCATATTACCCTTGACATACAGCACAATGCTCTGCTCTCTCTCACTGTGCTGCGGTTCACTCTCATTTTCCCCTTGTGGTTTCTTTCCAGTAGAGTTGGAAACAGCTGGTCTACAGATGCAATAAAACCACGTTGTGTACTCTTGAAGATCATTGTAGAGTCATTCCGTTAAACTCAAATAAATCGAACATTGTTGAGAGCAGTACAGATGCCGTTTTTGTGTCAAAATAAGAGGACTGTTCAGACCACATAGATATTGGGAAAGAAAGTAAGAATTAATAATATGTTGAAGAGGATGGATCCATACAGACAATAAATCATTTTGGTTTGCACAATTCGAATTTTCTTACCAAACATTTCATAATCCTATGTTAGAAATGTTAGTATTAATTCTTTACTTGTTACTTGCTATATACCCATTTGTGAGCAGATTTTTCACTCAAAGGAACTGAATTATGTGGAGAAATCAAGCAATTTATTAAATAGTGTACTCTACATAGGTTGCAAAGTTCTTATGCCCTTTGCCCTCTATTTAAGTTCTCTCGTGGAATTACCTTATAAAAGATGTTTATATTATACATGAAATTATTTCTAGCTTCTAATATTATGAGAGAAAGCAAAATTATGTTTTAAGAACTTGGCTCTGTAGCCAGAGTGTCTGGATTCAAATCCCAGTTCCATCAATTACCAGCTGTGTGATCTTGAGCAACTTACTTAACCTATCTGAATTCTAGTTCTGTTTATAAAGTTATAATAAAAATAGTATTTACTTTTTTGATCAAGTGAATTCATGTCCATAAAGTGCTCAGAACAGAACCTGGCTTTTTTTTTTTTTTTTTTTTTTAAGATTTTATTTATTTGAGAGAAAGAGAGCGTGAGAGCACACATGCAGTGGAAAGGTCAGGGGGAGAGGGAGAAGCAGACTCCCTGCTGAACAGGGAGCCCAATGCTGGGCTAATCCCATGACTCTGGGATCACAACCTAAGTTGAGGGTAGATACTTAACTGATTGAGCCACTCAGGGACTCCTGGAACCTGGTTTATTATAAACAATAAGTGTTGATGGTAACAATTACTATTATGTTAAAAAAAAAAGGGGCCATTGTTGAGTAGCAAGTATAAATATGACTTCTACCAATGAGTTGCAGGAGGAGGAACAAACTAATTTTCACTCTAACCTTTTGGATTCTCTGCTGAGAACTCTGTAACAGAAGACTGATTAACAAGAGAAGAATAAATAAAAGTTTATTAACATGTATACCTCATGTACACATGGGAGAAACCCAGGGAAAATGAGTAACTCTCAGGGGTGTTTTAGAATCTATCCTTAAATATATTTTTCAGCTAAAGGCAAAAGAAAAGAGTATAGACTAGGCCAGGGGTCTAGGATGACTAGTTATGGGGAGGTGATCAGGAAAAGTACTGTAAATAAAAATAAAGTTATGCAGATTTCTGACAGTGCCTTCTCCATAGAGAAGAGTTTCTGGAGATTTAGTCATCTTTTTCTTTCTGATATGGAGAAAAAGACACCCTTACAAATGGAAATTTACTTTATATATGTAAATTTCTCCTACAAAAGCATAATTTCCTCTCTGTTTCTAGAGATTCTCTTATGTCTAACGTTTCTCAAAATAATTAGCTCAAAACAGTTTTTATGCCAAAGAGGCATATTTTGGGATGGTGTATATTCTGCCACCCAACAAAATGATAGAACTGAAGAAACGATATAATCCAAAGACCTAGTGTTTAGCTAAACAGGGCTGGAATTATACTGTGGGGGTCAGAAGTAGACACATGTGACTCTATTTCTAAATCTTCAAACTGGGCCCAGGGTAAATTGTTATTTTTTCTTACCCAGTTCTCTCTCAAGCTGGTTGAGTTTTTGTTGTTTTTGCCATCTTTGGCTTATTTTGCCCAATTTTTCTATCCAAGGACAGTTTTGACTGAATTCTCAGAGTTGTATGTTAAAGTCACGTGGATGGATATTGACAAGCTGCCTGAATGACTACTGTAAATCCAAAAGAGCAATTAATTTTCAGTTTCTCACACCTCCAAATATAAGGTGTCTGAGCGTTATCACACAAAAAGAGAAGAATTAAAGAGGAAAACCTTGATTAGTTAGCAGACAAATAGAGACCTCCTTGGAGACCTAAAAAATATAAATTGATTTGACGAAACTGCCACTCTTGTTAAACTCACTGGGATTACTGAAAAAGGGCAAACTGTACAAGCATGAGAGCTATGACCACAGGAAGTGGGGGTGAATGTTTTCCATATCTGTACACAAACTGCACTAAATTATGTGACTTTATGTGCTCAGTTATGGCTTGAGAGACCCTTTCCTCTAATGTGAACTTACTGTATATACTAGAAAGAGGTCTCCAAATTTTCATGGTGGAAATAATCTCAGAGATCACTTAAGAAAACCTCTTTATTTTACATAGGAAAGAATTGAGGCTTTTTAAAAGAGTGCTATGGCTAATTTGGGAGAATCTAGGTCTCTACATCCAGCCCACTTTTTAGCAACCCTTCCTGTTAGGTAAGCAAAATTATATGCACTTCCTTCCTTGTTTGAGTTTTGCAAGTGGGCACTCCTTAACTCTTTGTCCGCTCTATTAAGCTGGGCTAACTTCCTAGGGCTAAACATACAACCATTTTTCATTTCTTGGCAATCTGTTCTATTAAATTTGCATATTCAAATATGCAGCATTTATGTCTGATCTCTAAAAGAAAACTCACTAAATTCCTAGTAGGATTATTCTCTCTCTTTCTCTTTGGCTAGGGACAGAGATTTGAATAACAACTGAGAGAGAAAGCAGAAGTTAGGCAGTGCTTTCATAAATGAAATTAGCAAGTTTCTACAATTTAAAGGTTCTATTTGTAATTCTAAAAACCTTTTTCCTTCCTCCTTGCTTAGCTTCAGGCATGAATAAAAGTATTGGGGAGGGGGGAAATGTTTGCTTTTCTTCCTCTTAATGGGTAAGAGATAACTAAATGCTGAATTTACAGAATACTTTGCTGGTTCTGGATTTTATGCATGAGCACAAGATGAATATCATGGCTTGGATCTTAACTGAGTAATATCTGCAAAGTCACTTTGCTGTATATATGAAAAATCTACATTGTTTAACTTGACAATCTTCTCAAATGATATCCACAAGTATTTAGCATTAAAAAGCTCAGTTTAAAATTTGAATTGCTAATGTTGAGTTTCCAATTCAAGGTTCTACAATCCAAAACAGGCTTGAAAAGGAAAAACAAAAAAGAACAAGCATAATTGAAGGGAAACAGTAACATTGGCTCCCACTTGGATAAGTTGCTTGCAGGCAACCTAAGGGGTCCTCACTCTGTATGACTTCCAATTGCCTTACATTCTACCATGCTCCAGGGCTGAACATCCTAAAGAAAATATTGATGTTATTGTTATCCAAGCTGAAAGAAAAAACACACACACACACAAGCACGTTAAACTAAGCAGAATCCCAACATGAATTTTAAGAGGGAAGAAACCAGCCAGCTTTTCACACAAATTCACTGTTCTCATCAAATTTGGAATTCTCTTTTTCTCTTTCTTCCTCCTACCCTGCATGTTATGGTTGAAACCTCTGGACTTGGGCAGTTATATGCGAAAATATGCAAAGTTTGAAATTTTTTCTTTGTGTCTTACTTTTCCCCCCTTTTAAATTGGTCTTTCTGTGGCTCTATTTCCTTCTTAGACACTTACATGGAGCAGAGGATCTAGATTTAATTGTATTGTTTATGTTTCTAAGGGTAATCAGAACACTTTAAGGTGGTTAGTTACCATTATTGAAAATCACTCAAGAAATTCTGTAGTTATTGCAACAGGAACCAAAAATGTTCATCATTGATTAGTCAGTTTCTGGAATAAATTGTTTCTAAATTCCAAGCCAATTGAAAAATGATGGATAGCAGATTTATACAATAGAGAAAAGGTTGTATTCTTTTATCTGTGTTCAAGGGTAATTAAAAAAAATTAAATCATGACTCTCGTAGAAATATATAATAAATGTGTGTCAAAGATTTTTTTCTAGGGGCGCCTGGGTGGCTCAGTGGGTTAAGCCACTGCCTTCGGCTCAGGTCATGATCTCGGGGTCCTGGGATCAAGTCCCGCATGGGGCTCTCTGCTCAGCAGGGGGCCTGCTTCCCTTCATCTCTCTGCCTGCTTGTGATCTCTCTCTCTGTCAAATAAATAAATAAAATCTTTAAAAAAAAAAAAGATTTTTTTCTATTAATTAGTTAATGATGGTTCCAGTAAAGTTCTAAAACTAGTTAAAAAGAACATCTGAATAACAACTGTATGTTTAGGCAATTAGGAATGCTCAAAGAATTTCCTAATAAGTGTTAAGACTGCTTAACATATGCTGTAAGAAAACTGACCAAGATTCTTTACCAAAGTAATCAGGTTCCTTGAGTCCTCTTCTTAATTAGACATCAACATTGGGCTCCTGGGTCTATCCTACAGCATCTTTCTCCAAGGTTAGCAAAAAGTCCTTCTGAATCACTTTAAAGAGGATGTCCCACCCTCGATATCGATACCTGATTACTCTTAATTCTGGGTCAGATTTGTCATCCCCCACCTCTGGCATCTGATCACCCTGGTCTGCCTTCAACAAGAATCCTTTCAAGTGGTTTTAGCCGGAATCCCCACTGACTCCTAATGTTTCCTCTTAGTATTTTCCATCCACTAATTACCCCCCCCCAACCCTGCTTTCTGGGTTTATGAATCTTTTCTGTCCATGTTGTAATAGGAATTGAGCCTGTTTCTATACTGAGTTATGTATCCACTATTGAAATAATTCTTGAATAAAATCTGTATTTACTGTTTTAACTACTGTCCAGGTTGGTTTTCTTTAACAGAAGTGAAAATCAATTGATCTCTGTTGGACAAAATTAATTGGCATATTTTGGGGCAAAATTGATGTGCATTGCTCTTAGTTTTGTACAGTTTGCAGAGTTTTAAACGATTAGTCAAAGGTGATGAAAGCAGTAGAGCCTATAAAATCACATATCCCTGAAAGGTATGCTAGACTATGCTCAGCATTCTGTTGAAAGGAGATCCAGTAACCATTACACCCATTTCAAAATCCTCCCCAGTTTTTCCTTACATCAGGTACTGGATTATCTGAGATAGTGGAAGCTTGGTAGTCATCTTCCCTCTTCATTATCATTCAGTAGCTGTTTCTTTCAAAGGCTACACTTGTTTCATTCACCCCATTGGTCCCTGTTTCTAAATTCATCTGAGAGACTATCACTAAAACAAGGTTGAGTGAAATGAATTGCACACTTTGTATGAAGGCAGAAGCACATTTTGATAATCTTTTAAGGTCTACTTCTTCCAGAATACTCTCAGGATTCATACACACACACACACACACACACACACACACACACACACACACACACACGCACATATTTATATTTGAAATATTGAGAACAGAAAGCCTCAATTATTGAAGAAATATAATTACTATCTGTGGGTGGCAGAATAATGCCTATCAAAGACGTCCATGCTCTAAACTGCAGAATCATGAATATGTTACTTACATGTAAATTAAGGTCAAGGAGTTAAGTTTGCTAATCAATTTACCTTGATATAGGTAAATTATGGTAGATTCTCCAGGTGGGCACAATGTAATCATAACAGTTCTTAAAAGTGGGAGGGAGAGGTAGAAGTAGCAAGTCAGAGTAAGTTGTAGCTATGGAAGTATGGTCAGAAAGGTGCAATGTTACTGACTTGAAGGTGGAGGAAGAGGGCATGAACCAGGGGATGGTTTCTAGAAGCTGGAAAGGCAAGAAAAGGAATTCTCTAGAATTTCCAGAAAGGTATACAGTTTTGCTGACAACTTGATTTTAGCCTAGTGAAATCTGTGTAGGATTTATAAAGAGAGCTGTCAGATAATATATTTGTGTTGCTTAAGTCACGAATTTTGGGGTTATATATTCAGAAAGCATCCATAGGCAATATGTGAACAAATCTGTACATCTGGATTTGGCCCACAGGAGGCAGTTTGCTGACTCTTGTGTTAGAGTCACTGCCATATGCAGTATTAGTCATTGGGGAATAGGAAATTATCCAGTTTGGAGGCCATATATTCTGACTTCAAAGTTAATATGATAAATGCAAAAAAAAAAAAAAAAAAGGTTTATGGAATGAATAGACATTAACTTTTTGGAAATATTCTATAAAATTTTGTATCTTGTCTTGTCACCGTATTTACAATTTATTTTCTTTGACCTTCATGAACTTATAATTTAGTTCAGATGAGAAGTTATGACTCAAAGAACATTGGAAGGTCAAATGAGCGATGTGGATAACAAGTGTCATAAATATTCAAGACAGGGAGAAATCAGTTGAAGTGAATGATTCAAGAGAAGATAGAATGGGAATCATAGCCCTAAACTGGGCCATAAAGGATAGATAAGAAGATATTCTAGAAAGAATCTGACTATATCTGAGTAAATCTCTTGATATAGTGACTTGCAAAAAGTAAATGACAAATGTATGTTTTTGTTACTGGTATTATCATGAATTAAATGATTATTATGGCAGAGTAGAATCCAGTGGAACAAGAGAGAGTATGTTACAGGATTGATGCCACTCCTAGAGAACACAAAAACATGCATTTGATTTTCACTCTGATTCCCAATCTGGTGTTTATATGTGGTCACGGCTCAAATTGGGTGCCAAGTTTTTACAATTTATAACATCTTCTTTAGCAATAAGATCCTATGAAGAAATTGGCATAACTTTCTCTGATCTAGCATTGAAAACTCATTATTTGAGGTTTCTTGAATTTATTCTTAGAATGCCATCAAAATATATGACCATAAAAATCACATTCTTTCAATTCACTTACTCATATTTTATGCTTTGTATTATCACCCATTCAGTCCCTTAGATTTTTAATGATTGAGTTTTTGCTCACCCTGCTTACTTTTCCAGGAGAAAAAACAGCTTATTGCCTAAGTGAAAAAGCATAGACTAAAGACACAGGGAAATGATGCCATGAGTAACAGATGGACTTTTTTCCTCTGGTTAACTGCTCTTAATTCTTAGTGCTTTTTTTAGGGCTTGAAAAAAGTATATCTTTTCTCTAGTGCCAAATATTCAGAACTGATATATTAGTCACTCTATTCAGAAGTCTACCTCTGCATCTGAGAGAAGAGCAGTCAGGAGGATGACATTCTTTAATATCTGTTGTGTCTTTAAGTTTCATCCTAGGCATAAAAATAGAAGAGCTCAATATTTCATTCATAGTTCTGCATCTGTCTCAATACATTATTTTCTCAATATGTATCCTCACAATCCCCCTCTTGTCTTCCTTCTTCTCTCCACCACTGCCACCATCACTGCCACCACAGTCATCATCAGTAGTCACTCGTTCCTGCTCTGTGAGGAACCTAGGGATGAATGATGCCACTAGACTTGGTCTCTTCCTTCCTTTAAGAACTATATGCCATAATGGGAGAGAGATCTTATTAAAAAAAAAAAAAAGTCATTGTGAAAACAAGGTGACTAAACTAAATAAAAATAGTGTTAAATACATGAGAAGGCAAATGGTTCTCTGAATGTGGTAGGTGATAGGATGATTTTCTGCTTTCTTTTCTCTCCATGCAATCCCTTGGCTTAGAACATCTTTTTCTTCTACTCTCTTTCTGATCCTCCCTTAAGAAGACTTTCTCGTACTTACATCTCCCCTCCTGTCTATGTTAGGAAAGCTTCTGATGTGCTCAAAAAGCATAGTGGGTGGACCTCCAGCAAAACACTTACTATTCTTTAATGCTTGTTGGTCTTCCCAAGTAAATAATACTCTTCTTGAAGACAGAAGCAGTAATGTGTACCTCATTCTATCCCCAGCACAGTTCCTCAGACAAGAAGCTACTCAATAAAGAGATGTTAAGTAAATAGCTCTGGATAAAGGGGAGCTTTCTTTAAATATGTGCTTCATGAAGAAATATGAACAATGAATATTCAGCAAAAAACTTATACATAGTGCAGAGGAGGGTTATTATGCCTTCTGGATAGGGAGAAATGATTACATATTGGTGAAAATAATACAGGGCAATGACTAAGACTTTGATTCTGAAGTCATTTTGACTTGGGTTTACATTTCCACTGAGTCGTAGTGTGTAGTCCTCTTAAAAATTACTCAGATCTCTAAATCTATATTTCATGATCTATACACTGAGAATAATAAAATCAGCCTCACAGATATTTGTGAAGATTAAGTTTTAAAATGCTATTAAAGTGCTTAGCAAAGTATATAGTGAAAAAAAAATACATAGCCTCAATAAGTAAAGAAAAACTTGTTTTAAGTCACAATGTATATCATTGTCATGATTGTACCCACATTTGGCTGACTGCATATTCCTATCACTTATATTACCCCTACAGCTTACAACTTTAAAAGGGCCTTTTAAGATTACTTTAAGAATTACGAGTGGGGTGCCTGGGTTGGTTAGGTGTCTGACTTTCGATTTTGGCTCAGGTCATGATCTCAGGGTTCATGGGATCATGCCATTGTTGGGCTTTGAGCTCAGTTTGAGTCTGCTTGAGAATCTCTCCCTCTCCCTGTTCATGCATGCATGGGCTCTCTCTCTCTCTGAAATAAGTAAATAAATCTTTAAAAAAAATTACAACTGATTTTTTTTATCATTTCTAAATATCAATCGCAAAACCAAGAAACTTTATTTGCAATGCAGATTTCTAGAGTGCACAGACCAGAGCTGGTATTCCAAGTGGCACCAGGACAACAGCATTCCCCTTTACAGTGATTAGGAACCAAAGCATGAATATCTTATATTTAAGTTTCTGCCAGTTTCCAAGAGCAAAGCCAAATGATGAGAGACTTGGCTAGTGTCTGGCCTAAATCAGAAGGATGAAGAGAAAGAAGCCAAAATGCACTGTGATCATGCCGATTGGTTCTTTCAGTGCTAGGAGGGGCATGGTGATGGGTGCCAGGGCACAGGAGACATTGTTCATTCTGTACATGTGAAAAAGCCTCCAAACACCTGTGCTCTCCCAGCTTGAAATCAAAGCTGGTGCTGGATGAAAATTCAATTGTGCTCTAGGTTTGAGGGAAAGGTAGACTTAGTGAGCCAAGATTTCAATTCCCCACATGTAGCAAACTGGTGTGCTTTCCTTCCTTTTGAAAAAGAGTGTTAAAATATGGAACAGGCATTTCTAAAATGCATCTGTCCACCATCAAAATTATTTAAAATATGAAATAACGATCACTAGAAGTCAGGAAGCAGAGAATTGGGAGAGTGAAATGACTCCTAAATTTGCATCAAAGGGGCAGAGAACAAGTGCAGCATGATATTCTGGGAACTAGATTACTCTCAGCAAAACCAAACAGCAACATTCTGGTTTGCCTTGGCACAGGGATCAACAGAAGAACATGGGCCCTCTTCAGTGTGCACAGAACAAGGGCCTCTTCATATGTATTTCAGAGACAAGTACCATAGACACTCAGGAAGACGAATAAGGGTTCTGAGCAGCATTCATGGAACAAGACCTTGAGGGACTGAGAAGGTAGAGTAGAGGGAACAAGAACTCCGTAAGCATGGGAAAACTAGGAGAAAGCAGAGAAAGTAACAAATACAATATTTATATCTAGGACTGATTAAATGTTGGAGAAAGCTGCTGGAATCCTTAAAAATTCTGATTGGTGTCCCTTGATATTTCTTCAGCATCTCTGTTCCCTGAGATGCTACCTACTTCTTGTAGTGACGAAAGACTCTATTTGGATATCACAGCCTTCCCACCCCCCCCTTTGTTTGTGTTTTGGGATTGGCTTTCTAAATGGATCCTTTGGCCTTCATTTTCTCTTTCTTTAGTCAGTAGGATATAGTGGGAAATCTGGAGTGTGGAATCTGAGACTGCCAATTGTGTGCTGATTTTTCTGAATTCACTTTTTTTTATCTATAAAATGAAAATAAGTATAAGGCTAATACATCAAAAATAAGTGTCTGCTAGATCCAACACTGCCATTCAGGACTCAAAGGAACTTTAGCAGGTTTATTTTCTTTATATGTGTTTCCTCACTTATAATTTGGGGATGATAATATGGCCCAGTTTAATCTCTAGAATTGGCTATGATGATTAAATGAGATGGTACAAATAAAAGAGCTTTGAAACCCATAACATATTATCTTTATTTATCCATTCAACACAATGTAGAGTTACAGTGTGTCTCCATATCTTCAGTTGTTTTGTTTCTTCCTTAAAAGACTGTCTTTATTATCCATCTCTCTCTTATCCACATGTGAAATCTCAGCTCCATGTGCACCTCTACTTTGAAGCCTTCCTGAAGAGCTCAGAGCTCAGTAGTATCTTTCAGACTGATACTTACATGGGACCATGCTTCCAGGTATTGTACCCATCTGTCATCTTTTGTTAAGTATTATTTATAATGCCTTGCCTCCTTTTTTTTTTTTTTTTTAATTTTTATTAGGAAAGCTGTTCTTTTTCTCCTTATACTCACATGGGCATGGAGTTAAGTGGCCCTTGCCCCGGGAACCAAGAGGTCTGGGTAGTGGCCCAAGGAATTCCTGAAACCAGAAAGGACATTCTCTGTGAGTCCCAAAAGAACTTTAATCATAGAAAATAGTCTTTCTTTTGGTATCACGCAGTCATACTCCCCAGCTCCTCCTTTGCTAAGTTAGACTAGTCCATAGTGACTTGAAGTGGCATTTATATGGATTTAGATAATTTTAAAACACCCACCTCTTTTATGGGTTTTATTTTTTAAATTCTGACCTTTCTAATGATAGCTTGATATTGGTGACTTTTGATATTATTTATTTTTCTAGTAACAGACTGCTTGTTCATACTTGCTAGCTACCTGTAAAAAAAATGACTTAACAGTCTACCCAGACCAGACAGTGGATGGGAGGAAATGGTCATTTTGACTTGTACAGTTACATTCAGATGGGTAAATCAAACAATTTGCATGATCACTTTCCTAAGATATGCCCAATTTAGGGAGACTCTTGTGTTGTACAGCAATCAGATACCTGACCTTTGATGCTTTCTCAAGCTACAGGGTAAAGGACACATGACAAATTACTTGGGAGACTTGGCAGTAGTGGTGGAGTTTGAGTATCTGGCAAGGACAGCTTATTGATTTATTACACATCACCCTGACTACAGCTCACATATTATTACAGCTGACAACGTATCCCATTTGCACTGGATTCATTTTTGTTAAGTAGATAAATTTCCTCTTTTTAAAAAAGACCAAAAAGTTAGTCTGCATTGTTTGGAGGGTTAATCACATAGGAGTTGTTCCCCAGATTCATCTCTTGGCAGAGGAGCCTGTGGCCCTCTGGGATTGTGTCCATCAGAGGTAGGTTAAGCGCCCAAGTCAGTGCCCACTATTCCTCAGCAGCTGTACCTACATGACACGGTCAAGTTAGAATGACCACAGGTTCCAGTATACCTGAGGCAGTTTGTTTTACAACTGCTATCTGGAATTACTAACAGTGCCTCCTTCCACTATTAGAAGTGTCCTGGTTTAGGAAAGGAACTGTGTGGTCACCCCTATTTTAGGTGCCTGTCTGGAGAACAAAGATTGTTCTCCAAAATAATGTCTGGAATCTCTGTACATGCCCAGACCCATGTCTCTACATATGAATTTCTTAAGGTGTGTCCACATATATTTAACCTATAGAAAAATCTGAACTTTACTCATTGTTGAGGGGGAGTGATGAAATTTGGTGTCAGCAGCTAAAAGTAAGTGCCCCAGTTCAGAACATGGAAGAAGACTTAGGAATGTACACAATATATATTTAAATGCTTCTGTAACCATAAGGGGAGAGAGAGTGAGAGAGCAAGAGAGTTCATGTAAATGGTGCAAGGTGTTAACAATTAATGGGTTCAGGTAATGAATATATACATACTCATTATATTAGTCTTTTCATTCTTCTGTTGAATTGGAGGTCTCCAAAATAAGAAGTGGGTGATGGTAGGCCAAGTGGTCTTGGGACTAGAATGGCCCACCATTCTAGTACCAGAGTTTCCTTAATCCGTTGATAAATGAGACACTTTACCTCTGAATCACATACAGGTATATGTGTATGATAACATTTGTGTGTATTGATAGCTGGTACGTACCTCTTACCTCTTCCTGACCCCTCACAATTCTGATTGCAGAGTTGATACGCATTCTGAAATGACAATAAAATTGATTTCTAATGAATGTTGTTTTTGGCAGATTCAACAATATATGTGTGACCAGTTCTGTTGACATAGCGGTATTTAATTCTTTTTTCTTTACTTTCTCAAAGGTTAACTCCCAACTTTCCTAATTTTTACCATCATCTCTTTTTTACCGAACACTACAATATAAAGCTATGACCACAGCTAAACTATAGGAAGTGGAGTTTTTTCCTCATCATATTGTGTCATTAGCTGTTATCCT
Organism: Mustela nivalis; assembly: GCF_964662115.1. Taxonomy (NCBI): domain Eukaryota; kingdom Metazoa; phylum Chordata; class Mammalia; order Carnivora; family Mustelidae; genus Mustela; species Mustela nivalis. The sequence goes on from NC_139033.1 coordinate 50,561,141, forward strand.
TCTAATGGAAGGGAAAATGAATTTGTTTTATTCAACCCAAAGAACTTAAATTGGTATGGAAGAGAGTTGTATGTGAGGAATTGAGGAGCTAGGTTTGAATATAAATTAAAATTTACCAACACTGTAAAAGGAGTAATGTTGGCAGTCTTCCAAAATATTTGTTCATAGCAGGTTTGATATTAATGGATATATAAATTTATGTACACTCTACAGTTAGCATTTTATGAAGTATTCCTTAAGTAATTATCAGTCCAGCACCATACTGTAGCTAATAATATTTAATAACAATAATAATGCTTTGTGCTTGTGCCAAAGACTACAATGAGTTATCAAACAATTTATTATCCTACCACATCCTGGCTGCACAGAAATATCCCCAAATACTTGATTTTTTTCTACAAATTGAGAAACGAAGATCCAAAGAGATAATGAAGGACATCCTCAAAAGTCATTAAAATCCCAAGGATAAACTACCAATATCTGATGACAGGTGTTTCTTCCTCTCAGCAAGTATAAAATTTAGAGCAAGATAAACTGGAAGCAGTTACTCTTTATGTTAATTACAGTAATATATTTTACATCCAAATAATCTGATAGAGGATATTGTTTTACATCTCATATTTAATCTATCTCTGAGGTAAAGCCTGGTTTCCCTAGGTACAGAGCAATTGTTTGTGGTAGCTCTGGATCACTGCAATACACTTCCCATAGCTGGAGAACCTCACTAAATTTCAGATTTTCCAGTTAACTCGACCTATTTCGATTATATTTAAGGGAGATCAAAGAAGGAATAGAAAGACCTCAATAATAGGTACTACATCAAAACTAAATACACATACTATCTTTCTCTTTCTCTGTTTCTGTCTCTACCTCTGTTAGATGTGCAGTATTTTTTCTTTGGTTCTTATTTTTCCTACCTCTGAAGCACAGATTTGTCCATGATGATTATGTGAGTGACTTATTCACTCCTTTCTCTCCTGTGTGTTTACAGCTATGTGGTGGTGTAATTGCCATATGATATATGGCACATATTTGAAGCATATGATTTGATAATCTTTGGCATATGCATACATCTGTGAAATCAAGATAACAAGCATATTCATCATCCCACCCCCAAATCTTCCTGTGACCCTTGGTAATCCCCTTATCCTGCCCCTTCTTAATCCTCTGCCCCCAGGTGACAACTCATCTACTTCTATCACTATAGTTTCCATTTTCTAGAATTTTATATAAACAGAATTATGTAGCATATACTTTTTTGTTGTTGGGTCACTTTCACTTAACCTCACTATTTTGAAATTCGCCAATGTCTTTAGATACATCAATATTTCATTACTTTTATTTCTGAATCATATTTCAGTGTGTAGATAGATCACATTTTGGTTATTCGCCTGTTAATGGACATTTGGGATTTTTAGTTTTTGGCTATTACAAATAAACTACATTAACATTCATGGACTTATTACAAAGTTATTATGAACCTAGAGTCCTTCTAAAAACGTATTTTCCTCTGCAGTAAATACTTAGCAGTAGAGTAGCTAAGTTGTATGGTAGGCACATGTTTATCATTTTAAGAAATTGAAAAAGTTATCCAAAAGGATTATAACATTTTATAAACCCACCAGCAATTTATTAGAGTTCTGGTTGATTCAAATCTTGGCAGCACTTGATATGGTAAGTCCCTCAATTAGAACTTCTAACATGTGAAGTAGTATCTGATTTAGATTCCAGTTTACATTTCTCTAATAAATAATGATGTTAAGCATATTTTATGTGTTTGTTTATGTATCTTCTTTGATAAGTATAAAAATATCCTGCTAAATTTTTTTAGTGGATTGTCTGTTTTCATACTACACATGTATTTTAAATGAAGCCAAGTATGGATAAAAGTTTATATTTTTAGGGGCACCTGGGTGGCTCAGTGGGTTAAAGCCTCTGTTTTCAGCTGGGGTCATGATCCCAGGGTCCTGGGATGGAGCCCTGAGTCAGAATCTCTGCTCAGCAGGGAGCCTGCTTTCTCTCTTTCTCAGAGAGGCTGCCTGCCCTCTGCCTACTTGTGATCTCTGTCTTGTCAAATAAATAAATAAAATCTTAAAAAAAAAAAAAAAAAAAAGAAAGAAAGAAAGAAACCTGTGTCAGACTGCAAGAAGTAGGCCATTTCAAAAGTTCATATTTTTATGTATGGATATCAAGTTGATCCAGCAGCATTTTTTAAAAACACTATCATTTCTCTACCGAATTGACTTTGCATCTTTCATGAAAATTAATTGCCTATGTATATATTTCTTGACTTTTTTTTTTTTCTTCATTGATTTATTTTTTTCTGTCTTGCTACCTCATTGTCTTAAATGCTTAGTGTCAGGTAAGTCCTACAGTTTTGTTCTTCTATTCATTTCAAAGTAACTTTGATTTTTCTAGGAACCTCACTTTTACATATGAATTTTAAAATCAATTTGTCATTTTAATAAAGCCTGCCAGGATTTTGATTGGGATTTACTGAGTATATAGATTAGGTTAGAAGAATTAACATCTTACCAATAACATTGGAATTTTTCAGCCTATGAAAATGGTATATATCTCCATTTATTTAGGTCTTTGTTAATTTATTTCAATAATATATTCTAGTTGTTAGTTTGTAGGTCTTTCACATATGTCAGGTGTTCTCCTAGATTGACATATTTTTATGCTATTTTAAATACTTTTTAATATTCTTAATTTCCAGTTGTTCATTGCTATCATATAGAAGTTGTTTTTGATTATCGTTCTTTTACCCTATAACAATGACAAAATAATTTTTACAGAGACATTAATGTCAATAGCAAATAAAGGCAATTTATTTCTTCCTTTCAAATCTGGATATCTTTTATTTCTTTTTGTTTAGCTTTTTTAAACTTGCTAGAAACTTGAGGATAATTTTGAATAGAAGTAGTGAGAACAGGTGTCCTGGTCTTATTCTTGATCTCAAGTGGGAAAGAATTGTCTTCCACTAATAAAGAGAATGTTAACTGTAGGTTTTTTAAAGGTGTGCTTTATCAGGATGAGGAGGTTCCATTCTTTCCCTCATTTGTTGAAAGTTTTTATCATAAATAGATTTTGTTAGCTGGGGTGTGTGTGCATCTATCAAGATGATCACATGGGGGCACCTGGGTGGCTCAGTGGGTTAAAGCCTCTGCCTTCTGCTCAGGTCATGATCTCAGGGTCCTGGGATTGAGCCCCGCATCGGGCTCTCTGCTCGCAGGGAGCCTGCTTCCTCTCTCTCTCTGCCTGCCTCTCTGCCTAGTTGTGATCTCTGTCAAATAAATTTTAAAAATCTTTAAAAAAAAAAAGATGATCACATGGATTGTGCCCTTTACCCTACTAACATACTGGGTCATGTTAATTGATTTTTGGATGTTAAACTATTGTGTATTCCAAAATATATCTGACTAAATCATGGTGCATAGTTCTTTTCATATATTGTGGGATTTTATTTGCTAATCTTTTGTTCTTTTCTTTCTTTTCTTTCTTTTTTTAAGATTTTATTTGTTTATTTGACAGAGAGAAAGATCACAAGTAGATGGAGAGGCAGGCAGAAGCAGGCCCCCTGCTGAGCAGAGATTTTTTTTTTTTTTCCCCCTCCAACCCTCCAATGCGGGGGCTCAGTCCCAGGACCTTGAGATCTTGACCTGAACTGAAGGCAGAGGCTTAACCCACTGATCCACCCAGGCATCCCTTTTATTTTATTTTATTTTATTTTTTTTGATGTCTTGGTCTGGCCCACATTTCAGGATTATGCTATCTTTATTAGATGAGCTAGGAAGTATTCTTTTTTCCCTTTAATTCCTGGAAGTTTGTTAAAATCTATCAGTGAAGCCATATGAGCCTGAGCTTTTTATGGTGGGGAAATTTTAATTACAATTAAATAAAAACAAATCTTTTCGTTATCACAGTTCTCTTAACAAAGTCGATTTCTTCTTGAGCCAATTTTGGTAATTTTGTGGTTTGTTTTCTATTTTTGTCTTTTTAAAAATGTTCTTCTGTTTCTCCTTTATTACCTTCCTTTGTGTTAAATAATTGTTTAGTAGACTGTTTTAATTCTTCTGTTAATCTTTACAAATTTTTTTGTTATTTTTATAATGATTACTTTAGGGATTACAAATAAATGTATATTTTGTCTACATTGTCTAGATTGTTAATAAATTAATTCATAATATTCTTTTAAAATTGTGGAGGCTGAGAAATATCAAGGCCATCCCACCTCAGGCTTAGCCTTAGCATGAGTACAGCCATCTCAGACCCCTGTGCCCAAGGGCTGAACTTTCCTTACTTTACTTTAGCTCCAGGGATCTCCACCCTACTTTAGTTCTGAAGACCCCCACCCTACTTCAGTTCCAGGAAGCCCCACTTGGACCCTGAGGTGACATGCTTAAGCTTGGGCCCAAATATACTCGATGCAGTGGAGTAGAAAATAAAATTCCCAAAATTTCCTCTAAGCACTGCTATAGCTGCATCTTGTAAATTTAGACATGTTATGTTTTTGTTTCCAATCTAATTTGTCTTGTGATTTGTTCTTTACATTTGGTTATGTAAGAGGGGGTTGACCAATTTCTATATATTATAAGTTTCCTAAGATTCTTTCTGTTACTGATTTTTTTTTTTTTTTTTTTTTTTTTTTTTGGTGCAAAATGGTGGTTTATTAAAGCATGGAGACAGGACCTGTGGGCAGGAAGAGCTGCTGCCCCGGGTTGTGAGGGATGGCAGGTTATGTACCCTTTGGTTGGAGAAAGGTGAGGGGAAGGGAGGTTTCAACAGAGTCTTCATATGCTAAAGAGGGCCTACAAGGTGCCAAGATACCAGAGGCCTTGCCCTTGTAGCTTGATCAATGTTGGCTTCATCAATGTCATCTTTAGGCCAGCCATTAACATCAAGATAGTTGGGAGACTTTTTGGTGGGATGTCATAATTCTGCTATCAATCGTCTTTGTTAGTGAGATTTAGGACATTTGTAAGCCAAGGGAGACTCCTGTCTTGCAGGATTGTGATCCCTGCAAGTTAACTATTTGCTTATTGTTCATGGCAGTCAGAGCTGCCTGAGGAATGCTACACATATGACCGAGGGGGAGCGGATGGAGAGGGGATGCAAGGTGCCAGCTTTTGCTTTGTCTTCAGCCAGCCTTGTGCTCCCTCATCATTCCCCCGTGAACAATTTTGACCCTTAAATCTTTAAGGTGGTTGAAGGTGGAAGGTATCTTCTGTAACTTCTTCCTGCTGAATAGGAGCGTAGAGCTGTCCCTACCTACTCGGGTCAACATTGATCAGTTGAGGAACGTATAGGGGAGTTACAAAAGGTGGATTTAGCGGAATCCAGCGCTGACAGTGAAGAAGTGTCTCTGTGCGTGGTCAGGATCATCTGTCATGGTGAAGTCATTGCAGCAGTGGAGTCTGGTGAGGCTGCTGGGAACTCTGTAAGCAAGGTATCAGTCCAACAGTTCAAAAGGGCTTTATGGCTCCAGGTTCCATAAAGTCAACCTTAGTTCCTTAAAGCTGTCTGGTCATATCTGGGTCCATGCATGTCTTTCTCAAACATGACATTCCAGCCAAAGCCTTGGTAAAATAACCCATGTTTCCAATGCTGTCCTGAGACACAAGTGGGAAGATCTCGAGTGGGGGACGTTAGGCCCAGGTGGTGCTCTTCTTGCTCCTTAACAGTGAAGAGAGAAGGAGCCATGGTGCATGATTTAGAGGCTGGTCATGCAGGCAATTTTGCACCGAAGCTCAGAGTCCAAATGTAAAGACCACAGCACCACGTTCGGGCACCATATGATGAGGTTCTAGAACCTAGGTGAGGTTCGGTGGGCTGAGGTCCAGAGCCGATGACCAAGAAAGAATTCTTGAGACATCTTTGGTGCAAAATGGTGATTTATTAAAGCACGGGGACAGGACCTGTGGGCAGGAAGAGCTGCCCTCTGTTACTGATTTCTAATCTGATTCCATTGTAGTTGGAGAATACACTTTGTATGATTTCAGTCCTTTATTAAGTTTTTTTTAATGGCATTAAATATGGTTTATCCATGTTTATTTAAGAAGCTGTGTATTTTGCTGTTGTTAGGTATACTGTTCTACAGATATCGGTGAAGTCTTCGTTTTATAGTGCTATTCAGGTCTTTTTCCTTGTTAATCTTCTGTGTTGTTATTCTATTCATAATTGAGAGTGGGTTATTTTAATTTAAAGCTGTTATTTTTGAATTGTCTGATTCTACTTTAAACTCTACAAAATTTTGCTTCATGTACTTTGGTGCACTGTGGTTAAGTGTACAAATATTTATAACTGTTATATCTTACTGATTGGTGAATTAATAATTTTTATTATTATGAAATAAATATTTCCTTCTCTAATAATATTTCTTGTATTAAAGTCTATTTGTATAATATTAATATGACTACGGCTATCATAGTTACTGAATTCATGTTTTACCTTTTTTATATCTTTTCACCTTTTATTTATTTGTGTTTTGAGTTTTTTGTTTTGATTTATTTTGTTTTTAAAAATTTTATTTATTTATTTGACAGAGAGAGAACGAGAGACACTGAGAGAGGGAATACCAGCAGGGTTAGTGGGAGAGGGAGAAGCAGGCTTCGTGCTGAACAGGGAGCCAGACGCGGGGGTTGATTCTTGGACCCTGGGACCACAACCCTGAGAGGAAGCCAGATGCCTAACGACTGAGCCACCCAGGCTATTTGTGTTATTGAACATAAGATGGGTTACATAGTTAGCATATAGTTAGGTTTTGTTTTTGGTCAATCTGATCATTTCTGCCCTTTGTTTGTTATATTTAGTCTATTTGCAGTTCATATAACTTGCTGTGTTGGATTTATGCCTGAATCTTGCTTTTAGCTTTTCGTTTCTCTTTTCTTTTTCTAGTGTTCTACTGTTTTTCTTTTACCACTATCTTTAGTGATAAATAAATATTTTTTATACTTTACCATTTTACTTGCACTGTGCATTACATTATTTCTAGTTATTTTCCTAGTGGTTACTTTAAGGATTACAATATGCATCTCAACTGATCATAATGTACTTCAGACAACTACAAATGTGATCTCAGTAAAGTATCTTTGCTTCACTATAGATCCTTTTCTTCCTCTCTTTGCGTTATTATTGTCATATATTGCCTCTATATAATTCCAACAATATGGTATTATATTTGTTATACAAAAATATTTTTAAAAAATGAAATAATTTTATTTTGATATTTTTTTATTAAAATGTTTGTATAGATTTTTGTATTTACACATCTATTTATTCTTTCTGGCTCTCTGCACTTCTTCCACAGATAAGAGATACTGTTTAGTGTTACTTTCTTTCAGCCTGAAAGGTTTCATCTAGTATTTCTTACAAGCAGACCTGCTAGCAATGAACTTTCTGATCTTTGTTTATCTGAAAATGTCTTTATTTCATATTATTTTTGAATATTTGTGCTGAATACAGAATCTTGGTTGACATTTTATTCAAACACTTTTGTCATTGCACTGCCTCTTGGCCTCCATTATTCTTGGTGTGAATTCACCCATTAATTGTATTCTTGTATTACTGTATGCAGTATATTGTTTGGTTTTTTCTGCTGCTTTCAAATATTTCCCTCTGTCTTTGACTTTCAGTAGTTTAACTATGATGTGCCCGATTCTCTTTGAGTCTATCTTATTTGGGGTTCACTGAGTTTTTTGGATGTGTAGAAACCTCCTCCGTAAGTGATAAAGCAAATCTTGTTTACTCAGCCAGTCCCTTTCTGGTTGGACTGCCATTCATTCTAGTTGAGCTGAGAAAACTGAGGAATTGGGAGTTTTGTAAACATTGCTTGTCAAAAATGTCATAAATTTGCACTGTTTTTGCATCATAGCTGAAAGACTCTATGCAGGCAATAAGTTGGGGAAGGCATTTGGCACATCTTGTTTGTTTTCATTCAGTCAAGGATCTATGTCCTTTAATGCCTGATGTTCGGTATCTTCAAAATCATTGATTCCTATATTATATGCAGTTTTTAGTTGTTTTGGATAGAAGGATAAATCTGGTGTTTGTTACTCAATCTTGGCTAGACAGTTTTTCTGTTTTCTGTTTTTATATGTCTTTCTAAGTTTATAATCATTATTTTATAGAGCAGCTTTAGGTTCATAGCAAAATTAAGTGGAAAATACAGATAATTCCCATATATCTGTAGTTCCCACCTATATACAATCTTCCTGATTATCAAAACCTATACCACAGCAGTGCATTTGTTCTACTGATGATGATCTACATCAATGTACCATTCCTCAGAGTCTGCAGTTTATATCAGGGTTCACTTCTGGTAGTGTACTTTCCATAGGTTTTGATAAATGTATGATAACATGTATCTACCATTGTAGTATCATATGGAGTAATTTCACTGCCATAAAAGTCTTCTGTGCTCTGCTTATTCATTCCTCCTTTCTACCTAATCCCAGCAATCACTCTTTTGCTGTTTCCATAGTTTTGCCCTTTCTAGAATGTCAGAAAATTGGAATCATAGTATGTAGCCTTTTCAGATTGGCTTCTTTCACTTAGTAATAGACATTTAAGTTTCCTCCATGTCTTTTTGTGTCTTGATAGTTCATTTCTTTTTAGTGCTAAGTAATATTCCATTGTTTAAATGTACCAGAGCTTATCCATTCTCCTAATTAAAGATTTCTTCGTTGATTACAAGTTTGGGCAGTTATTAATAAGGCTGCTAAAAATACCACTGTGCAGGGTTTCATGTGGACATAAGTTTTCATCTCCTTTGGGTAAATACTAGGAAGTTCAATTGCAATATGGTAAGAGCATATTTAATTTTATAAGAAAATACCAAACTATTTTCCAAGGTAATATATCATTTTGCATTTCTACCACCAATGAATGAGAGTTCCTGTTGCTCAACATCTTCACCAGCATTTAGTGTTGTCAGTATTTTGGATTTTAGCCATTGTAAAGGCATATAATGGTATCTCCTTGTTATTAACTTGCAATTTTCTTTCTTTATTTTTTTTTTTCCTCTTTTGGAGGGAGGAGGGATAGAGGGAGAAGGAGAATCTTAAGTAGATTCCACACCCAGCAGGGGAGCAAGACACTGCTTGATTTCAAAACCCTGAGATCATAACCCGATCTGAAATCAGATGCTTAATTGGCTGAGCCACCCAGGTGCCCCTAGTTTGAAATTTCCTAATGACATATGATGTTGAACATTTTTTTCATATGTTTAGTTGCCTTCTGTGTATCTTCTTTGATAAGTTGTTTGTTTAGGACTTTTGACCATTTTTAAATCAGGTTTATTGAGATAAAATATGGAATTTTTGTTATTCCCAGGAACTATATATATTACCCTCTTCTTAACTAACATTCATTATCTGTCCCAAAAAAATTATTCTTTTCTGGAATAAAATAATTTACTGGGCTATTTTACCTCATCCTGGGTCAATGATGAAATATGGTGAAATTGAGGCAAATGAATCTGTAATTATTTTTTATGATCTTTAGAATTTAATTTTATAATTCTGAAGGTATTAATCTATTTATTCATTTAACAACAAATTATTGAGAACCTGATATATATGATGTTTGGTGAAAGATGCTTTGGATATCTTTCCTAACCATCCACACCCAAGTATAGTATCTGTCACTAAGTCCATGCAAAATTAAATCTGGTCATTTAATGGAAGATGAAAAATAATGTTGTGATTGGATATGAGCATGTAAAATTACATTTTTTTAATAAGAGTGTAAAACATTGACATGTCTGGGAATATACATATTTTACTTGTTTACTGTTTATTTTGCTACTTCTTAAGAATTTTCCTAATCACTGATGTGTTCAGATAAATATAAATCTAACATTGTGTAACATCTTTATTTTAAATTCAGGTCAGTCAAAATTAATTCTGACAAGCTTTAATAACAGAATATTTAAAAATCTATTTGATTAGATGGTATTCTAAGATATACTGACTATGAATGTCTCCCTTTCTGAAATCACCATTTGAAACTTTTATCTGCAGTTTGATGTTCTCATTCCAAATACCTGCTGGGCATAGCTACTTCTGCTCATTCATCCTGTTTAAAAGCAGGTAGATTGCCTTATCCTGAAACTCTCTCTCCTTCTTCTCTGCTATTTCTTAATGGCCCTTGCATAACTCAGTCACTCAGTATCGAAACCTCAGATTCATCATAGACTTATACTCACTTTCCATGTCCCAATTCATAGTTTCTAAGACTCTTTCACTTTTTACTTGAATCTCAGTTTTAAATGATAGAAACTGTGGTGGGGGGTGGAATGTAGGATTCTAGGGAGGGATTCTGTAGTTTCCACATATTGGCACATACCCAGCTAGATGTTCTTGGGGGAAGGAAAAAGATTATCTTAGGGTCTACAGCAGCACTGTCCAATAGAAATATACTGTGAGTTACAAATACAACCTACATGTATAATTTTAAATTTTATAGTAGCCACATTAAGAAGCAGATTAAAAAATAAATAAGTAAATTTGATTTTAATATGTATTTTGTTTAACCCAATATCATTTCTACATGTAGCCAGTATATAATTATTAATGAGATGCTTTATTTTCTTCATACTAAGTCTTTGAAATATGGCAAGTATTTTATACTTACAATGTATCTCAGTTTTCACAAGTCACATTTCTTTTTTTTTTCTCCCAAGACAAGGCACTATTTTATTTCCAATATTATTACTTATTTTGATTTAGATTTTAGAAGCTTAAGGTGGGATGTAATATTAAAATAATTGAAACAAAAAGCATATATCAAAATTATGGCTATTAATGAATAACATAGCCCTTCTGAGAGCTAATAAACTTAAGTATGAAACAGTCATATATGTATACATATATTTACATGTATTAATTTTTTTAGTATATTTGACACAGATTGTTACATTATTTTCAGGCGTACAACAGTGATTCAACATTTCTATACATTACTGCAAGTGCCATCTGTCACCATACAATCCTATTACAATATCATCGACTATATTTCCTATGCTGTACTTTTTATTCCTATGACTTTTTCATTCCATAACTGTGAGATTGTATTTCCCACTTCCTTTCATGCATTTTTCCCTTCTCTCACTTGCCTACTCACTGGCAACCATCAGTTTGTTCTCTGTATTTATAGGTCTGGTTCTGCTTTTGTTTGATTATTCATTTGTTGTGTTTTTTTAGATTCCACATGTGAGTGAAATAATATGGTATTATTTTTTCTCAATCTGACTTGTTTCACTTAGCATAATACCCACTAGGTCCATCCAGGTCGTCATAAATGGTAAGATCTCATTTTTTGGTGACTATATAATACTCCATTGCGTGCACACATGTGTGCGTGCACACACACACCCACACACACCCCACATTTTTATTCATCTATCAGTGGATATTTAGGTTGTGTCCATATCTTAGCTATTGTAAATAAGGCTGCAATAAATATAGGGGTACATATATCTTTTCAAATCAATGTTTTCTTAGGGTAAATTTCCCAGTAGTGAAATTATTGCATCATATGGTATTTCTATTTTTAATTTTTTGGAAGAACCTCCATATTGTTATCTACAGTGGCTGTACTGATTTACATTCCCACTGATAATGTATGAGGGTTTTTTTTTCCCCCCTCATCCTCATCCAGCAGTTGTTATTTCTTATCTTTCTGATACTATTCACTTTGACAGGTGTAAGGTGATATCTCATGTAGTTTTGATTTGCATTTCCCTGCTCATGAGTCATGGTGAGCATCTTTTCATGTATCTGTTGGCCATTTGTATGTCTTCTTTGAAAAAATATCTGTTCAGGTCCTCTGCCCATTTTTTAATCAGATTTTTTTTGGTGTTGAGTTATATGGGTTTGCTATATATTTTGAGTATTAACCCCTTATTAGAGATATCATTTGCATATATCTCTTCCTACTCAATAGGTTACCTTTTTGTTTTGTTGATGGTTTCCTTTGTTGTGCAGAACTTTTTTATTTTGATCTATTCCCAATAGTTTTTTGGGGTTTTTGTTTGTTTGTTTGTTTGTTTTTGCTTTTGTTTCCTTGCCTTAGCAGACATAACTAGAAAAATGTTCCTTTGACCAATGTCAAGAGAAATTACTACCTATGTCTACTTAGTAACATTTCAAGCCACATCTGACTAGTGGCTACCATATAGAATAGGTGCGTTCTTGGAGGGTGTCATACCATCCTGAAATGTAGTAGTCTAAAAGATGGGGGTTTTGTATGTGAGGGTGATCTGGCTGCAACATCTGTCACCCCATTGATCACCAGGGTTGATTCAGTTAATCTGGCTGGCTAGGTGGGTGTCCCCTTCCTCCCTCACTGCTCCATGTGCGTCCCTTCTGAAGCTGCGTTCTTGGTTGAAGAGGACGACCTTCCCTGATAGAGGAGAGAACCATTCTTTGGTCAAGGGTATATGAGTAGCTGTGCTCCCCTGCTAGAACCTCCAAACAATCTCTCAAGATCCACTTGTAGGAGAATGTAGGGTAGTCAAGCTTCTGAGACTCCAGACACATCCCAATGAGGTGCTGCACGTGGCAGTAACTTTCTTTGAAAAAAAGGCAGTGCCTTTCTTTAAAAAAAAAAAAAAAAGAAAGAAAAAAGAAAAAAAAAAGATGGGGTTTTTGAGAGGAGAGTCTGGAAACAGAACATCAGAAAATGTGAAGAGAATGGGTCATTCTGGAGTTATAGATAGTGTCAGTGCCAGAGGAGGTGGAAGGAGCCAATGTCCATGGAGGAGCAGGTAAGACCTGCAAGAGTTATCAAGCCAAAGTGTAAAATCTACATTTATTTCCTTTAGAGACACCTCCCTATCCTTTTTTTTTTTTTTTTAAGATTTTATTTATTTATTTGCCAGAGAGAGACACAGCGAGAGAGGGAACATAAGCAGGGGCAGAGGGAGAGAGAGAAGCGGGCTCCCCACTGGCTCCCCAAGGAGTGGGTAGCCCAATGCGGGGCTCGATTCCAGTACTCTGGGATCATGACCTGAACCGAAGGCAGACGCTTAATGATTGAGCCACCCAGGTGCCCTGACCTCCCTGTTCTTTCAGAATATTGCATCATGCTTCTCACTCTGGACTCTGGAATTCTTTTACTATATATCTTTGCCTGTATGTGTGTGTGTGAGAGAGAGAGAGAGAGAGCGAGTAAGTGAGCAGGAGAGTGAGCATGTGTCTAGGCAAATGTATGTTGGTATTTAAAAAAATATATGAACATAGATTACCTAAATTCTCTAATTTGCTTTTGTCACTTGGCCATACATTTTGGACATCTTTTCATATTACTACATGGAAATTCCATAATATTTTTAATGGTAGCATCAAATGATACATCTTTTCTTTCATTTACTTGACCAATATCCTGTCAGTAGGTGTTTAAGTTATTTTGAGGTTTCCACAACTAAATGAATTGTAGCTATATACGTTCTTGTGTACATTGTGCATACATCATGCAGAATAGCTCTTTATAATGTAAGCCGCTGAATCAAAGACTCTGGGCACTTAAGTTTTTGTTACGCACTGACAAACTGCCATCCAGAATAGTTAAACAAGTTTATATCCTCCTCTCTCCCCCACTAGCCCCCCGCCCCAACCTTCCCTACACTGTAATTATTCCACAGGTTCTCAGCCTCCAAATTGTTTCGCCAATAGTGGGCAAATGGTGTTTTGTTATGATTTCATTTTAACTTTAAATTTTTTATGTTATTTCTTAGAGTGAACAAGTCATTTTATATTACATTGGAAAGTAGTACTCTAAAAAATGTTGCAGTTTTAAATTTGATTGCTTTTTAGTTTACTTCAAAAGTATTTCATGGATATTAATACTTTGTGTGTCATAAATGTTATAAACATTTTATCCTAGATTGTCATTTTCTGTTGTTTTTTTTTTTTTGCTTATGATATATTTTACAGTCAGATGTTCAAAATTTCATGCATTCAGTTGTATCCATCTTTTTTTTTTCCCCATGACATCAGGATTTTGAAACTTAATTGGGAAGGCCCTTTTCATCCTGAAATTCTCTAATATTTAATAGATTTCCATATTTTATCTTTATTTTATTGCCATTTAAAAAAATATGGTATAGGAACATAACTTTATTTTTTCTAATATATATCCAATTTTATGACATGATTCAAGTTTCTTGGTATTGTTCTTTTAAGGATGTATGATATAATCTTAGACATGTAATATTTTGGTTCCTCTGTATTACGTATTTCCTACATGCTAATTTTTTCCATGGTCTCCAGGGCTCACATTTAAATTGTACTTTGCTTATCAAAAATAATATTTTCTCGCTGACAGAATAACTGGGTTGATTAAATTCTGAATATTAATAATGCCACACATTTACATAGCCCCTTGTCATACACAAAGCATTTACACATATATATTTAATTCTCATACCCTACGAGTTAAATGGGGCAGGTATTCTCCACTTTACAAATGAGGAAACCAAGGCTTAGGAAATGAAGTGATTTGTTCAAGGTCACATTGCCACTCTGGGATGAGTAATGATCCAGAAACAATTCCTATCCAGTACTTTCATTCCCTTTCCCAGTCAAACCTGCTCAGAGATCATTCACATTTAGTCATTTGTTTTTTCAATAATCATTAATTGAGGACTAGAGCAGAGAATCTTCGTTGCCTGTCCAGCATCCATCTTTCCCCTCATTTCTAAAAGAATGTTCATTATGTTCAGGTATCTCCTTTTTTAAGGATATAGCTCAGGGGAAGAGTGGATTCTGATAGGATTATCCATCATGATAATCCCATTCCTCTTCCAGGTAACTGGTTTGGAACCGGCATATAATTATTTTTGGTCAATGAGTTGTATGGAGAAGTGTGCTTGGGTGAAGGGGTTGCTGAGTCCTTTTCTTTTCTTTACTCCTAGGAAGGAGACACAGACTTGACAATTCACCGTCTCTGCCTAGCACAGACTACTGCTGGGTACAACACGTGATGCTGCTGGGGCCTCCCTGCTGCTGGGCTAGCGTGGAAGCCACCATGGAATAGAGCAGAGCAAGAGAACAGTGAGAGAGCTACTGGATCCTTCTTCACCTCCAAACTTCTTTTGATGCCAAGCAAACGTCCTACGAATCCTGTCAGTCTGGACCAGGGCTTTCTGTGAATTGCTGGTGAAAGCATCCTAACCAATACACAAGCTCAGTGAGCATGCAGAACAGAGAGACGGGCTCTACAGAGATCACCAATACAGGATGTTTCAAAGAGGCTACTTTTCATAGGGAGCTGCTGAACATCTTTTTCACAGTTTCTAGTGCTGCCACCCAAACTAAGGCCTCTGGGGTATGAGGATGGGCCAGGCCTTTTGTATCTTTAATGAGAGTCTGTACATGATTCAGATCTGAGAAATACTATTCTGTAATATGTATTTCCTTGAAGAGACGTGTATTTAACAAAAACCAAAGCCTTTTTCTTTAAGGATGAAGACATACCATCTGCTAGTAATCAAAAGAGAGCTTTCCATCCTTGAGACCCACTGTGTTATAAAAGATGAAAGAGTTGGAGTTTCAGAGAGGTTCAAGTGGAAATCACAGCTCACACTTTGCACCTCTGTGATTCTGGGCCAGTTCCACATTGTCTCTTAACCTCAATTTTCTTGACTTAAAAATAAACTAAGTACTAGCAACATGCAAGCATGGCCGTGGGACTGGATGAGTTATTCGTGAGGTGTCTGACAGAGCCTGATCCCGGAAGAACACCTAGAAAATGGAATTTCTCTTCATTTCCCCCTTTCCTTAAAATTTTACCTGATAGGCTAGTGGTCTGCTCTTCAGTTGGCCCCAGCTTTCTCTGTTACTGTCAACAGACAGCGGTTTTTTGAGGTCCTTCAGAGAATGGATCAAGGCATGCAGTTGCAACTATTTGCTGGAGCGGGAACTTGAAACAGGCCCCCAGACTCCGGAGGCCACATATATTTTGAGTATAACGCTTGGTTGCCTGTTGCCCCAGTAACTGCATGGTCCTGCCCCAAGGGTAGGAAGGTTCTTCGCTCAACACTGGCTCCCAGGTAAGGCATGCCTGGTGATCTTACTGCTGTTGCGTGCCTCCTGCCTGATGTCCTCTTGCCCCTCAGAACTGCCTCCTATTATTACCCTCCTGCTACCCTTTCCCCTGATAATTGTTGGCAGATGCCCTCCATCTGCCCTCTCCCCCTGGCTAATTGCCTTCTGTTTTTCCCTCCCTATTGGTCACATGCCTGGTCTGCCCTCCTGTCACCCTTCTTACCTGCTAACCTCTGCTTGATTTGCTGCCTGGATGCAGGCAGCGTGGGCCTTTCTGCCCTTCAGACGGCCTGCTGCCCGCTCATTTCCTGTGCCGCTCACCCCACCTGCTGTGCGCCTGGGGTCACCTTCCTGCTGCCTGCTCCACCTGTCCCAAGGCTGTTTGATTTCGCCCCCTGAAAAGCACAGATGGGATCTCTCCAGCTTCCCTGTGATTGTCTAATGGGGAAGTGGGATGCAGATGACTGTAGAATAAATGGAGAGGAATAAAAAACAAAGCAAAACTAAAAACCACAAACACCCAGATAGTTATTAAGAATCCAGAGTAATTGAGCTAAATAAAGTTATGCCTCTCTCAGAACCCAGGACATATATACGAGATGGAAAGAAGGGAATCATCCTTGTGAACTGGCTAAAATAGATTCTCCAGCACGTGGGAAGCAGCCATATGTTGCAGGTAAGTGGCCCGAGGGTAAAGGTTCCTCTTCCACGTCTAACACTGATAGTAAGGATCAAGCTTTGGTGCTACACAGGTCTGTGCATGGAAGGTGATTGTATTTCACTGCATGGCATAATTTAAATGAACACCAGGGGCCCTTAAAGCTGCTACTGAATATTTGCAACCTGTATCTGGCATTTAGCCTTCCGTATCTGTTTGAGATGCTCTATTGGCGCTGTTAGCAGGAATCTCTTTTTTGGGTGGCATTTCCCGTTGATTTTCTCTAATTGTTTGTTTAAACTGGCAAAAAAAACCACTCACAAATTGGGCGCAGTTGCAAGTTAATAGAATCTTTTATTGAGAACTTTAGTCCTGAAGACAGCATTCCATTTAGAGCAGAGAAGTTGCTTTTAAGCCAAAAATTAATTGTGTCGTTCAGGATACAGAGATCTTTTCTATTTGAGTGGGAAGGTGCCATAGTGATCAGATGTCAGGCCCCCACACTTGGCTAAGAACACAAAGAACCTGTGAGAAGAAGTAGGCATGAACATTGGCTTTGGACATGTTATCCAAGATATGTTTTTTCCTCTCCCTCTCCAAGCCTAATGGCTAGTCCTTCTGTTGATGGCCTTCTCAAGCAGGAGATACTGATGACACATACGTGAACATCCCTAGGGGCTACACTATCTGTTACTGTTTGTCTAAAACCTTCTACTCTGAAATAAAATATCTTTGTTACCGTTAATTGAAAATCTTGTTACTTTTATCCTCAAACCGACAGCTGGACCAATGAGTGATGATCACATTATTTAGTTGTTAAAGGCGTTTTGTTTTGTTTTGTTTTGTTTTGTTTTGTTTTTTTAAGATTGTATTTATTTATTTGACAGACAGAGATCACAAGTAGGCAGAGAGGCAGGCAGAGAGAGAGAGGGAAGCAGGCTCCCTGCTGAACAGAGAGCCCGAAGCGGGGCTCTATCCCAGGACCCTGGGATCATGACCTGAGCTGAAGGCAGAGGCTTTAACCCACTGAGCCACCCAGGAGCGCCCCCCACCTTTTTTTGTTTGTTTTTTTCCTAAAAACTAGTTATTTCTTTGGTAGTAATGTTAACAAGGTGTCTTTCCTCAGGCTGCCTCCTCTTGGCCTCAGTTAATTCGTTTGTTAATTGCAACCGAGGACAGAGGAAACCAGACATTCTGTTGAGATTCTACTGAGCTTGAAGATACTGGAATATTTTTGTATCCTGAAACTCAGGAGACTTAAAACTTCTAGTTATTTCTGAAACATGCCCATAGCCCCCATTGATACTAAGTAGTTATCAACACCTGCATGTGGTAGATTTTCTAGTTCTTATAGTCCTAAACCATGAGAAAACAAGGCTGTAGCAGACATGGCCATTTTCTCTGGAAGGTGTATATGTATAAAAAGCAATCACCAAGGATACAAGGCAAGTCATACAATCTGTCAATAAGAATCATAGAAAGTCTGAAATGAAGAAAACCTCAGTGATATCTAATCCTATTTCTTTATGGTGTAGATATAGTAACCAGGATCTCAAGGATGCAAGTGACTTGCCTGATGTTAGTGCTAGAATAGGACGAGAGCCTTTGCTCTCTACTTTTGGTCCATATTCTTAGTATAGTTTTTATATAAGGTTCTGAGATCACCCCACCTTTTACTTGACCCTTGGAATTTGGGCTGGTAATAGTAATAATTACCGCAATAAATCAAAAAGTCTTGCTGATTTGGCAGATATAAAAAGAAAAAAAACACATTTTGGAGTTTTACTCCTTGGCTTAATTGAATAAATGTGAGATCAGGTCACAGTCCATATCATGTGAGAAATATGAGTGCTGATGTCTTCAAATTGACACAAGAATCATTTACCATCTATCTCCCATCTCACAGTAATTAAGCACATTGCCTCCACTGCTCAGCACTATTTTAATTTTCCACCACAGGTATTTTTAATTGTCTTTATCCTTAAACCAAAAGAGAAAGAATAAGGGAGTCAATAGCTTGTTCCAGTGGATATTCACTGAGAGGTGTGTGTCTGAGGGGCAAGGGGAGGGTAGTTACTGAAATGTCATGGTTTTCAATTCAATTTAGATTTAAATAATTTTAAAGATGCTATTAGAGGTTCCTGGTCCCACATACCACAGAAAAACTTGGCATGACCATATATTCCAGGAACACTGCTGTGAAGAAAATGGTGCTGGCTACAGGCTGATCAAAAGATCATCACAAAGAAATAAATAGTTCATCAAGTAAAGCTAAGTTTATTAGACTTACTGAAGTAAGGAAAACTGCCAAATTTATAGAGTCTCAAAACAGAACAAAACCAAAAAATAGTGAAAAGAAATTCGAGGGCCTTGACTGGGTGATTCTGAAGGTGCTTTTGCGAGGTGAACTGCCTAGGATTGGGCAGAGATTATGACAGTTTTGGATGGGCCCAGTGGAGTGAGGGTCTTCAAGGGAGCCTGGTTGTTTGACAGCTTATTTGTTTGTTTGTTTGTTTACATAGGCTCCATGCCCAGTATATGTGAAACTTGAACTTAAGACCCTGAGATCGAGACCTGAGTTGACCAAGAATTGGACACTTAACTGACTGACCCACCCAGGAGGTACCCCTGACATTTTATTTTCGAGGGGTAAGTACCTGGCTTCTCATGATTCACAGTTTCGGTATTAGCACATTTGCTTACCAGCTGCAAGTTATCTGTAAGCCCCCAGTCAATACTTCTTGTGTTCTTGTGGTTATTTGTGGCTATGCAGAGTGACAACAGCAGCTGAGGTTGAGCAAGGCAACATTCTGCTTTCTTGTTTCTGTTCTCATAAACAATTACCTTTTTTGTGGCCTATTCAGTGCCATGTTTTTCATGTATGTGTGCTTTTTGTTGGTGTTTTGCTCTTTAAAATGGCCCCCAAGCATCATGCTAAAGTGCTGCCTAGTGTTCCCAAGTACAACAAGGCTGTGATGTGCCTAATGGAGAAAATGCATGTGTTAGAGAAACTTTGTTCAGGCACGAGGTGCAGTACTGTTGGCTGTGAGTTCAGTGTTAATGAATCAACTATTTATATATACAGTGGTGTGTGTGTGTGTGTGTGTGTACGTGTGTGTATGTCATTGAATACCATCTTCAAACAGAAACATCCATAAAAAATAAGGTTATATATTGATCAATCTATAAAAATGTAGTGACTAGAGGCTTGCAGAAACCTGTGTATTTCCCCTTAGAAATATTCAGTATTCACTAATTCAGTCTTTTTAGACATTTTTATTTTATTTTATTTTATTTTATTTATTTTTTAAAGATTTTATTTAATTGACACAGAGAGAGACAGCAAGAGCAGGAACACAAGCAGGGGGAGTGGGAGAGGAGAAGCAGGCTTCCCACCAAGCAGGGAGCCTGATGTGGGGTTTGATCCTAGAACCTAGGGATCATGACCAGAGCCAAAGTCAGATACTTAACGACTGAGCCACCTAGGCACCCCAGTGTTTTTAGACATTTTAGAACATAACTGCTGTAAATAATGAGAATCAACTTAATTGTTGTCTTTTTTTATTGATGTCCTGTCCTTGTATTGTTTAATACAGGGACAGTAAATGATGTTTTCAGTTCTCAGTGACATTTTACCCATGCCATGAGATCGCATGGTTAAAGATTCCTTTAGCCCTCTAGTGTTTTCAGGGCAAGGGGTGGCCTGGACTGTTTGGTCATTTTCTGTGGTGAGCGGCCATATTCAGGGTTTCTGGGAAGATGATTTCAATGGAATGGGGCCCAGAATGTATGTCACACTGTTCCTCTGGTGTGGGGCTTTGTGGTTAACGGTAGATTGAGCAAAACCAAGGATGTTCTCTAGTACATGGGCACCTGCTTCAATGGCAATTGTAGGGCACACCACTGCCCCTTCTGAGATGAACAAACCAGCTGCCAGGTGAGTCCTAACAACAGATGCCCTTTTTGTAAATTAAACCTTCACCATTCTTTTGAAATTCTTTTCATGGCAAAAGTTCAGTTGTAGTTGAAATCCATTCACATTTTCATGAAAAAATTCAACACTACAGTTGTCATTGGGAAAAATAATTATTTTAAAATATATAAGTAAAATCTAAACTCTTGAAAATTTTTCCATAATTGTAAAAAATATGATTTAACATTTTAATCACTAACTGTACAGTTTCTCATCAGGGTTAACTGTGAATAATTTGAAGAGGTGATTATTAAAAAGCAATTATGTGTAACAATTACAAGTGTATAACCTAATATAAAAAGTTATATTCACAGAAGCATACTCAAGCTTCTCATTAAAAATATGAAAACATTTTATATGGAAGTTTTATACAGATTCCCTGTTAGTATCTTCCTGATACTTTGTATTTAATGCTTTTGTACCTATCAGTGGTTGTGTTATTTCTCCGCCGAGAACCTCCCTGCCCCCACACAGATTGTTCTGTCAGGTGTGTTGCTTGCTGATGGCTCTTAGCTGAAGCCATCCTTAAAAACTGTCCTTTCCTGAAGGGAGGTCCTTTGGCCAAGGTTATTTCCTCTTCCTGGAGAGAGTTTGCATCCAATAACTAATTAATGTGGGATTGCAAAGGCCTTGCCCTCTTGCCACTATTTGGGAAAGCTCTGAGAATCACCTCCAGCTTCAGAGTTCTCAGTAGGTGGGATTGACAGGGTCTTCTGTAGGACCGCATCACAATTTCACACATAACAGTTATTCTTCTGCCCAGTTCTGTTTTCCTAACTCCCTTACAGGTATTGGTCTCCAAAGCATGGCCCAATAAACCTCCCGCATGCAATCTCCACCTCAAAGTTTGTTTCCTAATGAAACCAACCTGTGACTCTTACCATAATTACATACTGCAATGGGAAATTAGCAGACATATTTTTACCAAACTCTGTGTAGTCCCAATTTATTTAAGCTTACACAATGTGCTTTGTAGATTTTATCATTTTCTGTAGGTCCTATTTCATATAAAAATGAAGGAAGTATAGCTCTTAGGAAAGGTAAACCAAAGACATATTATCTGTTTTTATAACATTTAGTACTATCCCTATGCTGGTGACTTCTGAATGTATATGAATGTGTATATCCAGCTCAGTTTTCTTCTATGATATCTATTCTAGCTCTGCATTTAGAATTGCCTTTTTGACATCTCCCTGTGTATTCTCATATGATTCCTGCCTGCTTCTTCCAATCAGCTCCAAACACTTTCGTATGTTTTTCCTCCTTTTGATGAGCTTTAACCTAATGCCCAGCACATTTACATTTAGTATATGATTCATGTTTTATATCCTTGAGGCTTCATTCAGCATATTGGTCTTTATGTGGTCTTTCTCAATCATCGTCTGTAGAAGTACTGTGTATTATTTTTCTCTTTCATTGCATTTTATTGTTTCTTTCATATACTTAGTCGCAATTTGAAATGATCTATTTTGTTCATTTTTTTAATTGTCTCTCTGCTCTATTACAATGTTAGCTCCATGAGGAAGAAGTTCTTATCCATTTACTGCCATGTTCCTTGGGCGCAGCACAACCCTTGGCCTAGAGTTAGCTTCCAGTAAATATGTTTGGGGTTAATAAATGATTAATGAAGAATGCAACTCATGCCTATAATTGATATTCTCTAGACACTAATTTAACTTGTAAATTAATCAGTGTAAGACAGTTCAAGCCTTGGAAATGATATTTCTCATACAAAGTCACACTAACTTGATACCTTCTTTCAGCAACAGGCATAGAACTTTTAGAGAAAAATATAGAATTTAATAGCACTTCAGAAGAATCAACTGAGCATGATGTTTTCTCATCTTCAAACCTTGGTTGGGATTTGAATTTTAGAGAAGAAATCCACTAAATAGCAGATATCAACCAAACAAAAAAATATAACAGAATATTAAGTGAAAATGGACTGATGAAGTATAGCTATAATTTCAAGTCAACTGTGTCTTTTGACTATGATCAGCTAATTGGCTATTTATGATCATTAATTGGTCAACATTATGAATCACTACAACCTATAAGCCATTGAGTAAGTTACATTAACTACAAAGGGTCCCACTTTGTGGGAACTCAAACCTAAGCAGGTGAGATAGTCACCCTTAGAGCTTATTAAGGAAATATAGAAAATTCTGCATCTGATTCTCAAAATGTTTTTAACCCAATATTAAGCCAGGATTAAATTTTATCATGTGCCAGACATCATATTCAAAAAGTCTCATCCTCACCTGGACCTGAGCTACATGTTGAGATTCTAGACTATGCACAGATGCTGTAATGGGATAAGACTCTTAAAGACTTTGGGGGAATGTCAGTGTATTTTGCAGATGGAGGGGCATGGATCTTTGTGGGTCAATAGGGGTATGGTGGCAGACAGACTCTAAGATGACCACTTGTGATTCCCACTTCCTAGTGTTCAAGCCTTTGTGTAGTGATCCCTTCCTTTTAGGGTAGGTAGGACCCATGACTTTCTTCTAACAATTAGAATATGATAAAAGAGATAGGATGTTCATGATTACATGTGTGTAATTACATGGTTATATTTCATAAAATTATATTGCCCATCTTGCTGTAGTCTCTCTTTCTGGCCTGCGTGGCAAGAAACTGAGGGCACTGTGTAGGGAGTTGAGGGAGCCTCTGGTTGACAGCAACAAACTGAAGCTCTCAGTCCTACAACAAGAAACTAAATTCATCCAGTAATCATGTGAGTGGCGAAGAATAGTCTTCCACATCTGAGCCTTGGATAAAACCACAGACCTAGCTAATACCTGGATTACATCTGTGTGAGATTCTGAAACAAAGAAATCAGGCAAACTATGTCAAGACTCCCAAAAGGATGAGATAATAAATGTGTATTGTTTTAAGCTACTTAATTTATTGTTTTGGAGCAATAGGCTAATGTGGAATTGCTCTACATTCTCCCTTGGTCTTCCTTTATTTTCTGTGATTCCTTGGCTAGGAATGTTTATGTTCGGCATCATGAGGAAAGAGCCCTGACATCTGTAGGATAACCTTATCACCAGTGTTACAGTCTATAAGACAGACACAGGTTTCAGTCCATTCTCATGAGTTCCAGCTAATCTTCTTCAGATTCTAGGCTGCTTATAATCTTCCAGTATCAACTATCTGCCCTGGACTTTGGGCTTCAACATAAGATTTAAGGATGGCCTTATGAAGACTATATAGAAGTCCCCTATCCCATAAGGTGTAAGGTAATTCCCTGTACACAATAAATCAGTATCTACCTATCTGTCTCTCTGTCTCTCTATTCATCCATCCATCTGTCCGTTCATCCATCCTTCTGCTTCTGCTTCTTTGGTTAGGCCCCAACTACTAGAAGCTAAGCA
This sequence comes from Mustela nivalis, assembly GCF_964662115.1. Lineage (NCBI taxonomy): Eukaryota > Metazoa > Chordata > Mammalia > Carnivora > Mustelidae > Mustela > Mustela nivalis. The sequence goes on from NC_139033.1 coordinate 50,585,204, forward strand.
TTGTGTTATGTGTTGGGGATCCAGAAACTACTAAAACATGCTTCCTTGCCTTGATAAATAAGTCAGTAGAGAAGAAGGGTATAAAAATTGGAAAAAATCTAACACAATATGGTAAGCCAAACTGCACAGATAAAATTGAGAAATAATCACAGTGCCTTGGAGACTCCGAGAATGATGCTTCTAATTCCTATTGAGACATGGAAGTATTGATAGAGGAGAAAACATTTAATTTGTGGGGGACTTACTGGGGACAGAATGGAGATTGTGTTAAGAAGAGAGCAATGGAGTAGAAAGGCAATGTTAGCATATTGGTAAGAGCATAGAAACAATATCAAAAAGAAAGTTTTGTGATGAATGATAATTTCCATGAAGTTCAGTCACGGGGTGATGGGCTTGTTAGGAAAGTCATTTAGTGATGGAGTATATCCCAAAGTAGGATCGTTTATCCTATGGCAAGAAGTTGTGACATTTTCCTATTGATAATAAGAAACTATATTTTATTTATTTATTTGAGAGAGAGAGAGAGAGACAGAGAGAGCAAGCATGAGCAGGGAAAGTGGGGGAGGAGCAGGGAGCTCAACATGGGACTCCATCCCACAACATTGAGATCATGACCTGAACCAAAGGCAGACACTTAGCCCACTGAGCCACCCAGGTGCCCCAATAACAAGAAACTATTAAAAGTGCTTCAGAAGTTAACTCTAAAAGCAATTTGGAAAAACAATTGGAGAGAGTGGAAGCCTGGTGGTAGAAAAACAACCCAGTGTGTTACAGTAGTCCCCAGGAGAGAAAGATTATAGCTTCAACTAAGAAAGAAGCATTAGGAGCTAGAGAGATTTCTGAAATAGACTCTTGGGATTTAATATCTAGAGTAGTGGCTCTGGGAAAGATGGAGAATTTTGATAGTTATTTATTAACGTTTATATTAAAATGCCATAGTTACTATTTAATTTATAAAACTAATAAGCACCTCTTTAACCTGCAGGTCAGAGAGTTTGAGAGAGAGGTCAAGATGTTCTCTCTCTTCCTTGCTCTTGACACCACGTTAGCATATTTGTAGGGTAAGAGGAAGGAAGGAGAAGTGTAGGACAGCCTGACAATAAAGCAAGGGTAGGCATGTTGGAATTACTAGAAAGCATGGTGATGAATGATGAAACTCCAGGTACAGATTGAGGAATATCTTTTCCTTTGACATGGGAGGTTAATGCTTTGACAGACTTAGATGTTAATTAAAATTTTGATATGTTGTTGGAAAATAAAAGCATCTGTATTAATTGGAATTTAAAGTGGTGTAGCCTCTTTGGAAAAATATTTTGGCATTTCTTCAAAAAGTTAAATAAAGAGTTTCTGTATGACCCAGGAATTCCACTTCTAAGTATATAGCCAAGAGAATAAAAAGGTATAAAGATATAAGATATATCCACATATTACCTTTGTAAAATTTCTGTAGCTACATTATTTATGGTAGCCAAGAAAGAAAAACAATTCAAATATCTACCAACTGATGAAATGATTTAAAAAAGATATGGTGTATGATAGATGTGTATATAATTAAATATTCTTCAGCCATAAAAAGGAATGAGGATTCATGGATACAATATGGATGAACCTTGAAAATATGATGCCAAATGAAAGAAGCTGGACTCAAAAGACCACATATTATATGATTCCATTTATATAAAATGCTCAGAATAGGCAAATTTACAGAGGCAGAAAGTATACTAATAGTTGGAGGGGTGAGGCAATGGAGAATAGGTAGTGGTTATAATTGGTACAGGGTTTTTTTTTCTGGAGGGTGGTGAAAAGTTCTAAAGGTGGAGAGTGGTGATGGTTGCACGACTCTGTAAATACATTAGAAATCACCTTAGAAGGGTGACTCTTTCGATATGTGAATTATATTTTAATAAAGTTGTTATATATTTTTTAAAAGAGCAGATTTCTTGAGGGGTCAACCATTTGATGGGCTCCATTTTCTCTGAAAATATGTATTGAAGCTGCAATGCAAAAATTCTAAGAATTTTTAAGGATTCTTGTCAACATAACTGAATTAAAGGAAAAAAAAAGTATTATTTCCTCCTTTTGGCAAATCTGAAAGTTTTACCAAACTTGGCAAAATTCAATTTTATCAGAGCTGCGTTTTCTAGTGTCTAAATTTTTTTGAATCTTGCTATTCCTTGTGATTTATATATGTTGGCAATGTTTAGGAGAGCTAGAGAATATGATTCGGGTAGACTTCAAGGTAATCCCTTATTTTTTTCTTCAATCATGTTTCTTATGTCTGTAAGCTAGAATTATGTGGATTTCAAATGCCTCCCTTGTCTTAAGGGTGATCGACACTTAGCAGTCTTATACCAACACATGTTTAAGATTAATTTGCACAGTGTATTACAATAGCAAATAAAGGTTCATTAGCCTCTGGGAATAAATTTCATTCTATTTATATGTGTTAGCCCTGTCTATTTCATCCATAAAGTAGAACTCAGAAGAGTTCTCTGAGTTATGAGTGTCTGGCTCTTCTGATTTTGATATTGGAAAATATACAACAACCAACCAACCAATAAGTGGATCGGGAATATTTAGAATGGAAGTCCAGATTTCTTACCAGGGCTCTCGGATGAGATCTTAATGTCTAACAGGATCACTTCAGTTCACACTGTTCTTTAGATTCATTGTGAGGGTGAATTCATGTTAGAAGGGCTAGGTTATGTGGAAGGGTAAAAACTCACTGTCCTAAGAGAGAAGGAGAAAAAGAAAAAGTAAACCAACATTTTCTAAACACTGAGTGAGACCTTAAACAATTTATCTTCTAAAGATACTCTATTCAATATTCTACCCTTGTGCTATTTTAATATGGCCATTACAGTAAGTGTGCCCCTTGTTTAGTCACCCAGAGAACAACCTTCACATGGCATCCTCTGGGTACAGAGCAGTGTCATAATGAATCTCTTCCTCCCCATTAATGTCTTTTGCTAAATGTATAAAACATTTTATTTCTCATTAATGTCGTTCATTAAATTTAAAAAAGCCTGAATGCATATATTTTTATTAAAACCAGTGGGATCCTAAATTCACTTAAAAAGTTTTGCTAAGATATATGCTGCATATTTTTATCAGCATACCCTAATCATAGCAATGCAGAAATAGTTTCACTTAACAATATCAAAACAAATTGTGCAAAGGGGAGAAAAAGCTGGAGAGTGAACTCTGAGGAGCCCAGATTCCCTCCTCTACATTTTCCAGTAAGCAGGGGTCTGGTGCAAAAACACCACTGGAAAAAAAAAAATTTTTTTTTTAAGATTTTATTTATTTATTTGACAGAGAGATTACAAGTAGGCAGAGAGGCAGGCAGAGAGAGAGAGGAGGAAGCAGGCTCGCTGCTGAGCGGAGAGCCCGATGCGGGACTCGATCCCAGGACCCTGAGATCATGACCTGAGCCAAGGCAGCAGCTTAACCCACTGAGCCACCCAGGCGCCCTGGAAAGAAATTTTTAAACCTCTCCTTCACCAAGTTGAGTGCACCAGGCTGCTTCCTCCCATGCGTGTCCACACAGGAAGGTACACTGAGCCATCATTAGTTTATTAGCTGTCACTCCATTTTCAGTATTTGGCCCAATCATCTGTTACCTGTCCCCTTTGCCCGTTCCATAAGTGGAGAGATAGGGAGCCTAACAGCCACCTCAATGGGTCAGGATTTCTGCTAGCTCCCGATATTGGCATGCTCAGCTTCTCTTGGATTGCAATTATTACAGTTATAATTAGGTGTATAAAGTTTACATTCCCAACTGTGGAGTAAGCTTCAACAATACAGGGCCAAGTCTGGTTTGTTCAGCATTGCATTTGGCAGATTGAGATTCTCAATAATATGTTGCCTGACAGATACGGACTAGAAGAGCAAACTGGTTAACTTCTTGTCCACATGAACATTGTCCTCAAATTCATGGTTGGTTTGTAGTGGTCTCCTCCCACCTTGTTGAGGAGTGGGGAATGCTATAGCAGCTAATGGGATCTGACCTCCAAACCCTAGAGAAGGCTGGGGACAAACAACCATGTGGGGGGAAAAACCCTTCACTCCTACTATGGAAAAGATTCAGACTGTTTTCTCCACAGAGCTTCCTTTATATTTTCTATACCTCTCTTTATGATTTTATATCTCACCGGACTTGGAATTTGTCCTAATTGCTTCTATGTTAGGGCCCACCTGAGAATTCATGAAGAGGCAGAAAAGGTGAATTTGACATCTCTGGCAGCATATCCATAAGTTCTAAATGTAACCAGGCCCCAATTCCAATTTTGCTTAAATGAACAAAGTTCTTATAAGGAATCAATGTTTTCTGGGAACTTAGCTTCATTTTTCAGTCTCCTGTAGACAGGTCTTATCAATCCCAGCTTGATACGAACCCAAAATAGGACAATGGGCCAATTTTTAGACTTATTTTCTGTCTTTAAAGGTTTTTTGGATTTAACAGCATAACTTTTAGAACACTTTTCTTCATCACTTAAAAAAAAAAATTATCCTTAGAATTGAAAATCCTGCTGCATTTCAGACCTTCTTATAGCTGCATTGATTAGTCTTCTAGGAAGCACAGCTGTGGCAATAATCCCGTCTCTGCATCTTTGCAAGCAGGAGGGAAGGCAGGAGATAAGAGTTGCCACAGGGAGTCTATATTTAATCTACAACTGGCTTATCCAAGTGTCTTATTGCTCCCCGAGGGTCTCACCACATGCACTATTGTGAGGAAAAAATGATAGAGAAGGAAGGAAAGAAAAGTTCACCCAAGATTGGTCTTCAACTAATTAATTCATTTCAGAATTGGCACAGGAGAACTTTTTGCTTTGCTAGTGAGACAGACTTTGAGAAAGCTAGACCTTCTCCATACCAACACAGCTTACCTTTCTGGCTTTGCCCTGTGGCTGCTATTGGGGGATGGCTGAGCTTTTTCTTGGCAACAGTCATTAAGGCTGCTGGGAGGCATCTGTAAACGGTAGCTTCAGTAGCTCCATCAAGGAAACCCCACTGATCTACACTGCAGATTTTTATGGGTATTCACACAGTGGAATAAAGTGGGTATTTGAGACAATTATAAAATCAATTACAAAATAAGTAAATACATAAATAATTAAAACCAAACAAAATAAATAAACATTCAGCCTCAAAGGGGGAAATAGAGGAAAGCTACTCTTCCTTAAACGTAATTATTGTTGTCATTCCGATGTCATTTGACATCAAATCTGAAACATGTCTGACTTTGCAAGTCCTCTATCATCTGGCCCCTAAATCTTTACACATTTCAGAATGAAACCTCAGTCCAATATCATTGTTGTGAAATCAGACTACATTTGTACCTACTTGACAATCTGTGTGCTATTACCTTCTCTTACAATGGCCTTTTTCCTTTTTGTGTCTATCTTATTTTTTTTAAGATTTTATTTATTTATTTGACAGAGATCACAAGTAGGCAAAGAGGCAGACAGAGAGAGAGGGGGAAGCAGGCTCCCTGCTGAGCAGAGAGCCCGACGTGGGGCTTGATCCCAGGACCCTGGGATGATGACCTGAGCCTAAGGCAGAGGCTTTAACCTACTGAGCCACCCAGGTGGCCCTGTCTTAATTTTTAAAGAATGAACCCAAATACACTTCTTCCCTAAAACTTACATTGACTTATAGTCCCTGTGTTCTCTGGGCAACTTTAGCATGTATTCTTGTTATTATATCACAAAATTGGAATGCAATAAGAGGGGAGGTTAAAAACCAGTTAGAAGACTAAGGTCAGTTAGGACTGTATAATTAATATATTCATCCTGAATCACCAGACACTGCATGCACTGCTTATGAATAGCAAAGGATTAAATGAGATCTTGGTTCTTTTCTTTTCTAAGATAGTCACCAACAATTGTGATTTATCTTTTTTTTTTTTCTTTTTGGCTCTCTTTATAATTTATTCCCCTACAACAAAGGTAAGACATCTTCAAAATCATTGAATAACACTTCTCATGGAAGCGAAAACTTACTACCATCTCCTTTCAGTCCCAAGAGAGGCTGTAGGAAATAGACAGTAGAGCTCTTTTTTGGAGTCAGCAGAAGCTAAATAAGATGAACAGTTAACACCTCAAGGTATAGATTTCATAAAACACAGGAAGCAACCAAAGCAATGGATTGTTTCATGGAAATCATTAGAACTTCTTTGCTACTTCGTAGACAGGGATGCTGTGTACCTGCAAAGTGAGGGGCACATACACTGGATGAAGCAAATCTGAGAAGACTGCTAGAAAATAGGGATGAGAGAGTGGGGTACCTTTCCTCTTGCTGAAATGCAAAAGATTCATGAAACTTGGTGTAAGAGCTCAACATGTGATATTGCTCCCCTCCCCTTCAGTGCAGTTGGGGACATTTGCTTAAGATTGTATGTCCTCTATCTCCCCCTAAGTGCAATTTGGGACAGTTGTTTGAAATTTACACTGTTCAGGATAGTGACTTGGGAAATCTATTTGCAGAAGACAACCTAGTAAGAAGGTATCAGTGAAACTGAGCCTTTTTCTCTGGGTATAAGGATGAGGTTCTACTTTTCAGTATACAAGGAGAAAGTATGTTCAGCACTCTGAAAACTAAAGTAAAAACACCAGTATGTTTGGCCAGTGCTATTTATTTGGCCAATCTAATTGTGTTTAAGGAAGCTGGGCTTCCTTAAAAAAATCTCATGTACAATTTAGATGCAGACATTCACCCACCAAATTCAGTGTAAGCAGGTTTTGTTAGTTTTCAGAAGCAAATAAGTTAATAGATAGTATTTTCTCAAGTTTCAGTTTTACTTCCACAAGTATTAATTGAGTATTTGATGTCTGCCAAAACTGGTCTTACTCGTGATAAGAAAGCAAAAGTTGAAAGTAGCTATCTGATCATACTTAGATTGATACAATTTAATGAATGAATACAATTTAATGAAATGTAATATGATCAGTTTCTGACTGATGGTTCATAAGAGAGATTAGTAATCACCGAAAGGAATACCATAGACTTTGCCACATGATCCACTTTGAAAATTAATGCCCAGAATTTTGATCAGGTCTATATATTTGCTAAGCATTATTTAGCATTTGCTAAGCATTATTTAGAAACAGAGACCAGAATACTTTGTGAATATGCTTGTGTATAGATAAAATCTGAGCCAATACCAGTTTCTTTTCCCCAACTACTATACTGCCAAACTCTTCAATATCAGAGTCACCATCATTAACCAAAACAAAAATTCATTTGGCCATATACTATGCCTGTCATACAGAACACCTAGTCTTGCTCTAAAATGGATCGCCTCAACTTTCTGTTTTACTTTTCTTTTGGCATCGCTCACTCAATCATGTTTTTTAGTTTTCTTCAAGTACCTCTTCTGTAGTTTTTATTTGTTTTGTTTGAAAATAAAATAAAGACATCATCACTAAAGTGTCTCTTCCAATTTTCCCTCAAATCCTGTATTTTTAAATAAAGAAAATACAGAATTAAGTAAAAAGAAAGAGATGGGGTATGCTTGCATGTGTAGGTAAAGGTGTTTGGTGCTTCTGTGATTATCTTACATATATAAATTGTGCTTGTACCAACAGCCCCTCCCTTACCAAACAGCTCTTGCCTTTGGTTTCTCTGGGCTTCTGTTCATTTGCTTATGCATCTCTGGATATGCTTTTTTGTTTTTGTTGTTATTTTTTTCTCTTTTACACAGATAGTACAGGGATTTCCCTTATTACTTCTTTCCCTAAGTCCCCTTCCCTTTTCAATATACACTCTCTTCTTAGATTATTGAATGTATTCTCATGGCTTATATTACCCTTTATTGTGTTAATGATACTCACCTTCATAACCTCTAGTCTCAGATCCTAAGCCTAACTGTGTATTCAACATTTAAACATTTCTTTTCATCTAGCAACACTTCCTACAATGAGTATTTTCTGACCATGGGACTAAATTAGGAGCTACCTGTTATTCATTCACAGATAGTCTCTACTTTTCCTTTGTAGCAGTCTACATACTCAGGATTATTTAATTAATTAAAAGCAGAGTAAAATTGTTCTCTAATGTATGGTTATTCACAGCCTCCTCATCTCCTTTCACACACCAAAGCAAATTCCATTTTTGCTTGCTCATCACCTTCTAAACTTGCATTCTGCTGATTGTAGAATTTGGTGAAGTGGAGAATTGGAGAAGTAGGTGAAGCAAGCTTGATTTATATTGCAGAGAGCAGACTTACTCTAGGGAAAGGAAATGAAATTTATTGCCACTGAGAGTGAGGGAGGCATATTTCAAGGCAGACTGTTGGGTTGAAGATAGTTTTGGGGGAAGTTTGCAATGGGAAGGAAGAGATTTTAGAGTGTCTGCCATATATGGGAATTAATGAGAATGAGACAAAGTGGCTTAGCTTTCTTTGAATCCTAATTTACTTATTTGTTTAATATTTTTCTTTTCCACTCAAGTATAAGGTTACATGAATAGAGAAGCAATGTTTATCATTCTAAATGCTATATTAGCACCAGCACCTTTCAAGTCTTAAATTACTAGAGGTACCTGATCAACTTTTCTTGATTGAGAGTTAACTATCTGAATGCATATTTCTAAGTTACTTAATAAGCTATAGCCATAGCTTCAGTATATGCTGTGAAGGCGCAGATAAAATAATGAAGGAGTTTGACTCCTTGAGGTGAGGTTATAAATATGTAACCTAACTAGATTTTGATAAAGGTTTAGATTGAATGACATAATTTTCAAAACTTTAAAAATTGAGTGAATTTGTGCAAGGATCATCAAAGAAGCCTTCTCAGAAAGGATGAAAGATAAATTTAGGGGACCAGAAGTGGAGTAAAAGGAAAAAAAAAACTTTTAAAACATTCCTGAGAGAGAAGGCATTTTAGATATTCCTTCATCAGTTTACACTTCTTTGTGTTCACCGTTTTTACGATGTTGGTTGAACCAAAGTCCAAACAGAATTATTCGTCTTAAGTCATACACTACAGGAATTACAGTAGTCCTGCCTTATCCACAGGGCATATGTTCCAAGACCTCCAGTGGATGCCTGAAACCATAGTAATGAACCCTAAATATACTGTGTTTTTTTTCTTATTCATACACACCTAACTAATAACTAATAATAAAATAGAAGTTATAACAATACACTGTAATAAAAGTTATTACAGTTATGTGAATGTAGTCTCTTATTATACTGTACTCACCCTTCTTTTTATAATGATGTGAGATGATAAAATGCCTATGAGATAAAGTGAGGAGAATAATGTGGGCATTGTGGCCTAGTGTTAGGCTACTGTTGACCTTCTGACATTTAGTCAGGAGGAAAATCATCTGCTTTCAGACTGCGCTTGATCATGGCTCGCTGAAACCATGAAAAATGAAACTGGAGATAAGGGGAGATTACTGAAATAGGACTTTTTAGTGTAGGAGAGATCTGTGTTTAATTTGATTTTATTCAAATTAAATCTCTTTAGGCCTCATTTTCCTTTTGTGGAAAAGAGTGGATCTGGAAAGGGCCAGATAGTAAATAGGCTGTTTACTTTTTAGTAAATAGTATCAAGACTCTCTAGACCATATGGTCTCCATTGCAACTACTCATCTCTGCCATTTTAGCGTGGAAGCAGTTGTAGATAACATGGAAACAACTGGGAGTGGCTGTGTTCCAATAAACTTTAATTATAAAGGCAAAAATAAATGAGAAATGGATTAAAATTTTAAAAAGTACAATTTACTGTAACCTCACCCTAATAAATCCTTAATAAAAGGCCTCTGGAAGAACAAACTTATCCCTGACTTAACTGTCTACCAGAACAATATCAACAGCCATTAGAAACACATCCAAAATCACAGAAATTCTAGAATTAGCAGAAAATAACTTCAAAATAGCTATGATAAAAAGGCTGAAAGGTTTACAGAAGAACAGGAATGTAATGGGAGAGAAATGAAAGACATGGATTTGGAGTTGCTATATTAATGTCAAATAAAATAGGCATCAAGACAAAGGGTATTAGCACAAAGAGAGATTTTTCATAATGATGAGCGGCTCAATGGGAGGACATGGTGGTCATAAACATCAAGGCCTACATGTCCAGTAGCAAGACTTCAGTATATATGAAACCAAAACTGGGAGCCTTTAAAAGATATAGGCAAATTCACAATCATCGTTGGGGATTTAAACATTGCTCAGTACCTGAGGAAATGACTGGGAAGAAAAAATCAGGAAAGACCTAGGTGATTTGAATAATGCTATTAAAACAAAGCTACTTAAATGGTATTTGTAGAACAAAGAGGTACAGAATCCATGTCTTTTCAAGCACTCAAAGAACATTTACCAAGACAGACTGTCTCTTAGGTCCCCAAACCAGTCTTGGTAGATTTTAAAAGAAATGAAATGATGCAGCTAACAGAATTAAACTAAAGTCAATAACAATAAGATAAGGGGAAATCTCCAATTATTTAAAAGCCAACAATAATTAATAATCAGGTCAAAATGAAATCACAAAGGAAATTGAACTATTTGAACTGAGTGACAAATTTGTAAGATGAGTTAAGCAATGCTTAGAGGTATATTTACAGTTTAAAATTTTTCTATTAGAATAGGAAAAACAAAATTCAAAAGTCAGTAATGTAAGCTTTTACTTTAAGAAGGTTGAAAGAGAAGAATAGAATAAATTCAAGGTAAAAGAAAATAAAAATAAAGGAAATCAACACAACAGGAAACTGATAAATAATAGAGAAAATTAAAGTCAAAGTCCATTCTTTCAGAAAGATCTACAAGATTGATAAAATGCTAGCTAAACTGATTAAGAGAGAAAAATACAAATTACAAATATTAATAACAAAAGAGGATATCACAATAGAGCCTAAAAACATTAACAGGGCGATGAGGGAATATTATAAACAATTTTATGCCAATAAATTTACCACTTAGAGTAAATATTTTTCTTTCAAATTATTTTCTGTTAAACTAATTCTCCTTTCATTTATGTTTAATCTGCAGTTAAATTCAGTAGGGAGGTGTTAGTTTTAATTATATATTTTTATTTCCAAAGTTTTGGTTTCCTTTTAAATCTGGATCTTTTTTTTAATACTTTTCTGTTCTCTATAGATATTTTAATCTCATATTTTATTTATGTAAATATAGTAAACAGTTGCTTAAAATCTGTTTTTGATAATTCTAAATCAATTTTTCTCCTGACTCTTGTTTCTGTTGGTCCTCACTCATGGTATCAATTCCTTGAGAGCGATAAGCTCATTTCTCTTTAGAAAATTATGTTGATTGTTTGAAGCCAAGAATGAAGATATGTTCTTGGGAAGTACTTCTGTCTGTTTTGGGCAACCATATTTTGTGACCATCAGACACATTAAACTAAATCCATGGCTTGGGTTTATTTGTACCACCCAGGAGATAAGAATTTGTGTTCCAGTCTCAGCACTGCAAATTATAATTCTGAATTCTTAGGGATATTTCTCTTTTCCTCTTCTACATGGAAGACACTTTGTTTTGTAGTCCCCGGAGTACATGTGCTAAATGAGGAGTGAGAAACTCTTTGGTTCACCCTTAAACTGAGAGTAAGCCCAATGGCATCTAATTTTTTCAACATAGTGCGGTGTAATGAGACTCTCTCCTTTGTGGGGAAGGTTAAGCTTTGTCTCTGTTCCTCATTCCCTCATTTGATGCATGGCTTCTGAAGCCAGTTTGACTGGTTTAAGATGGCAGCTTCACTGCGTACTAACCATGGTCCTCGGGCAGGCTCACCTTTCTGCCCTTCAGTCAGTCCCCTGAGCTGTACGACTGAGAAAACAGTGTCTCTACTGGATCTGGCTATGGTATTAGATAGAAAAATCTATCTAACATAATATAATTATATAGAAAATTTTGGACCTATAAGTAAACATTCAATTAATGGTAGATGGATATAGTGTTTTCCCCAAAGTAATTTATGGTCTAGGAAGACAGTTGCAAGATATATATAAATAATTGTAAGAAATCTAATGTGATGTGCTCCATAAGTGATACAATGAAACTATTATAAGAATTTAAAGAAGGGAAGGTTATTTCACCAAAAATACCATAAAAACATATGGGGAAAGTATTCACGGATATAGGAAAATAGTTGTGTTTTTTTCTGTATTAAAATACTATGGAGACAAAAACAGATTACTCACCAGTCTTTTCCCCAATTCTATTGAACAGTCCACATCAACAGACGTAACACAGATTTACAGGCAAATAGGCTGTCACTCACTTAATAGTCCAAACAGTTGCTCTGGACATCTTGTGGCCTGCAGTTTGTTTATTTTGTAGTCTTTGTATCTATGAAAAAAAAATATGTATAAACAAGAGTTTTGTATCTTCCCCCAAATATGAAGAAAATTTGGACTTTAAGCTTTCAGAAACGTCATGGACAGCCACCTTTCAATATTTGGGAGAATGCAAATTTTGTCTTATTTTATTATGATTATTATTATCACTTTTGGTCCCAGCCTTGAAATTGCCAAGGGATAGTTCTAATGCAGCTCTGACCACGATGCCCTGGATGGCCTCCTCCGGCATCTGCCTTTAATCACAGACAATATGGTTTGTGTTTAGAATCGAATGACTGTCATCATCTAGCACTAATGTTCTCTGTCACAGGGACTTAACAACCCATTTGGGGAACACTCTCAGAGACTTTCAAATTCAATATTCTCTCCAAACTCCTGGCTTTTCATTAACCGTGCCATGTGGGTTTCCAAGGCGTGATGCCCAATGGTATTATTTTTCCAAAGAGGTCACAGGAGAGAAGGTTTTTTTTTGTTGTTGTTGTTGCTCTTTTTTTTCAAGTGTGTATTTCAGCACATTTAAACATGCAAACTCACCATAGTCCCTATGTAGAAGTCTGTGTTCATAGATAGCCTACATTCAGGACTCAATCTGATTTTACAATAGAAATTGCACATGCTTTTGGATTGCATAATATGCAATTACCCGGCACATGATTGAACTGAATTACAAACTGTTGTTGATTTTCTGCATGGGGCTTACTTGGTCTTTGATATATATTTTCTCATTAGCTTTCCCCTGATTTATTTATGATATTGTTATGCATATAAAGGGAAGATTGCTGAAGTTCACATTGCAATGACCAAATTAGTAGTTGAAAAATTCACGGTTACAATGTGCAGATGATTCCCTGAGTGTTCTGAAGGTGTGCTCTAGTCTCCCCTACAACTGTGAAGCTGTCAGGTCTGTCTTTACAACCCCTCTCACATCTATCCTCCCTTTACCTTTCCCATGACCACCACTTCAGAACCGAGTCATCCCTACCCTGGAAAATTGCAGTATTTTTCTAATCATTTCCACGCATATAGGCTAATCCCCTTGAAGCTCATGCTTCTTAGTGCTGCAAGACTGATCATCCCAAATCACTCTCCTGATTGTGTTGCTCCCAGATCCAAGAATAAAGATAAGGGGGTGCGCCTGAGAGGCTCAGTTAGTTAAGTTTCTGCCTTCAGATCAGGTCATGATCTCAGGGTCCCAGGATCAAGCCCCGCGTGGGGATTCTACTCTCCCTCTGTGCTTTCTCTCTCTCTCTCTCTCAAATAACCTTTTAAAATCTTTTAAAAATAATCTTTAAAAAAAAAAAAGAATAAAGATAAGGAAAAGAAGAGAACAGGAGATCAGTGAAGAAGGAGGGGAATAAAGAGAAAGGCAGGAGAACAAAAGTTTCTGTAAGGAGGAAAGAGGGATGAAAATAGGAAGGGAGAAGAGTAGGAAAAGAAAAGCAGGCCTAGAGGTAGGAAAAGCAGCAAAGTTCTGTATAGCTGATTTCTGTCAGGTATCACCCTTCTTTAATAGGACTCATTTTATGCAATTGGAAGAGAGGCCGATGATGGTTTCTGCAGTTACACACTTCAGTGGAACATTTCTATTTAATCTGCCTAACTGGGTACTTTTCCACCTGTGTATCTCTCTCGTCTAAATGAAAGGCTATTGTCACTGCATCCAAGCACAGGACATTATAATTAGGCCAATTTCAAATATTTATGGGAAAAAGAAAGGCATCCTTCTCTCGCCCCTCTCAGCAGGGGCCATTATTGATTGGATGGTGATGAATTAGTGAGATGTGCTGGGAGAATTGGTGGGGGGTGCAGAGGACCTACGTTGGTAGTGCCGATTATGCCACATGCATTTAAAATCCAAGGCATACAACGAGAGAAGAAAGTTACTTAGCAGCTTTAATTTGCCCACATTCTAAGAAAATCAAGAAGAGTTCATCACATATTGAGGGTGTAAGTGATGTCTCGTTCTTTCTTTTTTTATGATTCTAAAGGCCAACTTACAAAGAAGAGCAATATAAGTAGCTTTAAAAATTCTGAATTGTGAGATAAAGATTTAGTGCCTCACAAAATCAAATTGGAAAAGTAGAAATCTTAATAACTTCCTCCTTTAAAAAAATGAAGAAAATGAGGAACCAGACATTGTGTAGGAATTCAGTAATATTCATAGTTATGAAACACATAAAACAATTAAATGTCTGAAAGAAGATCAGCAAACAGTTAGCTTCTTTTTGAAAGAAAGTGATGGGTGAACAAGTTCAATAATGTGGCTTTACCTACCTTTCCATAAAATCATACTTCAGTAATAAAACTCAAACCAAGAATAAGAATATAGAAAAGAACAGACTACTCTAAGTGATGCTACCTTTATCATCTACATTCTAGTTATACAGATTCCTGACCACAAGGATTGAAAATGTTTACTTTTCACTAATATATCTCTATTAGCTCAGAGACAAGAATGTAGCAAATGCTCAATTATTACTGTTTGGATGCACAAATGATTTAATTATGTTTATGAGATGCGTTGCTTCCTCACCATTCTCAGGCAGATGAAATAGGGGATCAGATATTTTTGTTATTTATTTAAATCCTTGTTGAAATCTGTTTTTTATATCCAAAATATATTTGAAAGTAAAAGAAGAGGAAATGTATGGTTTTGGGGGAGGGTGGTGGAATGTATCATTCTTATACAGATTTTTTTAAGGGAACAAACTTTGGTATTAGTGCTAGACAGCAGTAAATCTTGAGAATATCAATGATCTCTTGAGTGAAATCTAACTTTAAAATGTCGGCCCTTCTGTAAGTGAATAAATAAATTGTGGTACAGCTATACAATGGAATATTACTCAATGATTATGAGAAATGAGGTATCAAGCCATGGAAAGACGTGGAGGAAATTTAAATTCAGATTGCTAGGTGAAAGAAGTGAAGTATGTGAAGACTACATACTGTGTAATTCTAACCGTAAGGTATTCTAGAAACAGCACAACCATAAAGATAGAAAAAAAAAAAGATCAGTGGTTGCCTGGGTTTGAGGAGGTGACTTATGCCAGTACTGCCTGTGACCAGTCAGTCCCAAAATATATCTTTTCCCAGGGATGGGCACTACATTACTAACCCAGAGTCAGTTGAGTTTGTGCTAAGTTCTAGCCATACCAGTTATAATTGATCACCAAAGTCTTAAAAAAGTACTCTCTGACTAATTGTGGGAGAGACACTGTAAGAAAAGAAAACAATTTAGTCACCTTATAAGTGTCCTCTCCATTTTAAAGAAATCAACACTGGTAATTGTCAATAATGAATAATGAGTGTGATATATATAGAAAGAAAATGACAGAACTCTGGTCAGAAAACTCACAGTCCAAGAAAAGACTTTGGCTCCACATTGAAAAATTAGCAAGTGAATACCAGTGCATGTATTTAAAATGTGCAAGCAATACAAGTATCTTCTCCAGGATTCCCAGCTTATCTCAGCTTTTTCTATTCCTTGGCCAAATATAGGTCTCAAATATGCTGTATAAGAAAACTTCTATTACACATTGATATCTTTTTAAAAAAAATGTTCTTATTTATTTGCCAGAGAGAAAGAGAGAGAGAGAGAGAGAGAGAGAGAGTACATACAAGCAGGCAGAGAGGCAGGCAGAGGGCAGCGAGAGAAGTAGGCTCCCTGCCGAGCAAGGAGCCTGATGTGGGACTTGATCCTAGGAGCCTGGGATCATGACCTGAGCCTAAGGTAGCGGCTTAACCAACTGAACCACCCAGGCATCCCTACATATTGATATCTTAATGTTTATTTTAGAGGACAGAGCCAAACAAAATATCTATAACATACATGTGGGGGGATGGTAGGTGGCTGGTATTTGGGCAGGGTACATTTATCAGTTTTTTCTGTCTTGTTTTCTGGAGGAAATGAAAGATTATAGATTATGTTTCTTAGCCAAGATATTACCATTTGCTCAGTGATAGGCACTAAAAATGAAGGCAATGATTAATAAGAACCGGCATCTATAGTAGTGGCTTTTCCAGCTGAGGTCAACAAAATTCTAGGAAGTCCTTGGAGCTTTTTTGGGGACAGCAGTGGGAGGCAGAAAGGACAGAGTACTTGTGCATGATGCTGAGCACCTGACATCTACTGTAACAAAGCAGCTCCATTTACTTGTTTTATATTTTAGTTGTAAGCACATGATTTCTGTTTAAATCAATGATTTCTTGGCTAGAAAAATAATTAGAAAACTGTTGGTCTAGAGATTATGCTTTGAAAATTCAAGCTAATATATTAATGGCATATGTCACAAAATCAAATGTAGGAACAACCACATAGAAAAATGAAAAGAACAGTGTGAGATAATGATAATAGAAGGGGAATAAAGGTGAAAAATGTTAAATGGATTTAGCAAATGTATACTGGAGAAAAAATATTGCAGAAAAACAGGTCTTTTAACAAATGAGAAGGGTCACTGAAAAGCAATCATTTCAAAATTGTTGAGATATTAGACTCAACTTAAATCAATTTAATAATAACATAAAGCAAAGTTAAATTTCATCCATTGAAAACATTTTTAAAAATGTATTTGATTATACACTTGTGGAAATTTATACCTGTGTAATTCCATATCATATCATTTTTATATAAACAATGAAATTGGTTGCAATTTTATATTTGTATAAACAATGAAATTAGTCATTTAAAATTTAATTTATTGATTTTTTTTAAATTTAAAGGAGATCAAAGGCTATTCTTTAGAATAAAGAAAAAAGTATGTTTGAAGTGTATTGAAAGTGGCAGTAGTGCAATAGGCAATTACTATAATAGGGTAAGAAATATAAGATATATCCTAACTTTTAGATTCAAACACATTTACGGTTAGGGTGAGCATATATCGAATACATTGCACATTGTATGTTGGATCACCTGCAAACTCTTTAGCCTCACATTTGGTTTTTCACTGACTGATCTAACATTTATTCTTTGCTCTTACTGATTAATAGTTATTAAATACTGTATGCAGGGCAATGTATAGAATGATATGCATGTTTATCTTGAAGCTTTCATTTATGTTATCTATTTTTGTTAGAATGTGTGCCACTTTCCTCTGTCAACTCAAATTCTATTAATTCTTTAACATCTGTCTCAGGTCTTGTTCCATGGAGCTCTCCCAGAAAACTCAGAACCAAGGTAGAGTTCCCCTTCTAAATCCCTAAAACAATTAAAACGTGACTGTTAAACTATATGCTTGATTATGTTATTTCATGTTCTCTAGCAATTCCATTTGTATGTCTTATCTCCTGCTGAGTTTTAAGTATTTGCTGAATGTTTAATGGATAAATATTTGTTGACTGATGAATGAATTATAATTCTTTGAGATTTAGGTTTTTGACTCTTCTTTTCTTCTTTTTTTTTTTCTTTTCCAAAAACTACTATATAAGTTGGCAGTCATGTGGTGTCAAATAAATGTAGGTTGATTTTTAATTAAATAATTAGTAGAAGTAAATGTCTGTTTCAAATTAGAAAAATTACACTACTAAAACCACTTTCACGTCTTTTATTTTCAGTGGTATTATGATAGGAAGCCTTTTTCTGGTGTGTGGAGAAGAGCAGTTTACATTCACCCAGTGTTTCTATGTAAAGTAGTACTTGACCAGTACCTAGAGATCCTGATTTCCAGTCACACAATTTTAAGATTATGAAGGAAAATCACTAAGATTTGAACTCAAGGAAACGCATCACCTTTCTTAAAAAATATAGCAAATATTTGCTTTTAAATTTTCTTTTTTAATCCTTTCTCTTCTTTATGTTCCCCCGAAGTCAATATTCACTGTCAGAAAAATTAGTCCAAGAATATATATATGCATATGCATATATAGTAACTAAAGAAGTCCAGAAAAATTGGTCCAAGAATATATATATATACATATATATGTATATATATAGTGTAGAATATATATAAGAATATGTATATGGATATACACACACACAGTAACTAAAAAAGTCCAGACATAACAAAGGTTTCTGATTTTCCACTATTAACCATCATTTCTAAAGCTTAGTACTTCCTTAATGGTCCACATTTCTTTAGATTTTAATGTCATCCATTCTGTGTATTTTTACTTCACCTATTGGATTGTAACCTTCATGACAGTGATATAATTATATTCACTCCTGTGTCCCTCACTGCCTTTAGCACAGTCTCTTCAACAGAATAGGATGTCTGCTAAAAACAAATACATGTCTGCTAGAAACAAAAATTGCACATATATATGCAAATATTAAGCTCTGTGCTAGGTGATGGAAATATTAAGATAAAAAGAAAGGAGAGTTCTTTGCACATGAAACTCATACTCAAATGGATGTAAAAGACACAAATAAATAAATAGATGAGTTGGTAATTAACTTCTATTGGTAGTAAATTCTATGAAAGAGACAAACAAGGTATTGAAGGAGGTAGTGGGCGAGCTTTGATCTGGCAGTTGAAGTTCTCTTTGAGAAGGGAATTGTGGTATAAAACATACACTACCATGATGATCCCACCTGGTGAAGAACATGGAGCCGAACTCATGTGCCATAGAGTATATTGTAGGTATAGGTATTGGAGATGCAGAACCAAAGAAGGACCCAGTGACTGGGTATGGGAAAGGATACAAGAGTTGACAGATATGAAGAAATTAACAGAGACCAGATTATGTAGGGCCTTCTGGGCCTGGGAAAGTGAGTAGCTTTTATTGTAAAGGTCACGGAAAGCCTTGAGAAGCGTTAGGCAGAGGAGTGACCTCCTTGAGTGTCTATTATTTTTCAAGATTACTCTGGGTGCTGTGGGAAGTACTGATAGGAGAAAAAAAAAGGTGTGCCTGTCTCGTGGCACTTCTCTTTGGTCTCTGATAACATTTCTGGCTGTTGATCCCTTCTACCTAATGCTTACACATGGGTTTCTGTATGTTTTGCGTTCATGCGAATGTTGTTTTCCTCTCTTCATGCATTATCCCTAGAATATTCCACGTCATGATTTCAATACTCACTGATAGCATAATGATTTCTAAATCTAAATCTCCTAGACAGACATTCTCCTGTCTTCTGTCATATACATCTGCTTTCTACCTGAACATATTCATTTGGATATCTATGGATGGCTAAAATTCAGATATCCAGAATATAATTAATTCTTTCATCTCCCTTCACCTGGCTTTTTCTCACTCATTTTATATCCTAATTTCTGGACACTGAAATAGGAATTGTCAGTCCAAGGACAAACATGAAATTCATTTGGACTTCACTCTCCTACCATATCTAATAAATCACGAATTTCAGTGTTTCTCCTAAATTCTTCTTGAGTCTCTTTGCTTTTCTTCAATCCTACCATAGCAGTTCTGGCTCAGGCACTCACTGTCTGTTTTTGGTTTCAGTAGCATTCATGTTTTATTCATGTTCCTTTGCATTTTTACTTAACCTCTTCAAACATATCAATAGCAAACCTTCTAAGTTTTCAAAATTTGACTTTGAAAATAAATCTTGAGCAGAAGGAATCCACAAAGCAATCCAAAATGTTTTCAGAGGCAATGAAGGAGTTTCTAGAGTCATCAGCTGATCACCAGAGGATCTCTTGAATATCTCTGGTGAGCTGCCTTCTCCCTCTTCCTTATGTCACTGCCTTTGTGTAAGCTTGGATCTTCTCTTTCCCTCCAGACTTGAAAGAATCACTTGGTATATCTACTGAATCCATTCATTCTATTTCCAATCCATTTTCCACAGCAGTATTTTTAATGAATAAATTTGATTACATCAACCCTCAGTTTGAAATCTTATTTTATGGCCCCTTTTTCTTTCTTTCTCTTTCTTTCTTTCTTTCTTTCTTTTTTTCTTTCTTTCTTTCTTTCTTTCTTTCTTTCTTTCTTTCTTTCTTTCTTTCTTTCTTTCTTTCTTTCTTTCTTTCTTTCTTTTTTCTTTTAATGGGTTCAGGTCCAAACACCTTACCTTGTCTCTAGGACAAGCTTTATCTAGTAATCCAGCCTTGGATTCTGACTCTCCAGTCTTCCATTGTCTTTTAAACCATGCCAGAGGCCCAGTTTTATCTGAATCCTCATGCTGATTCATTCCTTTCTGAATAGGCATAAAAGTTCTCATTTTATAATTATTAAACTCAATTATATTTCAAGAACAACTCAAATGTAACTTCCACTGTGGAGCTCTTCCCTTCAACACAGGATGTATCGACTTCCCTAGAATCATTAAAGAACAACCAACACTGGATAGCGTTGTTCACCCTTCATTGCCTCATAGAGTTACAATTAGACCATGGGCTGTTTAAAGCCAAGGACCATGCTGTTTCTTATACTTCTTTAGTGTATAGCAGTGTTTTAGCATTTTAAAAGTGTACAACATGTGTTTGTGGAATGAATGAATAAATGACTAGAAGAACGAATGAATAAAGATGACTGTGATCATAGGATTAAGAATAAATATAACATGATTTGGTTAAAAAGAACAGAGCAAACAATGAGAAGAGTAAAAATGAGATTCATTACCTGAGAAAATCCCTATCAGTGATGAAAATCAAGACCAGGATAAAAGCAAATAGGCCAGAAAGAACGTCATGCTTTCACCAGGTGAGAAAAAACAGTTGGGATAGAAATATCCCTTTATGTTGATCACATAGAAAGGTTACATAATATGTGACTTCTGGGCAGAAATTACAGATACTTAGGAAAAAAGCAAAATAATGAAACTAGAGAAAAGGAATGTGAAGAAATATGCCAAGTTACAGACATGAAGCAATTGTAAAGAAACATGAAGGTAATCATAGAAAATGCTACAAGGACTACTTCAAGCCTGAGCTAAACTTTCCTGAAACTTGAGTGTGAGATAAGGGAAGACACTTCAGAATACCTGAATTACAGGAGTTTAACTTTGAGCCATTAAGAAAAAAAAAAAAAAAAAGGCAACATAAGCCACTTTTGATTAGGATTTTTTAAGGAATAATTTTTTTCTGTCTCTACTAAGATGCAAACCCATCTCTAGCCTTTGTTGTCACTCCTGTTTCCAAAAAAGGCCTGTGCAGAGTGAAAATTGGCTTAACTTTTTCAAAATTATTTTTGTTTAATAAAAAGTCCCAACTTAAGAAAAGTTTCAGTTATAGTACAATGAAAGGTTTTTACTTTCCTACAGATTTTAATAGTAAGTTAACAACTCGATATCCCATTTTCCTAAAATATTTTAGTGGGTGGTGCCAGTGGATGAGGCCATCCTCCAATAGAGTATTTAAAATCAGAAATGAGCATTGATAACATTTTTGTCATCTACTCCTCAGATCTGTTAAAATTTTGCCAATTGCCCTAGTTGGAGCAATAGAGTAATGGAAAAAAATGATCCACTCAGAATCTTGAGCCCAGTAGTTGTTACATCTCTTTCACCTTTACTATTTTGCAGGAGTTCTTTCAGTTTTGTTTATTTGTTTGTTTGACTTTTCAGATATTGATGATTTTGAAGATTACTTTTGATGTGATTTTGTAACATGGTCCTCAGCTTAAGTTTGTATGGTATTTCCCTATGGTTAGATTCAAGTTCTGCTTTCTTAGCAGGAAAATCACAATGGTGTTGCCAGTTTCTCATTGTCACCCAGTCAGATGGTGATATTTGTCCCATAACTTCATGATCACTTAATCAAGGTGATATCATCCAGGCTTCTCCAAGTAAAGTTGGAATTCATAAGTATTCTGTGAGATGCTACTTTGTAATGGCGTATTCTGTTCTTCATAAAATTTCACATTTATTTTTTCTATATATCTGAATGCACTCATCATTTATTATTTTATTAATGATAACATCAGCATCAGAATTACCTGAGAACATCTTGGAAATGCAGACAAATGCCCATGCCCAATTCCAGACTTATCTAATGCAAAACTCTGTTGGTGGAACCCAGTCATCTGTGTTATAACTGTCCCATCACAACTGTGGTTGTGATGCATGCAAAGGTTTAAGAACCATCGGAATACTGGATCTCAATCCAGGACACTGAAATCCAGTATATTAAAAATCACCTGTAGGAACTTTTAAAAATTGCCACTTATTTAGTCTCATCCTTAAAGATTAAATATATATTGTTGTGGGATGGGGCCTCATCATCAATATTTTTTTGTTTGTTTGTTTCCTAAAATAATTCTAATGTGCAGCCAGGTTTTAAATCCACTGGAGAAGTTTATCTGAGAAGTCGTTCTCAAACTTGGCTCCACATTTTAATCATCTAGGGAGCTTTAAAAAGTATAAATGCCTGGGTCTCACCCGTAGAGATTCTTACTTAATTAATCTGGAATGCAGCATGAGCATCATAATTTTAAAATATTATAATCACCTAGAGAATTCACCAACCTGTTGATGCCAAGTGCAGACCACTCCCTATACGAATTGAATCAGAACTCTAATAGGATCCGGGAGCAATAGTTTTAAAAATCCCTCAATGGATTACAATGCATACCAAGTTTGAGAACCGGTGCTCTAGGTCCTTCTTACAGTGCACTATTCCATAACAAGGCTATTTTATAATAATAATAATAATAATAATAATAATAATAATAATAATAATAATAAAACTATCCCTTACTGAAGCTGCAATGTATGCTAGCATTATGCTAAGAACTCCCTGTAATTTGTAGTATCTTCATACTGTACAGTTGAGGAAATTGAGACACATACCAGTAAGTGGGAAAGTAAACACTCAAACTTAGCCTCTGTAACTCCAGAACATTTACTCTAAGCCATTATACTCTATCTCTTCCCACTCCTTATAGGTGAATCTTACCTTTTGTGGACTCATCTATTTCGTTTAACAAATATGCCTTGATTATAACAGGCATTGTATTAAGTGTCAGGCATGCAGAAATTTAAAAAAAAAATGCATGGAAGTCCTTGGGCTTTCAGAAGATCAAGGTGCTTCTCTTGAAATGGGAGAAGTCCTGGGTTGGGTGGCATATTACATCTAATAGCATATTGTGACTTGGCAAAAAAGAATGGAATAAAATAGGTCATGATTTGGAGTCAGACAGAAATTGGCTGAACCCTGCCCCTGCCAATATCTCTCTGATTTCTTCACCCATAAATTGGAAAATAATAGCCATCACCCAGGATTTGGCCTGTAAGATTTAAATGTTGAAAAATAGCTAATTTATCATGCCTGGTATATAGAAGATGCTTATCAAGTTAAATTTTCATGGCTCCAAGTCTTCTTTTATCAAATTGCTTTTTCCCTGATATAAGGTAAATCAGGAATGGGGGGCAACAGACCTTTGGATAAACTTAAGCATCCTTTTCAGACCATTGGCATTGATATCACCTAAGAGATTTTTAGAAATGCAGACTCCTGGGCGCCTGGGTGGCTCAGTGGGTTAAAGCCTCTGCCTTTGGCTCAGGTCATGATCTCAGGGTCCTGGGATCAAGGCCCGTATCGGGCTCTCTGCTCAGCAGGGAACCTGCTTCCTCCTCTCTCTCTGCCTGCCTCTCTGCCTACTGGTGATCTCTCTCTGTCAAATAAATAAATAAAAATAAAAATAAAAAAAGAAAAGAAATGCAGACTCCTGAGTTCTACCCCAGATTTTGTAGTTCAACAAGAAACCCAGGTGATTTGTATGTGCCATTATTTAAGCAAGTATCCTGGCAAATGCCTGATAGAATGAAACACATATTGGCTAAATTTTGATGGGAATTGAGGGGAGATAGGTGGTTGGGGATGGGGTGGAGCTGGGGAGGGAGTTTAGAAAGATTTCAGACAAGAAAATTTAAGCCTCAGTTTTACACAGTTATCCTAAAAGCCTGCCTAACCCACCCTCTTCTTTTTCACAGAATCTGGCTACAGGGTTTAAATTTCTTTTCTGATTACTATCAAGTTAATGATATTCCAGCCCAGTTCTATCTGTGATTATCTGGTGACTCATGTTGACTGGTTACTGAAGGTTTTTCTTTAAACTTTTGAAGTTAGGTTGGTGTTTTCAGGCTAAGACTTTGTTCTTTCCTCCCAAGATGAGGTGTTTAAGGAGGAAATGAATGAGTCAGGTATTTGTATCTCTAAGGTAGGGATAGTTGAGTGGTAACATAGCACACATCATTAAAGAAATTATATACTATCCTGGAACCATATCCTTGTGATGGAAAAGAAAATGTCATCCAGTCTCATGATAATGACTGTCATAAATAAGGGAAATGGAATGGCAAGGACAATTAACGCACACTTTTCCTCTTGGATAAGGCTGCTATACTTACTTACTATACTTACATATCTGCGATCTTGTACACATTCAGGGTACCCTCTACAGTGATTGTAATTATGAAAATCCTAGCATTGTGTTTGCAACTACTTGAAATTTTGGTTGCTCTGGTCCCAATTTTATAAAATGCATTGTGCGTACTTTTTTTTTTTCCTTGATGGCATTAAAGGTTGCTCTTTGTAGAACATTTGTGGGGGAGAAAAGGGTTGTGGGGAAGAGAGAATGTCATCAGAGAAGAACTGCAAAATAACAGTGTGAAAAGGATAGCATATTGTAAGAGGCGCTGATATGGTAGATGGTCCTTATTCAATGAAGAGTGAATCTAGGCCTAACGACCAGATGGCAAAGCTGAACACAGAAATTCCATATGTGTGATGGCAGCAAGGGACGGCCATTGACATACTTGCTTTTCCAGCCAAATGCCTCGGCAGATGCAGAGTTTTACACTTTAACATTGCAATATGGCACTAAAACCCATGAGAAGAGTTAGATGCAAGATTGAAAGCTGATTTAAAGTGGCAGAGTTTAAATCAGATCCTATCCCATCAGGGTAAAAGCTATGAACAAAAAGTAAGGGGAGATTAGCCCTCTCTTTTTGCAATTGGACTTTGGACCTGCTGGTCTCGTCAGGTTTTCTAAAGAGGAGCTAAACCTGGTCATATTAGTTATAGGCTTCTTCATATCCCCGAGCTTTTTAATAAATAAATAAATAAATAAATAAATAAATAAATAAATAAAAGTAAAATAAAAATCAAGTTTCAGAAATGGATTATTAAAGGAAAGCAGCATTAATGTGCTCTGCCTGGAGTCTGAAAGCTCATAATGTGAGTTATTTTCCACTTTGAATAAACTGTGAGATGCACTTGAAAATTAGATTTTCATTTAATTGCATTTTTCTGTGTGAGGCGCTAGAGGCAGCCATCTTTGTGGAAAAGGGATCGTATCTGTGCTGTACTGCTCAGAAAGCCCTAAGAAAAATTTACTTAAAATTGAGAACACCCAAAGATTTTTACAAATTTAATACATATTTCTTGGAATATTGACAAACATCAAAGTTCTTTGAAATTAATAAGCTATGGGCTAGAAAACCATTTGCAGCCTTTTTCCTTGGGTCTCAGGCATCTTCCTTAGATTGCCAAAGGCAGCAACAACAAATTCATTTTCCCAAATATATCCTAAGTTGATCAGAGAAGTTTACATTAACTTTGTCCATACTCTTGGTGTGATGTGTTGTTTAAGGCTTAGTAAAGGCACTAGTGTGAATCAGTTTTGGTCCTGTCTCAACTTGCTTTTGACATGAGACCTAATGGCCTGTTGAGATTAGGAAATGTCTTTTGTGACCACTGTCTTCCCTTTTCAACTAATGTCCCTCTATTTTCTATATGAACCTTAAGATCCAGGTGTAGAGAATTTCTGTCCATTCACTGGACTGACATGGCATTTGCATATCACTGCATATCTATCTCTTCATGGTATTCCACTAAATATTACCCCCGTCTTCTGTATTTTATTGTTTTCCGGTGGTTTGCTTTTGAACATGAGTAAATGGTATCATGGTTTCTTAGAGTCCAGGAATCAAGACTTTAGTTCTTATTTTCTCTTAGTGCCAGGGGCACAGATATTTAATTAGCATTTATGAAATTGAATTAATGCTCATGAGACTAACTGGGTCCATATGGTACTCTCAGAAAACCTGGGGAAGAGAAAGGAAATGACAAGAAAGTTGAATTAGGGTGACTCATATGGCAGGGGTTAGTGAGGTAGAGTCTGCAAGTACAGATCATCTGTTGTTACCTGCAGTAGGTTCATGCCTACTAGGTGGCAATGTGATGGTCATTACATTGTGCCCAGTTCAAACTACGCCACCTGCAAAGACCATCTCTGATGACACCCGTATGACATCTCTGATGACAATGGGATATTATTTTATAAGCTCCCAAAGTAAATGATTTTTACTCCTGAGTAACTTTCTGGGTTCAGCTGCCCTAGGCATAACCCTGCAGTCTCTGCTCACTCACACTGGCCGCCTTTCCTTGACTCCTCCGTGCTCTCCTCTCTCTCTCATCCTGAGATTCTACACAGGCCCTCTCTTCTCCCTGGAGTTGCTTCATCCTTGCCCAGATTACTCTTGAGCATCCTTCAAATTTGAAACACTTTGAGTATGAAGAAGAAGAGCCAGTGACCTCTAAGCCACATGCTAACTTCTGGCCAAATAATAAAGCTACTGGTAACACTGATATTTTTTTCTAGCTTGACTTAGATTAATCATCACTTTCAGTGAGTTGACCAATATTTTAGGAGGAGAACTGAGAGAATCTTTCTCCCTTCTTGGAGGGCCATATAAATAGCAGTGCTCATAACATTGGAATGCATTGCTTGATTCCTTATTCTCTATACCTTCATGCCAACGTGTTGAACATGTTGCTTACAACAATATCTGCTATTGCAAATACTCTTCTTACCATGTGGTCTTGACATTACTCCCATTCAGTGATTCTGTTTCCCTGATCTTTGGCAGAGTTCTGTGACCTCTTTGACCAAGAAAGTATGGTAGAAGTAAAAGTGATGCTCCATGACATTAAATCAATCAAACACCTATACTTATTAGTTTTAAAACATGGCCTTACCTTGGGAATAAATGTCATATACTTTTCTTTTGCTCTTTTGGGACTCTCACTCTTGGAATCCTGGTGTCATTTTTTTTTGTAAAGAGGCCCAGAGTAAAGTTGTATGGAGAGACCCTAAGTAGGAGTTCCAGCTTGAAGCTCAGCTGAGCTCCCTACTAACAGTCAGTGTCAACCACCAGATACTTGAATTAAGTGTGCTTCCAGCTGATTCCAGCCTCCAGCCATTGAGTCATCCCATCAATGTCCTAGGGCTTAGATAAGTTGACCCAGCCTAGTACTGTCTAAATTCTTTACAGAATTTGGAGTATAATAAAATGGTTGCTTTTCATCATTTGTGGGGAGGGACTGGTTTGTCATGTAGTGACAGAAACTGTAACAACAATACCTAACTTTTTGATTGGGTCAAAACTGTAAGACTTCTAAGGAACACACCAGGGGCCCAAGGCTAGTGATAGTGATTTCAGTAGGAAAGATAATTTCAGATAATTCCCTTTTTTTTTTTTTAGTATTACGTACTTCTTTAATATTCTTATTTCTCATCTGTCTACATAGCTGCTGTGTTAATGCAGACCTAAAACAAGTTCCACTTTGGAAGTCCAAGCAGGGTCATGTTGGGGGCCAGGAAGAAAAGGCATGGGTCTGATATCTTAAAAGTTGGCTTTGGCTTTAGGGAGAAAGGCTGATTTTTCTTTTCCTTGATTTCCATTGATCATATAAATTGTTTATCTTTAAATTCAGCTTTTCTTAGTTGGTTCACTAAAAGTCAGTTTTGTTTGGAGTTTAAAACAATATTATAATATTATCAGTCTCTATCAGCCAATATTGTCTTAATTTGGGCTGTTCTAACAAAGTGTCACGGATTAGAGAGCTTGTGGACAACAAATCCATTTCCCGTAGTTCTGGAGGCTGGAAGTGTAAGATCTGATTGCCACTGTGGTCATGTTCTGATGAGAACTCTCTTCTGGGTTGTAAGGCCACTATCTTCTCATTTTACCTACATATAGTAGAAAGAAGACAGGGGAGCTCTCTGTGATCTTCTAGGAAAGGACTATAATCCCATTCATGAGGACTCCAGTACCAGGAGCTAATTACTTCCCAAAGGCTCCACCTCCTAATACCTTCACATTCAGGGTTAGGATTTCAACCTATGAATTTGAGGTTGGGTACACAAACATTTAGCCCATAACATATATGCAGTGAAGGATTGAAAATTGATTGTCTGCTCGAGTTCCCTGGCTGCTTTTCACTGCAGCTAAAGAATTTATTTAACGATTACATATGAATTGCATTAATCAAAACAATTTGTGTCATTCTGTGCTTGATTCTTCTCTTGCTTTGCAAAACACTTCACAAATGCCTGGAGCAAGGATTATGCTTTCTTTGTGGCATCTGCTATAGAACTTTACATTTTGTAAATACCTGTGTCAAGAAAAGTCATTCAAATCCTAGATACCTTAGGAGCACCTGGGTGGCCTTCTCTTGATGTTGGTTCAGGTCATGAACTCAGGGTCCTGAGTAAGATTGAGCCCCACTGTTGAGCTCTCTGTTGGGTGTGGAGCCTGTTTAAGATTCTCTCCCTCTCCCCACCCAAAGAAAACAAAAAAAAGAAATATTAGATACTATGATATACTTTCAAGGTTATTTGGGGGGGCATCATTTATCATTCTCACAAAAGGATTATTTAATTCTCTAGGAAAATGTACCTGTTTGACTTTTTTTTAACCATTTGATTAAAGCCCAAATGATTTTAGTTATATATTTACCTGTAGGTTCTCTGCTATAAAAGAAAACTTTAAAGATTATTTTCTTGTAGGATATTGCCAACTTTATATTTAATGTAGTAATTTTATTTCTAATATTCATTTTAAAAAATTACCTAAAATAACCAAACTAAATGCTCTTGAGACCAGTTTTAAAGCTTATTTGTTTTCTTATGAGTGAGTTAAGAAATCTTTGACATATATTCATTCTGTATTTGTACTGGAGTCATATTTTTAACTTTTGAAAATTATGTTCTGATTCTTGTTAGCTACAGGGAAGCTGAGCGTTAAAAAAGTCTTGTAGCTTATTGATTATGGCCATATGCATATGACTATAAATTTTCCTCTAAGCACGTTTTTAGCTATTTCCCACAATTTTTGAGGTGCATAATTTTCATTATCATCCGGAAATACATGTATTCTAATTTTTATTTAATTTCTTCATCAAAACTGTGGTTACTAAGAAGTACATATCTTAATTTCAAAAAAAAAAAAAAAAGTGGTCCTGTAGTTATTTTTTTATCATTGATTTATAGCTGAACAACATTGTGGTCACAGAATGAACTCTGCATGACCCTTGATTATTTTTGTTTTAAGTTTATTTATTTTAGAGAGATAGCACTAGGAGCAGAAGGAGAGGGAGAGAGAATCCCAGCAGATGCCATACTGAGCACAGAGCCCAGTGTGGGGCTCAATCTCACAACCCTGAAATCACAACCTGAGCTGAAGCCAAGAGTCAGACTCTTCACTAATGGTGCCCTGATTCTCAGTCATTTTAATTTTAATGGAACTGGCTTTAGAAACCAACATATGTTTTTTAATTCTAGAATAATTCTATGTGTCCATAAGAATGTATATTCTATAGTTGTAGATCATGAATATTAATTCTTACTATATTTTATTTTAAAATTTTTAAAAATATTTATTTATTTATTTGTCAGAGAGAGAGAGAGAGAGAGCGAGCGCACAAACAGGCAGAGTGGCAGGCAGAGGCAGAGAGAGAAGCAGGCTCCCTGCCGAGCAAGGAGCCTGATGGGGGACTTGATCCCAGGACCCTGGGATCATGACCTGAGCTGAAGGCAGTGGCCTAACTGACTGAGCCACCCAGGCATCCCTCTTACTATATTTTAAACTCAGTAATTTTTATTGCTCTTTTATTAGGTCAATATTTAGTATAATTTACCACTGTCTATGGTTTTCTTGCATCATTCCTGCCATCCACTTGGAGTGATTTTTCTTCTAAGAAACAAAAAACAAAACAAAAGTCTTCTATTTCCTTAAGTTCAATTCTGATAATCACTTTTTTTTTTCTTTTCAGTTTTTTGTTGTTTTGGTTTTTTGTTTCAACTACCATGTTTTATCGTCCTTCACTTTGGAAGGATAAGCTTTACTAGATTTAGAATCTTAAGTTTGGACATTATTTTCCTTTATTGCTTTAAAGGTATTTCATTGTATTTTGGCTTCTATTGTTTGCGTTGTAGTTAGATGCCAGTTTAATTGTTGCTGTTTCAGAAGGCCTTTTAAATCTGCTGATTTTAAGATATTCTATTTGTTTTTATTTTTTAACAATTAAAATATGATGAGCTTTGATGTCGATTTCTATCTTGGTTAAGCTTTTTAGGACTTGTAAGTGTGGCTTGTTGTTTTTCATCACTTTTGGAAGTCAGTATCCTTTGGGGCACCTGGGTGGCTCAGTCATTAAGCATCTGCCTTCTGCTCAGGTCATGATGCCGGGGTCCTGGGATCGAGCCCTGCATTGGGCTCCCTGCTTAGTGAGGTGCCTGCTTCTCCTTCTCCCACTCCCCCTGCTTGTGTTCCCTCTCTCACTATATCTCTCTTTGTCAAATAAATATAGAAATAGGAAGTCATTATCCCTTATATTCTATCTTTATATTACTTTATATTACTCTTTTGCTACATTCTCTGCTAATTTTGTATTGTATTTTTAGTCTGTTTTTCTCTCTATTCTTTATTTTAGATATTATATTCTAGTTCACTAATAGTCTCTTCAGCTATGTCCAGTCTTACATAAAACTCGTTCTCTGTTCTGTTTTCAGTTACTGCATTTTTTAGTTATAGGGTTTCAATTTTTTTGGTAAATTTCCAGATCTCTGAAAAAATTCTCCATCATTTCAGGGACAGAGATTATAAAGCCATGACTAATAATTCTAATATTTGGAGCACTTGAAAATATTTTATTACAGTTTTTTCTTTTTCTTTTCTTTTTTTTTTTTTTTTTTTTTTTGGAGTGGTGGTGGGGCAGAGGGGCAGAGTCCAGTTCAGAGCCCAGAGTAGGGCGTGATCTCACAACCCTGAGATCATGACCTCAGCCAAAATCGAAACGTGGGTGCTTAAACCAACTGAGCCATCCAGGTACCCTAGGATAGTTTTTTTTTTTTTTAATAAAGAATTCACATTTCATTTTTAAATCTCCAAATGAGTCTTGCTGTTATTAATTATATGCTAGAGATGACATTAGGAAAAACATTTACAGTTATATTTGATACCTATATGATGCTTTTCTCCAAAGATGATTTACCTTTGCTCCTTGTAGACACCAAGTAGTACTAGAAATCCAGGGACATCTTTGTCTAATTTAAGAAAATGAGGCATATGAATCTGAGCTGTAGTCTTTGAAAGGACCTTTCTGTTTGGGGGTTCACACTTTTATTATTTTTTTGATTGTAGCTGTTTTATGGGATCCCAATCAAAAGAGAGGTCATCACACTCTCCTTGGGATGCTGTGGATTTCAATATTTATATCCCTGGCTTCTCTGAGTTGTTAAAAATGTCCCTTTATTTCCCAGGTTCATTTCTGGGAAAGCATACTCTAGTGCAGGAATCAAATTCCTTTTCTGCTTCCACTGGTACCAAGTTGAGAATTGTGAACAATTTTGTTAGCTATCTGGTGCTTTTTGCTTTTTATACACACACCTGCATACACACCCCACATAAGCACTTAAGAGACATTGAAATTGTGTCCAGTTTTTCTAGTTGTAGTCAGCTGAAATATTGGTTTGAATTACCTAGTCTGTTATTGATAGGAAGGAAAAATCTTCCTTCTCCACTTTTCCAAATCTTTCTTACCTAATAAATTACATTCTCTAAAATCAAAGATACAATCTAAAGTCTATAAGCATCCAAAGTAAATATAAAGTGTGCACACTCATTTCTTCTATTCAGAGTAGATTAACCTCAGACCATGATGTGATTCAAAGATTATTTACTCTAAGATTACACACATATAATAACAAATTTGCATCTAGGTGGTTAGTCTGTGAAACATTAGAGCAATAAATACAGTGGCACAATGAGAGGTAGAATGACTTTGCCAGAGGTAAACATATTATCTACAAGTTGAATTAATGGTTATCAATGAAGAGTTAGTCAAAATTCAAAATAATAGTCAAAATTCAGGATAATTTAACAAGGAAAGAAAGAAAGTCCTTCCTATCTCCATACCATCTAAGAGCATTAATGTGCAATAATAAATCCATAATGTTTACAATAAAATGTTGAATCTTACTTCTGAGCTTTACCTTAAAAAGGTGGTGAGGTTTATGATGAATTTAGTAAAAATTTCATTATTAATTTCTAAGTTCAGATAGGCAAATTTCAGTTGTATTCACCTCTGTGAGCAAAACCTTTTATGATAGCCATTGAAAAAAATAATTTCTTTTTCTTCCCCCAATTACCTTCTTACATTGCTAATAGTAACTAATCCCTTTAAATCTGTGTTTCTTTATTGGTTGTAATAAAATAATTTATTTTCTATTTACAGTGTTGGTGTATTTTTAATCTTTAACAATTCTTTAGGTTGGAATACATTTTTCAAGGCCATTTTTCACTTTATACTAGCTAGCACTGAACTGTTTTCAGTACAGAGAGAGGAAACAATATTGCTGATATAGCAACTCTCTTTTTCTGCTGAGTCTATTATCCATTTTGGCCAGTGGTACATATTGGAGTCTTTAAATTATTACTTTTCTGTTCATATAACCATGATGTATAACAAATTGGACATCAAGCTGAATGTATGTACTTACTTACCAAATTTATTTATTTATTTTGACCACTAAACTAAACCAATCTAGCGCCTTATCTGACCTCAACTAAACTCCTGGGGAACTAGATGTATTTCTAAACAGATGGGAATTTGTCCAAGAACCACTCTTTGGTCTGCTCTACCAAGCAAATTATATACATTTATAAATGGAAATGCAAAAGAAAAAAGAAAGGCAAGAAGAATATTTGCAAGCCCAGCATATTTTGCTAGCATAGACCACTAGTCATCCATGCTTCAAGAAATTGGCCTTAGCAATGGTGTGTCACCTTTTCTTCCTATTAAGAAAGGCCATTTTATACTTGGGATTGTGTAAAAACTGTTGCAGAAGTACTGGGACTAATAGGGTGTAATATCACTCTAATACTTTGAAAAAGACCCTTGAAAATTTTTTTTCCTCTTCCATTTTGTTGAGTTTAGAAACTATTATTTTGAGAAACAAATGAACCTACAGTCCTAGTTAAAAAGCTATGCATTTTTTAGTCTAATTAAATATCTGATCTCCACTTCCAACCCCTAAACATCATCTTAAAACATACCTGCAGTTTAGGTTGGAAAGGTTGACAATTTCAAAATATCTTCCATAAACAATGACTGGTATTTAGTGCCAGGCATCAAAGATGCTAGTTACTTGCAATGTGTATAATAGTCACTCATAAGGGGGGAGGGAGAGAAAATCAAATGAACCCCCAAAATACTAGGGGCAGAACAATGTCTTTTTTTTTTTTTTTTTAAGATTGATTTATTTTCTTGACAGAGATCACAAGTAGGCAGAGAGGCAGGCAGAGAGAGAGGAAGGGAAGCAGGCCTCTAGCTAAGCAAAGAGCCTGATGCGGGGCTTGATCCCAGAACCCTGGGATCATGACCTGAGCCGAAGGCAGAGACTTTAACCCACTGAGCCACCCAGGTGCCCCTGAACAAGGTCTTTGCAAGAAAAAAAAATAATAAAAAATACCAGAACATGGAATCTATGGGGGGAAGTATAGGCACTGAAATGTCTCAAATACTGAGGAGATACAAAAATGGAAAAAAAGGCATGGGAGAAAACGCTGAGCCAGAATGGTGCTGAACACAAAACATTTGCCCCCATGCTGGTTTTGCTTTCTGGAATGGGGGAAGGAGTAAAAAGTTTAGATTTCAAAAGGTTTTTCTGCCAAAAACAGAGTTAAAGTTAGAGAATGTGTGAAATCTAAGTAGAATTACTACTTATTGACAATGGCTGTGAAAGTAAATTCTAATTCTGGATAGACTCTTGGGGAAGTTTCTGCCTGCAGATAATTAGTTTTCTCTCAGTGCCACTAACTAATTATTTTATCCCAAAGGTGGGATATCCTTATCCTAAGGCAGTGAGTGAGTCTGGTTCCTGGAACTCTTGGCACCAGAATTCTATGAAATTCAAGGGCTTAAAAACATCATCTGGGGAGTATCTCTTCCAGCAATAGCAGACTAGATATTTTGAACTACGATTCCTGCTGAGAACAACTAAAAATGTTAAACAAAATATTAAGAGTAAATTTGTAGGAAAACATTAAGGAACTTCTAAGTTAATGACAATTTTGGGAGCTAATATATTGGAGAAAAATAAAACCCAGAAAGGTGAACCGAGCTTTTGACATTGCCTTTTCTCTCCAGTCATTTTCTTATTTCTAAGGCTATAGCTGAGTGGCCAAGGAAGCTGAACAGTATTTTCTGCAGACTCATGGGGACAAAAATTGACATTTAGGGACAACTAAGTAGTTATTTCGGGAAGTAATCTATCACACTCTCTGATATTCATTTATTTATCTACCTATTTATTTATTTTTCTTTCAGTTGTATTGAAATTATGTGAAATTATTGAATTTCAGATAGTTTCCTCTTATTTAGTCCTCTATTAAATAAACTATTCCAAGGATGTCTGGATGGCTAAGTTGGTTAGGTGGCTGCCTTCGGCTCAGGTCATGATGGATTGAGTTCCGCATGGGGCCCCATGCTCAGTGAGGAGCCTACTTCTCCCTTTGCCTGCTGCTCCCCCATTTGTTTGCTCTCTCTCGCTCTCTCACCAACAAATTAAAAAAACAAAAAACAACCCATATGAATTCCCAGGGGTACAACCGCTTTCTTGAGTTGAACAGCCCTATTCCAAATGTTTTCACTGATTATTATTTAATTTTTTCACTGTAATTTATACTAAAGTGATATCTAGCCCAGTGCCCTCACAATATTCCTAAACTTCTTTGTTAATTTTTACTAAATGTTAAGCTAATGGAAGCCTGTGATACTGTATCGTTGTTTCTTAATGGGCGTGGTGACTTGTACAAGACTGATTGTGGGGTGTTCAGATTGAGTAGGTGCCAGCAGTGCAGGGGGTGAATGAGTTCACTCAAGGCAAAACCAAAGAGATATAAAAGTTTACTGAATACACTGTAAGGGAGCAATAGGCAGGACAGCAAAGGAGAGACTGTCTGCTGTGGGGTGGAAGTGAGGGGCTATGGGTACAGGGCAGAATGAAAGTATGGGGGCATATGGAATTTCCCCCCTTTTTGGTAATCTTAGGAACTGTGCTTGGTTTTAATTGGTCATTTAGGGCCTACAGCTATTTTGAGATGTGTTGCTTAATGAGTCTGTTTGTGTTCAGCTCTGTAGTCACTATAGGCCCTTTTGCTTTGCTCAGATTTCCATTGCTCAAGCCTATTGCTTAAAAGTAGCCTCTACACTGACTACAACATTAACAAATGTTTCTTTAATTTTTAATTAGATGATCCTTTGGTGTTTTCCTATACCAGTTGTTGTCTCTACAATTTATTGCAGAATGAGATCCCATAGTTTCTTAAGTTCCCTTATTCAACACACATTTATTGAATTCCTGCTATATTCCAGGCACTGCGTAATTATTTGGATGTAGAAAACATAAAAGACTGAGAAACACTTCAAGGAACTCATAGTCTAGTGAAGAGATAAAACATTATCGTTCTTCTAGGAATAGAATTTTGAATTCCCTTGAGTGAAATAATTATAAAACTACCCATTAAAATACGGTAGAAATCAATGCTAGGTGGTTCTCCTAGCGGCAAAACGTAAAACCTAGGAAATGGAATATAAAAGTGGTAAAAACATGGTGTCCATATCAGATCACAAATAGAAATCATCAAAACATCAAATCATCATGGTATTTGAAGAAGTGATTCTAAAGCATCAAAAATTATGAAATTGAAATAATCTGTTTTTCTTCTCAAAATTGACACTAAACATTTAAAAAGAAATATTCTGTGGCTGTCATAATGTTAGGTTTGCAGTACAACTTCCCCAAATAATAAAACATAAATCTCTATGAGTCTATTATTCATCGAAAGAAACACAGATAATAAGTGGTTCATGGTATACTTAGCCTTTTGTGGTCTTCTGCCTATTTTCACCAATCACTTTCACTTTACAAAAATAGTCTTGTTGATTCTGGGGAAGTTCCTTGAGTAGGATGTTCTCCTTCCTGTCCCATGATTTTGCCTTTGCCTCTGCTCCTTTTTTTTTTTTTTTTTTTTTTTTTTTTGGTATGGAATCTCTTCTTTCCTTCAGCCAACTCCCAGTACCATTTCTCAGTTCACTTCATACATCAGTCAACACTCAGACAGGACCTTCAGGAATTTTTCCTTCATCCATCCATACTGGGCACATATATATAATCATTTTCTATGTTTGGGTCATGGAGTGGGTATGAGAGAGTGGTAACAGATAAACCCTAGAATGGTAGAGAGGGAGCTAGATAATGGATAACCTTTTAGTTAATTTAAACAAATTTGAACTCTCTCTTAGGAGTAGTAGGAACACACTCAATGGTTTTAAGCAAGTTCAGAAACCAGTTGTGCTCCACTTGCCTTTTACATTTTCATAATCAACTTCTTACTGCTCTAAAATGCCAGTGAGACTATTTTGAGGATTGGAATCCAAAGCCTATTTAAATTAAGCTCATTGACATATTCTTATTGCTAATCTCTCATCTGAGTTTTAATCTCTCATTTCTATCTGCTTGTGGGCAATTTCTATCTAAATATTCCTTTACCATCAAGATAAGCCTTATGTAAACTTATTCAGAGTGTCCTTGTATGACCCTAATTCAGTTAAACATGGTTCTTTATTCCTGTTGTTCCAGGATGGAATTTGTTGCTGTTATTGTTGAACTGTAGAAAAATCATAAACTGTAAAGCAGAAAACATACCTAAAATTGTTGTCCTGCTAAGCAGGCAGATGGGTTAGACTTTCTGAATCTCACTGTTAACCATTTACATTACGAAGAGTTGAAACAGAAGAATGGTACCATGGCTGCATAGAGTGTTACATTTCTGATTTGGCAATTACTGCTCCTTCATTCCCCTCATTCAGCCCTCTCAGTTCTGTCAGTTCAATTTTTATCTAATCAAGTCTCTTTTCCATTCTCATTGCTATTCTCTGCCTACGATTCTGGCTCCTCATGATCCCACCCCCTATTAAAATGGAAGCTGTTATTAGGCCACCCCCGGGTAATGACAGGAGCCCCCACACTGTATTCCCTGTTCCTCTCTAGCCTCAGTCTATTTCAAACCATCTTGTGTGCCTAATGCTATTACTGTTGTTCAAGAGGATTTTCTTGCTTATAGAATAAGATTAAAAAACATAAACTGGATTCAAAACCTTCTAAGGTGCAGTGTTCCTACACTCTCTGTTCCAACCCCAGTGAAATCCAGATGCTTTTACATTTTTATGAAAATTTTCTCTCTTCCTTCTTATTGCAAATCGAAGTAATTTCCGTTGCTTAGGATCAGATAATTCCTAAATCTCCAGGGAAGTCTTCCCTGATGAGGAACTCCAGGGAAACTACTTCAATCTCTTGGAATAATATGGTTGTGATTCTTTCTTACCTGGCCTCATATTATTAACCTAGGAAATACTTGATATCCAGTATCATCTCTGGGCACACAATGCTAATGATGCGTTCTGAGGGTTGACACATCCTAAAATAAGGAGTCAAGATTTATTTTTTGCCACAATAGCTTTCAGATATATATTGCTTTATAGGTTACAAAAATATAAACTTTATTTATAACTACCTGATGGGAAGATGTTGTCATCCTGTTTTTAGATGAAGAGACTGAGCTTCAGAAAAGTTACAGATTCTTGGTTTGCTCAAGGATTCGCAACTAGTAAAATAGAGCCTGGATCTCCAGACCTGTAAAGAGTTCAGGCTTTCACGGTAACCAGTCCATATATGTATCGAAGAACTTCCCCTTTTTTGTAGAAACAATCTTTGAGGACAAGGATAATGCCTTAATCATGACAGTCATTGTTCAGACACTATCAT
This sequence comes from Mustela nivalis, assembly GCF_964662115.1. Lineage (NCBI taxonomy): Eukaryota > Metazoa > Chordata > Mammalia > Carnivora > Mustelidae > Mustela > Mustela nivalis. Next base: position 50,623,541 of record NC_139033.1, read on the forward strand.
AGGGTCAGCAAACATGTTCACTTGCTTTCTGTTAGAATCTTTTGTCCTGGTGACACTTCTTCCTGAGTTCCAGTACTTTTCCTTAAATACTCGGGATTGTAAACCTGAACCTGGGATACCATTTGTCTTAAACCTCTCATTGCCTTTTCCCTTCCAGACACATTTCACCTGTGGATTTATTTTTTGAGGAAGTCGATATTAGCTAGTTGTATTAGAAAAAGGACTGAACCCTAATCACATAAAGTGTTAATCATTGAGTGGACTTCCAGTGTTTCATATTTCAGGGAAGTTTGCAGTTTAACTAGAAACCGTCCTGTAATCTGAAGGGAAACATTTCTAAAGGGATGATAGCAAATAATGGGGTAAAGAGGGGAGGTATTTTTGAATGAGATTCCTTCAAAGCCACATTCATAGTGATTGCCTGTTTGGCCTCAATCTAGACTCAGACATGGTTTCAATGTTAATTTTTTGTTTTTCTATTTTCAAACAATTGTCTCCATACTGTACACAAAGATAAAGTGTTTTCGAATTTTAAAAGCTTGAAGAGAGATAGGTTGGTTATATTTTTAGATGATTTATGTCATTCTTGTATAACTTCCTTTCAGTAGCAACAGTAAGTCAGTCTCCACGAACCTGACATGTGGAGAGAGAAAGGGGTACTTTTCTCCCTACACAGTTTTGCCTATTACTGCAACATCACTCTGACTTTCTTTATCTTTCTCTTACAATACATAGCTGTTTGAAGATGGTTGCATGTGTATGGAAGAGGTGTAGGCCGAGTGTGTCCACAGTTTAGGTAGAGCTTATCAATTATTTATAACCTAATACAAATGGGTTTATCAGATCTTTTTATTACAGCAAATTTTTTCTATTAACATATAATGTATTATTTGCTTCAGGGGTACAGGTCTGTGAATCATCAGTCTTACACATTTCACAGCACTCACCATAACACATACCTTCCCCAATGTCCATCACCCGGCCACCCTATCCCTTCTCCCTACCCCCCAGCCACCCTCAGTTTTTTTTACTGAGATTAAGAGTCTCTCATGGTTTGTCTCCCTCCTGATCCCATCTTGTTTACAGCAAGTTTTGAGGAAAAAGTTTAAAGCCCCAGAAGAGACAGAAAGACGTGGTTTGATGGAACAGAATAAAGAGTTTAGGAAAGAAGGGAAAATGGGAGATGCTAGAAGAGAATCTTTGCTTTAGCCTTGAGCTGGCAGAATTTCACCACGGATAATACAAAATGGTGCCATGAAATCAAGGGGGTGACCTAGACAAATCTTCTTGTCAAATGGTATGTTTTTCCTGTTCAATACATCATCTCTGGTTCTTTATTTTCTCTCAAATAAATTCTCTCAGAGAAAACACACGTTCTAGAAAATAAAATGTTCAGGCTACAAAATGACATCTGAATTACTTGCACATTCAATCATTCTTACAAGTAAAACAAAATTGATCAATAATGTTTGCTGTAGTGTGCCCCATTAAGCAGCTTTTCTTTCTGCTATATCTCCATAAAGCTTTCTATTCCCAGAAGGACAAGGATTGAAAGAATAACAACAAGGAGAAGGAGAGTATATGGTGTGTTAGATATGTTTAGGCTAATCCTAATTTATTCTCTCTAAAGTGAATAAAATGAAATTCTAAGAGCATCCACTTCTCCTTTATTACTTACCTCCCACTCTGAAAGTTATCTTTCTTGAAATACATTTGGAGGAGACCACAGTTATTGACTCAGTATACCAGATGTTTCATTTCTCTTGCTTTTAGTCTTTTTATATTAATTTTGACCAGTCACTTTGATGGTTTCTTAATCCATATAATATGTGGTTTCCTCATCCCTCTACCTTTCCTCCAGTACCTTTTACTGTCATTTTAACTATGGTTTTGCATATATATCAAGAAATAAATCTAAACTTGGGAGGTGATCCAAAGATAATTTTATTGTTCCATCCTTTCACTTTTTCTCTTCTCTTTGCCATTCTGTTCATACACAATGTGTATTATTTAATACAGTTATAAAAAGAATAATAATAACAACGGGTGATCTTTTAATTGATTTGTAACTGAGAAGAGGGAATAATAACTATCTTACATTTATTTTTTGCCTCCTCATTTCCTCTCTCTCCTTTCTAACTGTGAGCTTCTAAAGGTCACTAATTCTCGGACTAGGTATACAGTATATGCTCAAGACCTGCTTGTTAAAGCAGGGGCTTAACTATATACTGTTACACCACAATCTGTTCCTTTGCCACTGGTTTCTAACCCTTATTAACCTTTTCTTATCCCTTCTGAATTTTACAAGCCCTATTACCACATTATATTCAACATGATTCATATATATTGGGCATGTACAATGTGCCAGATATTGAGGCCTTTTCAGGGAACAAAACAATTGATAATCTTTCTATCTTGATACTTTCATTCCAGTGAGAAAAGAGAAAAACAATAAGTTAAATATATAGAATGAGAGTTGAATAAGTGCAAAGGAGAAAGAGAAAATGTACAGGAAGTATTAAAGGGGGTTGCAATTTACAGTAGTCAGTGAGGTCTTCCTAATAAGTTGCCATTTACAAAAAGGCTAGAGAAGGGTGAGGAAGTAAGCTGTGCTGGTAATGGGGGATAGAGCATACACCATGGCCAATGGCATCAGCCTGTCTGACATACAGGAGGGAAAAGAAAGGAGTCAATATGGGTGGAGTGAAGTAAGCAAACAGGAGTTCAGTCAATGAGTCAGTCAGGCCCGTGTGGGTGCCCTCAGTGACAAAGCCTGTTGTAGTTCATTTGGGCTGCTGTAACCAAATACCATGGACTGGGTGACTTAAACAGCCAAGATTTATTTTTTCACAGTTTTGGAAGCTGGTAAATCTAAAATAAGGCGATCACTGTTTTGCATCCTGGAGCTCAGTCTTCCTGGCTTGCAGTCTTCCTCACTATGTTTCCTTGCATGGCAGAGAGGGCGAGCTCTCTGGTATCTATTCTGAAAAGGCCACCAACCCTATTATATCAGGCCCTCCCCTTTATGACTTCATAGGACTGTAATTACCTCCCTATAGGCACTATCTCTAAATTTAGTCACATTGGGGGTTCGAGCTTCAGTGTAAAGAATTTGTGTGGGACACAACTAAACCCATAGCAAAGTGCAAAGAAGGAGTAAAGCCATTCTGAGAAACCCTGGAGCAGTACTCCCCTGGACTTCTCTCTGTACTTGGGCAAATAGCGACTGAATGGCTCCTGCAAACACAAAGTCTAAGAAGCCAGAGGGCAATTTGGCCTCAGTGATTTGTCAGGAGCTAGTCCTACATATGCATGTTCACTAATGAATCTGCTACTCTTTGTTATTTATTAAAATAACTATAGTGCCCTACTGAGCATGTACCCATGTGTTGCATTTATTGTATTTCTTATAAGAAATAAGTATAAGTGCACCATCCTTTTTTTTTTTTTTTAAAGATTTTATTTATTTATTTGACAGAGAGAGATCACAAGTAGGCACAGAGGCGGGGGTGGGGGGGTGGGAAGCAGGCCCCCTGCTGAGCAGAGAGCCCAATGTGAGGCTCGATCCCAGGACCCTGAGATCATGACCCGAGCCGAAGGCAGAGGCTTTAACTGACTGAGCCACCCAGGCGCCCCAAATGCACCATCCTTAAGAAGCATCTTTTATTTTTTTCCCCTAAGAACTTTAGTGCCCTGACCAGGACAATTCACGGTGACAGGTCAGTAACGCCCTAAGCACAGAAACACTTTATTTTTCCTTTCTTCTTTAGGAAAGTTTTCATAGCCAGGAAAGAGTGAAAGACTCATACAAAATACTACTAGAGCTCTAAATGTGTTTTTAATTTCATATATGCATATTCACGTGTGTATTTGTGTGTACATATAACACAACAACAGCTATGACAACAGCGAACGTTTATATATATAAGATAATTTTGCTGCCCAAGATATTATGGTTATCGTTCCAAAATTGTGTTTTCCAAGGATAAGTTTGGATAAATAAAAACGCTTCATGAATATTCAGCTGTGCTTTTGGATTGAGATTTCTACTGTTCTGAATAAATTCCAAAAGTATTTCTACATTTAAGGTCCTATTACATCTTGAAAGGCTAGCTCACTATAAGAAGAGAATTTGATTTGCTGATTTCTTTTAAGGCAGGGATATGAACTAAGTCAAAGAGATCAGTTGGTGTAATAGTTGTGTGAGGACATGTTTGATCTTTGAGTACTTCTTTTTACCTTTTGAAATATGAGATAATCATTCTTATTTATTTTTCTAATAATCAAGAAGATATGATATAAGCCCCTAAATACATCTTACAATTTATAAAGAGCAATACCATTTGTTCGATTTGCAAGTCTAACAATATTGGAGCTACCAAATTGGTTCCTAGAAGAAAATTATAGTAAGTGATGGCTCACTGACATAAGCCAGATCGCTCAAGATCATTTGACTTGAAAATGGGAAACACATTTGGGTTCTACCCCCAAGTAAAATCCAGTTGAGTGACTTTGGGCAAGTCATTTTTCAATTTCCTTAAGGTGGTTCATCTGGAAAGAAAATGGAAAATGTTTATAGGATGATGTTCTTGGGAAGATTCAATAAAATAATATCATCTGTGAAAATAACATTTAGTAAGCTGAACAACACTGTTCAAACTAAGATATTTTTTAAATCATCTAAAGTAGGACTCCTGCTTTTTGAAAAAGTTCACCTTCTTACTGTTGGGAAGGGAGATAATTCAAATCTGGGGTTTAAATCACATCCTAACAATGAAAAGTTGTACATACTAAAATGTAAAGGTTCAAGTTACTCTTTTTCTCTTTCAAAATTGACCACTGGTAGAGAATATCATTGCACACTAAAAACTTCCATATAAGGGTTCATTTTTTAAAAAATTTCTGAACTTCCCTTGGGCACTAGGAACAGGAATGGACAGACATCTGGAATCACCCATTATCTTGGCTGTGAGCTGGCATCTCCCAGGATGGCCCATATTAACATATCCCTGGATGGCAGAAGTTGTCATATGCCTTCATAGCATAACTTGCGTATTTTGGAAGGCATTTCTGAGAACAGATTTTTTCGACAATGAACATGCCAAAGGCTTGACATGAAAAGTACTTATGCCTAATGTCTGTCATTCTCTCTCTGCCAGTTCATCTTTCCTGGGCTGGCCTTCTGCCACACTGGCACCTGAAATGCAGCAAACAATGTCATTGGATGCTGAAGGTGCGACCGTAAGTTGTGGTTATCTTCCAAGCAATTACCATATGGTGTGCAATTCAGCTCTTCATCTCCTTGTTCGATGGGAGAATAATAACAATGACAATAATGCCATTTAATAATGTATTTTATCTTTATGGCCTATTCTGTTCCCATATTTCTGTGTCTTTAAATACTTTGATGCAGGGGGACTTTAGGCAGCCATTAAAGTTTAGTCACCTCTCCAGAGTGCGAGGCTATTGTATATAAAACAATTCAAAAGCAGGCTTGATCAAGAAACAAGGGAGATTAGCATATTGAAACAGGATTACGGAGAAATTTAAGAAAAATAAATTACCAAGTGAAGCGTGCCATTTTACAAAGCAGGTCCTGTGCCCAAGCTGCTTCTTTCTTTCTTTTTCTTTTTTTTCCACTATTATTCCTAAGAGATATTTTGTGACATGTCTATAGAACAAAATAGATAGAGGCAAACCTTCTGGAGGTAAGATACCCTTATAAATAAATATGAGTTGGGCTCTCCACCAGATCTAGGTTCAAGGTTTACCACTGGCAGTTATGAAACCAGATTACAACTTTCATGGAATTTAAAAACTAAATCACTGTATCCAGCTCACAGGAGATTGGGTGAAATCTAAGATGTCATTCAAAGTTTTATTCAGCCAATAAATATTTACCGAACACCAATGTGTTAAAGAGTTCGTGATTATCCAGGTTTTAGCTCCTGCAGTCAAGGTTTTTAATCATCATGAGCGAGAGTGAAAATTAAATCATGGATTATGATTCAGCACAAGAAGAGCTGTGCTATAGCATATAGCAAGTGGGGGCTTCTATGAAGTCTTCCTGAGAAGACAATCACTGTGCTGCATTTTATAAGGCAAATTAGAATTAATCACGTAAAAGACGAGAATGGATTTGTACATACAGAAAACATGTACATAGTTATGGAGGATTGACCTCCACTACATATTCAGGAACTTAAAAAATAGATGGAATAAAATCTGACTTGTTTTTGAACATTCATCTCGATTTTTAAAAAGAACCCTATCAAATGGAAAGCATAGGCATTCCTTTTCCCATTTTATAGAAGAGGACATGGGAGTTCAAGAGGTTAAGTTACATGCCCAATTTAAAGTATAATGGAGAGGAAGATCTGGTTCTAGAAGACTGGCCTTCAGATTTCTCATTTAGTTACTCTGTGTAAGCACTACCGTTGCCCGAATTCATACTTCATGAGGAAGATGCACCATGATAGAAAAATGCAGGATGGTTAGTTCATATAATGGAAACAGACTTTTGAGAAATTTTGGAGAAGAAGATGCACCCACTCTTCCTAATGCAGTCTGTTAAGAATTTCTTTCTTGCCTGTGTAAATACTATTTATATTTTCCTATTTACTACATAAAAATTAATTTCAGTGAACTCCTTTATGTAGGTAGGCACTGCTAAATAATACCATAGCTTTCTCTATCAAATGATCCAAATTATGCATTCAGTACAGTTTCACATAGTACTATTGAACAACTTCTGTCCACAAAATAATTTGGAGTTACTAGGGAAAAGTGTATGGGAAAGTAACAAATATGAACAGGTAGTCCTTCTTGTAGTAGCTGATAATCTAGTGAGGAAGGATGACTTTGAAGGGGCTCTACGTAAAGACAGAATAGGTACAAGAAAGAGTGTAAATATACTCTGGGAATTTGGGGAAAGTTGATTCTAAATTTATTGTGAGGATACCGGGAAGATTTCTTGGAGGAGGGAAAGTTTATTCTAGCTTCTGAGGGATAGCTGTGACTTTAATAGTTATAATGAGATCAGAATTTTTGCAGAGAGAGGGGACAAAGTGAGGAAGAAGAAGGGAGCAAGAAAACCCATGCATAAACAGAATAAATGGGACTATATAGTGAAAAATGCAGCTAAAAACTTAGACCCTGCAGAGATGTTTACATTCCAAATAATTATTAAGAATAAAAATCCAATTGTTTTAGCATTTACTTATTTTTTCCTTCAGAATATGAGTGTGTGTGTGTATGTGTGTGTGTGTGTGTGTGTGTGTGCACGCATGTAGGTGCCTAATACCTATAATGTATTATATACATTATATATAAATACACATGAAACATAGAGTTTTAATTGAAATTATGTCATTTATAGGTGAATAAACTGATGTCAGAATAAGTAAGCAGCTCATACAGATAGCTAGAAACAGAAATAAGCTATAAACGAACTGTAAGTGATCCAGCTTCTGGATGGCATTGTACATAGGAAAACATCCTTACAGTAGCACAGAAGCTCTTCTCAGGCTCATCTGAATTTACATTTCTGGCCTCATCTCCTCAAAACACGCAACCCTCTCCTCACACCAAACTATCAGTGTTACTTAGCCTTCCAATTCTCTTTTCAAGACCTTCAAGCACATGCCTGTCCTTCTTCCACACACCCACCCAGTTCTGTGAAGGAAAAGAGCTAGGATGTGAAGAAAGCTCTGACCCAAACCACACAGGAAGGGGTGGGCAAACCTTGCACTGGGTGATGTCTCGATACTACCATGAGATTTATTTATTTATGTAGTTATAATTTATAACCTGCTTACTTCCAGAAAGGATTTGAGTCAGCGAGCTAAAAGTTAAAATACTTGCAAAAATCCTATTTTGAAGTTCTTTGATGTGAAAATTATACCGCACAAGTTGGCACACCACGAGTTTCTCGTCTGATTTCTGCCTCCATGTCTGATCCATTTCAGCAGTGCAATTGCTTGATGATTTTTTTTTTTTTTAAAGCAAATTTAACAGAACAACTCACACTCTCAGAAATGCTTTGATTTTACTTTGGTTTATGCTCAGGGCAAAGATTTTGGCTCTGGTTTTCCCATCCACAATTGTGAATTCACTTTAAATAAAATGCAAGAGGAAATCAATGTCCAGTGTCTTGGCTGAAAATTAAATGAAAACAAACATTCAAGATGCACTAAGCATTCAGGTTTCTTTAACTAAACTCGATCAAAGGATCAAATGTGAGAAACCTCGGGGAATCCATTTTTCTCCATTTGTAAAGGCCCAAGGGCTAGTAGTTAGGAAGCTGAACTACTCTTCCTCTACAGTTCTGGCCCTAACATTTTGTGCATGAGGTGAGAGATCTTGTTTTCCTAAAAACATTTCTCTGCTTATTGGTCATTTTGTGATGTCTTAAAATTTTCTCTTTACAAAACTTCTCTCTCCCTTCTTCCTCTTGAATTTGAATTAAGGTTGTTAAAGGACCCTTCCTGATAGAGTATATTATTCTCAGGAAGGGGCTTATATTGGCTTATAATGAGGAAAATTAAAACATAAATTAATTTTTTACTAAACTCTATAACAGTTTAGTCATTTAACATAAAATGTACTTTATGTGGAGAGAAGCATTAGTTCAGGTGCGTCTAAAAGCTGCAATAATAAGCAATCTGTGGTTGTCGTATTTAAAAAGAAAAGCATCCATGAGACAGAAAACTTGATTCCTGATAGTAACACACCCAAAGGGAAAATAAAAATTGTCACAGTTAAAAAAATTAAAGAGCAATTTTGCAATTTTGAGTGTGTCAAAGGAAGAAGTGGGGACTCAGTAAAATGTCTGAGAGAACAGAGGCCAGGAGACTGAAAGGAGCTCTTGAAGAATCACTTGAATCTGAACCCAAGTTAAAATAATAAATCCTGCTAATAAGGCTTTGATCCTCTACTTCAGATTTTTTGCAATATGAAATAATCTCCTGAGTTTCTGCTTAATCCACTTGTGCATTCTGTTCTTATCTGGGGTAGACATTGGGTTTTAATTCATTTCCAAACATCCAGGCCAAACTACCAAAATATGTCTTTGCTGAATAGAATTTATGCTTCAAAACCTTCATTCTTTCTATACTTTTTTTCCATATAAGCCTGTGTTTTCACAGCTTTTCCTCTTCTATGTTCTAAGGAGAATTCTGGAAGAGAAAATGTAGAATGCTGAGAAAAGCTATGTTGGTTCAGATTAGGAAGAGTAGGAGGGAGGAAGAGCCAACTTGGCCTGACGTTGAAAAAGAGAATGAGACGTTTGGAGTGAGCAGATTATGAGAGCATATAAGAAAAATGGTAGAAAGGGTCATTAGGGCATTTGTCACGTGTTAAGGAATTTAACTGCCTCCTTGATATGCCTTTAAGGCACTTCCATAAAGATTTTCATTGTGTTCCGGTATTTTTTGGAAGTTTTATTTTTTGTTTAATTACTGCATTATCATACAGGTCTGGTAGCATTGAGCAGACGAGATAGAATTCCTGACTTTATGGATTCTGAGGCACAAATGATAAAGGACCACCCACATATCTATAATGACAAAGTCTTATTAAAGTTCTTAGCTGTTTATAATCATTATTTCATTTAATATGTTATGTATGTTCATTCTCATTAATGTCTGTATTGTCTTTAAGTTTCTGTAGATCTGATGGAAATGTTTACAGAACAGAGTTAGGGAGAGTGAGTCCTCTCTATCCCAAACATTACCTTGCTCTGTATCTCATCTACCACATCCCTGGAGAGTTGGGGATTTTAAAATGTGAAGACCTACCATTTTGATTTCAACTCTGGAATTCTTATCTTTATTCCCATGCTTAAAACACCGAGTCTAGTTCATGATATTAATTATCACTGAGGTTTGTCACAGTTATTAAGTAAATTACCCATTGCTTTGAACACAAGTAGTTGGATTATAGAAACTCTGTATTTGACTCTCCCATCAGCTGTGTCCTCATTCTCAACAGTCATGGTCTCAACCAAATGGCATATGCTTTGTAATAAGTGTTGATTGATAATAACAACAATGACCAGCTCAGAGACTTGTGTGTCAAGCTCTACTATAAGCATTTGTAATACATTAACTCATTACATTTCACCAATAACTCATTACATTTCACCAATAACTCTTACTACCATTTTACAGATGGAGTAAATGAGACAAAGAGAGGCTAAATGATTTATATACGATTGCACAGCTAATAAGAGAGACAGAATTAAAACACAGGTTTTGAAAAGACTTTATGATTAAATTAATTTCCATATTAATGCACCAGTTAGCCTTGGGATCATTCTCATTTCTATTATAAGAGCACATGGAGTTGGTTGGGTTGATATTGTACTAAAATATTTCATGGGAAATCTTTAAATGGTCAGTCCTCTTCTTCTGAGCAATGATTTCTCCTTGCTTCATGTTTAATAATGGCTTCTGGAGACATTTATATTAGGTTCAGAGTTGGTAAGAGTACCTTAACGCAATTTCTTCAGTTGGATACTCTTCACCAACAACTAATGGGGTGGGTACTATATGCCTTTTAGTCAGAGATGGGGCCTAAATATTAGAAAGTTTACATGATACCCTTGGTCATAGCACAAATTCTGGGATATAGTCTAAAATGAATCACCTTTTTTTTTTTTTTTTTTTTTTTACATTCTTGGGCTCTGCTATTGTCTGAATGTTTATTACCTCTACCCCACCTACCACCCCAATTCAGATGTTGAAATCCTCACTGTCAAGTCATAGAATTTGGAGATGGGGGACTTTGGGAGGTGATTAGCCATGGTACAGCCTCATGAATGGAATTAGTGCCTATATAAAGAAAAGAGCTCTCTCACTCATTTCATCACATGAAGTTATGGCAAAAACAACAAACAAACAAACAAACAAACAAAACTAGTTATCTAGGTAGTTGACTCTCACCAAATAACAAATCTGACACCTTGATCTTGGACTTTCTACCCTCCAGATCTGTAAGCAATTAATTTGTGTTGTCTGTAAGTTACCCAGTCTATGGTATTTTGTTAGATTAGCCCAAATGGACTAAGGCAAGTTTCTTTTGCCATATCATACCATAGCAAGAACTTAAAATCTGGGAAATATGCTAATTAAAAATCCAGTAGAGGGCACCCAAGTGGCTCAGTTGCTTAAGCATCTGCCTCTGTCTTAGGTCATGATCCCAAGCTCCTAGGATCAAGTCCCACATTGGGCATTTTGCTCAGCAGGAAGTCTGTTTATACCTCTGCCTGCTGCTCCCCACTGCTTGTGTGTGTGCATGCTCTTTTTCTGTCTTCCTCTCTCTCTGGAACAAGATGGGATTGAGATAGAAATAAATAAATAAAACATTTTTTTAAAAATTAAAAAAATAAAAATCTAGTAGAAGATAAAAATAATAATTAAATGCAATGCAAATGTTATAGGGAAAATTTAACTCTTTCACTTAGCTCAGCTCCAAATATTTAGCCATAAAATGAGGATAGATTTCAAACATGACCATGAGTTTATTTGTTCCTACAAAGGAAGTTTGATAAATTGAAATATGAATTATTTCATTTGATTTATTGAATCCAATTATAATGATGTGGCAGAAATTAGTTGATAGGACTGAGCAAAGAGAATTTTACTAAGAATATTACCAGCGAGGGATACTTGACTGACTCAGTCAGAGGAGCATGGGACTCCTGATCTTGGGGTTGTGAGTTTGAACCCCATGTTGGGGGTAGAGATTACTAAATAAAATAAATAAACTTTGGAATATCACCAGCAAAATCTTCAGTACTGGCTATCAAAGTATAAGCAGAAGATAACTTCCATGAATATTTGATAGGCAAGCAACACAAAATTTTTGTACAGACCTTTTTAGCTGACAAGACAAATTAGCATTTTTTGTACAATAATCTTCATCTGTGACAATACTTCTTACAGAACCCAGAGGAGTTTCAATTAAAAACATGATTTTGATCCTAAAGAAAGTAATATGAGAATTTCCAGTCATTATTTATTTTCTCAAATAGTTTTATCAGTCTAATAATTTTGAGAAACAGAGGTCATGATAAATCTACCTCATCTGCTAATACCACACCCTCTGTATTTTGTTCTAGAAATAAAGAAATATAACTGGTCCATTTGCTGCCAAAACTGAGGAATTTAGCAGAACTTGAGATATGAAAAATATGTTACATTTCATGCTCAAATTTAATGAAAACAAACACAAGGTTGAATTAATACTCCATTTTGTTTTGAGGGTATATGTGTATATATGCATGAATACAAAAATAATTATATAATTAGATTTGTGGCTTAGCATTTTCAAAGGCTTTTACTTGATAGATACGCATAAATATATATAAAAGATATTTTGTGTAAATAAGGGTAAAAAAATCATAGTAATGGAGTCAAGCAAATCTAAGCAATTAGGATACAAATTAAGATCAAATAAATGATTTACTTATAAAGAATCGGTCTACGTGCTATCAGGGATCATAACTTTCATATGAATTATTAATGATTGATTTATTTTAAAGTCAGAATGATGTTTTTGCCTATTTATGAATAAGAGGAATAAACATAGATTGAAAATGATTATTTTAGAATGGTTAATAGTTTGAAAAGAAATTCCCATTATGGACCACAGAGACTGACTTTTGCAAGTGAAGGACAGAATGGCTCAGAGATATGGTAATATTAACAAAATTTTATAAAAATAAAAAAAGACAGAAAAGTGTGGTAAGTTAGATTTACATAGTAGAAGCTGCCAAATCATTTTACTTAAAATAAGACCTTATCAGTGATACTCAAAGACACTGAGTAACTGATGCATCTCCACTTCATCTAACATCGAATAAGCCTGGCTTCAAAGGCAATATCACATTGGTTAAATGAAGCTTGTTATAGGAAAATAACAGTGGTCAAAACTGCTATTTGGGGTTTTAACAATAAAGTAGCAGGAAGATAATTCCATAGGCTGATTTTCTCTACTTTGTCTCATGCTGAATAAAAGCTATACCCACCAGCTGTCCTTTGTGAATATGTGGAAATTATACCTGAATTTCATCATGAGTCCTTGCTCTTCAACTACCCACATTCATAATTCCGGTTAGACTGGAGAATTTACTGCAGGAATTGTGTGTGTGTGTGTGTGTGTGTGTGTGTGTGTGTGTGTGTGTGTGTGTTGTGTGAATGTGCATACATGTGCCCTGAAAGGAATGGTATGCATGGCACTAATATGAGGGTTGAGGGGAGAGGTGTAACAAGATAGGAAAAAAAAAAAAAAAGATTGAGCCTGTACAGCCTGGGGGTATGGGTAGAAGTAGAAGCTACCTGCTTGAAATTACAAGCCCCTGAGGAAAGACAGGAGCTCAAACTTGTTGGAGGGACAGTAGTACGAAATGGTGTCACCTCCAAGGGCACCTTCACTGCCCCTTGCTAAACTTCTGTAGCAGCCAGTGACATCTCTAACACTGGCATAACAAAGGATTTCTAGGTTAGTCATTTGATTGCATTGATCAAATTCAATACAATACTGGCTTAACTGACTTTTAACACCTACCCCCCTTAATCAACCAATGTTTTAGGTGGAGTGACTAGTCTTGCCTATTAAAATTGCTGAACCAGCTGTGATAGTGCATTTTTTCCCCAGTGATTTGAAAGAGATGGGGGATAACTCAGTATACAAAACTATACTACACCTGAGTCTTACTAAAGAGATGAGAGTATTTTTACATGGCACAATTCATAAGACTCTATTAAAGTTTGCTTTTGTAGTGAGTGAAATGAAGAAATGCCCAGGTTTCTGGTCATTCACATTAGATCAGTTTATGTTGGTAGGGAAACAGTCTGTCTGGCTGGAGAAATGGAATTATAAGATGATCAATAGGATGAAAATATAAAAATTGAAATAAAAATTCATCTGAGCTAATCAAAATTAGAAACTCTTTTTGTTCAAGTATGGAAGTAACTAGACTGGTTTTGAGGGCTTGCTTGGGACCCTGTGCTCAGAAGAGCCTCACACTGGGTTTAATGTTCTGCTGTTGCTCTTTTGAAATTCTTAATAATTTTTTGAACAAGGGACTTCACATTTTAATTTTGCATTGGGTTCCACAACTGTAATAGCTAGTTTTGCAGGAGAGCTGTTGGAAATATAGGAAAAAGAGGATCTTGATATTGAAACCATGCTTGATTTCAAATTACAGTCTCTAACATGATGGGATTGACTTCAACATCTCTACCACTCCCTCCTAGCCCTAACCACCTATCTATACTTAAAAAGGTAAAGATATGTTCTTCTATACTTCTATACTTACAAAGGTAAATTTATATTAAATTTCCATGTTTGAGGAAAAATAAAACAGCAATTATGAATGTAAAATTGCATTAAACTATTTCCCTTATGATTTTTTAAAAAATTATTTAATTAATTCATTATTTATTTAATGAACATATAATGTATTTTTCTCCCCAGGGGTACAGGTCTGTGAATCACCAGGTTTACACACTTTGCAGCACTCACCATAGCACATACCCTCCCAATGTCCATAACCCCACTCCCCTCTCCCAACCCCACTCCCACAGCAACCCTCAGTTTGTTTTGTGAGATTAAGAGTCACTTATGGTTTGTCTCCCTCCCAATCCCATCTTGTTTCATTTATTCTTCTCCTACTCCCATAACCCCCTCATGTTGCATCTCCACTTCCTCATATCAGGGAGATCATTTGAGAGTTGTCTTTCTCCGATTGACTTATTTTGCTAAGCATGATGCCCTCTAGTTCCATCCACGTCATCGCAAATGGCAAGATTTCATTTATTTTGATGGCTGCATAGTATTCCATTGTGTATATATACCACATCTTCTTTATCCATTCATCTGTTGATGGACATCTAGGTTCTTTCCATAGTTTCGCTATTGTGACATTGCTGCTATAAACATTCGGGTGCATGTGCCCTTTCAGATCACTACGTTTGTATCTTTAGGGTAAATACCCAGTAGTGCAATTGCTGGGTCATAGGGTAGTTCTATTTTCAACATTTTGAGGAACCTCCATGCTATTTTCCAGAGTGGTTGCACCAGCTTGCATTCCCACCAACAGAGTAGGAGGGTTCCCCTTTCTCCCCATCCTCGCCAGCATCTGTCATTTCCTGACTTGTTAATTTTAACCATTCTGACTGGTGTGAGATGATATCTCATTGTGGTTTTGATTTGTATTTCCCTGATGCCTAGTGATGTGGATCACTTTTTCATGTGTCTGTTGGCCCTCTGGATGTCTTTTTTGCAGAAATATCTGTTCAAGTCCTCTGCCCATTTCTTGATTGGATTATTTGTTCTTTGGGTGTTGAGTTTGCTAAGTTCTTTATAGATTTTGCACACCAGCCCTTTATCTGATATGTCGTTTGCAAATATCTTCTCCTATTCTGTCAGTTGTCTTTTGGTTTTGTTAACTGTTTCCTTTGCTGTGCAAAAGCTTTTGATCTTGATGAAATCCCAATAGTTCTTTTTTGTCCTTGCTTCCCTTGCTTTTGGCGATGTTCCTAGGAAGATGTTGCTGCAGCTGAGGTCCAAGAGGTTGCTGCCTGTGTTCTCCTCAAGGACTTTGATGGATTTCTTTCTCACATGGAGTTCCTTTATCCATTTGGAGTCTATTTCATGTGTGGTGTAAGGAAATGGTCCAATTTCATTTTTCTGCATGTGGCTGTCCAGTTTTTCCAACACCATTTATTGAAGAGGCTGTCGTTTTTCCATTGGACATTCTTTCCTGCTTTGTCAAAGATTAGTTGACCATAGAGTTGAGGGTCTATTTCTGGGCTCTCTATTCTGTTCCACTGATCTATTTGTCTGTTTTTGTGCCAGTACCGAGCTGTCTTGATGATGACAGCTTTGTAATAGAGCTTGAAGTCCGGAATTGTGATGCCACCAACATTGGCTTTCTTTTTCAATATCCCTTTGGCTATTCGAGGTCTTTTCTGGTTCCATATAAATTTTAGCGTTATTTGTTCCATTTCTTTGAAAAAGATGGATGGTACTTTGATAGGAATTGCATTAAATGTGTAGATTGCTTTAGGTAGCATAGACATTTTCACAATATTTATTCTTCCAATCCAGGAGCATGGAACATTTTTCCATTTCTTTGTGTCTTCCTCAATTTCTTTCATGAGTACTTTATAGTTTTCTGAGTATAGATTCTGTGTCTCTTTGGTTAGGTTTATTCCTAGGTATCTTCTAGTTTTGGGTGCAATTGTAAATGGGATTGACTCCTTAATTTCTCTTTCTTCTGTCTTGTTGTTGGTGTAAAGAAATGCAACTCATTTCGGTACATTGATTTTATATCCTGACACTTTACTGAATTCCTGTACAAGTTCTAGCAGTTTTGGAGTGGAGTCTTTTGGGTTTTCCACATATAGTATCATATCATCTGTGAAGAGTGATAGTTTGACTTCTTCTGTGTCGTTTTGGATGCTTTTAATTCCCTTTTGTTGTCTGATTGCTGAGGCTAGGACTTCTAGTACTATGTTGAATAGCAGTGGTGATAATGGGCATCCCTGCCGTGTTCCTGACCTTAGCAGAAAAGCTTTCAGTTTTTCTCCATTGAGAATGATATTTGCGGTGGGTTTTTCATAGATGGCTTTGATGATATTGAGGTATGTGCCCTCTATCCCTACACTTTGAAGAGTTTTGGTCAGGAAGGGATGCTGTACTTTGTCAAATGCTTTTTCAGCATCTATTGAGAGTATCATATGGTTCTTGTTCTTTCTTTTATTGATGTGTTGTATCACATTGACTGATTTGCGGATGTTGAACCAACCTTGCAGCCCTGGAATAAATCCCACTTGGTTGTGGTGAATAATCCTTGTAATGTACTGTTGAATTCTATTGGCTAGTATTTTGGTTAGAATTTTCGCATCTGTGTTCATCAAAGATATTGGTCTGTAGTTCTCTTTTTTGATGGGATCCTTGTCTGGTTTTGGGATCAAGGTGATGCTGGCCTCATAAAATGCCATTTCTTTCTTTCCATTTCTATTTTTTGGAACAGTTTCGGGAGAATAAGAATTAGTTCTTCTTTAAATGTTTGGTAGAATTCCCCCGGGAAGCCATCTGGTCCTGGGCTTTTGTTTGTTTGGAGATTTTTTTTAAAATTTTATTTATTTATTTGACAGAGAGAGATCACAAGTAGACAGAGAGGCAGGAGAGAGAGAGAGAGGGAAGCAGGCTTCCCGATGAGCAGAGAGCCTGATGCGGGACTCCATCCCAGGACCCCGAGATCATGACCCGAGCCAAAGGCAGCGGCTTAACCCACTGAGCCACCCAGGCGCCCTGTTTGGAGATTTTTGATGACTGTTTCAATCTCCTTACTGGTTATTGGTCTGTTCAGGTTTTCTATTTCTCCCTGGGTCAGTTTTGGTAGTTGATATATCTCTAGGAATGCATCCATTTCTTCCAGATTGTCAAATTTGTTGGTATAGAGTTACTCATGGTATGTTCTTTTTTTTTTCTTTAAAGATTTTTATTTATTTGACAGACAGAGATCACAAGTAGGCAGAGAGGCAGGCAGAGAGAGAGGAGGAAGCAGGCTCCCCGCTGAGCAGAAAGCCCGATGTGGGGCTCGATCCCAAGACCCTGAGATCATGACCTGAGCCGAAGGCAGAGGCTTAGCCCTCTGAGCCACCCAGGCGCCCCAGCTCATGGTATGTTCTTATAATTGTCTGTATTTCTTTGGTGTTAGTTGTGATCTCTCCTCTTTCATTCATGATTTTATTTATTTGGGTCCTTTTTCTTTTCTTTTTGATAAGTCTGGCCAGGGGTTTATCAATCTTATTAATTCTTTCAGAGAACTAGCTCCTATTTTTGTTGATTTGTACTATTTTTCTTTTTTTTTTTTTTAATTTCTATTTCATTGATTTCTGCTCTGATCTTTATGATTTCTCTTCTCCTGCTGGGTTTAGGGTTTCTTTCTTGTTCTTTCTCCAGCTCCTTTAGGTGTAGAGTTAGGTTGTATACTTGAGACCTTTCTTGTTTCTTGAGAAAGGCTTGTACCGCTATATATTTTTCTCTCAGGACTGCCTTTGTTGTGTCTCACAGATTTTGAACTGTTGTGTTTTCATTATCATTTGTTTCCATGAATTTTTTCAATTCTTCTTTAATTTCCTGGTTGACCCCTTCATTCTTTAGAAGGATGCTGTTTAGTCTCCATGTATTCGGGTTATTTCCAAATTTCCTATTGTGATTGAGTTCTAGCTTCAGAGCATTGTGGTATGAAAATATGCAGGGAATGATCCCACTCTTTTGATACTGGTTGAGACCTGATTTAGGACCGAGGATGTGATCTATTCTGGAGAATGTCCCATGTGCACTAGAGAAGAATGTGTATTCTGTTGCTTTGGGATGAAATGTTCTGAATATATCTGTGAAGTCCATCTGGTCCAGTGTGTCATTTAAGGTCTTTATTTCCTTGTTGATCTTTTGCTTGGATGATCTGTCCATTTCAGTGAGGGGAGTGTTAAAGTACCCTACTATTATTGTATTATTGTTGATGTGTTTCTTTGATTTTGTTATTAATTGGTTTATATAGTTGGCTGCTCCCACATTAGGGGCATAGATATTTAAAATTGTTAGATCTTTTTGTTGGACTGACCCTTTGAGTATGATATAGTGTCCTTCCTCATCTCTAATTATAGCCTTTGGCTTAAAGTCTATTTAATCTGATATAAGGATTGCCACCCCTTCTTTCTTCTGATGTCCATTAGCATGGTAAATTGTTTTCCACCTCCTCACTTTAAATCTGGAGGTGTCTTCGGGTTTAAAATGAGTTTCTTGTAGGGAACATGTAGATGGGTTTTGTTTTTTTATCCATTCTGATACCCTGTGTCTTTTGATTGGGGCATTTAGCCCATTAACGTTCAGGATAACAATTGAGAGATATGAATTTAGTGCCATTGTATTGCCTGTAAGGTGACTGTTACTGTATATTGTCTCTGTTCCTTTCTGATCTACTACTTTTAGAGGACCCCTTTCAATATTTCCTGTAGAGCTGGTTTGGTGTTTGCAAATTGTTTCAGGGTTTTTTTTTTTTTTTTTTTTTTTTTTTTTAATCCTGGAAGCTTTTTATCTCTCCTTCTATTTTCAGTGATAGCCTAGCTGGATATAGTATTCTTGGCTGCATGCTTTTCTAGATTAGTGCTCTGAATATATCATGCTAGCTCCTTCTGCCCTGCCAGGTCTCTGTGGATAAGTCTGCTGCCAATCTAATATTTTTACCATTATATATTATGGACTTCTTTTCCTGGGCTGCTTTCAGGATTTTCTCTTTGTCACTAAGACTTGTAAATTTTACTATTAGGTGACAGGTTGTAGACCTATTCTTGTGGATTTTGAGGGGGGTTTTCTGCACCTCCTGGATTTTGATGCTTGTTCCCTTTGCCATATTAGAGAAATTCTCTCCAATAATTCTCTCCAATATACCTTCTGCTCCCCTCTCTCTTTCTTCTTCTTCTGGAATCCCAATTTTTCTGATGTTGTTTTGTCTTATGGTATCACTTATCTTTTGAATTCTCCCCTCGTGGTCCAGTAGCTGTTTGTCCCTATTTTGCTCAGCTTCTTTATTCTCTGTCATTTGGTCTTTTATATTGCTAATTCTTTCTTCTGCCTCATTTATCCTAGCAGTGAGAGACTCCATTTTTTATTGCACCTCATTAATAGCTCTTTTGATTTCAACTTGGTTAGATTTTAGTTCTTTTATTTCTCCAGAGAGGGCTTTTATATCTCCCGAGAGGGTTTCTCTAATATCTTCATGCTTTTTTTCGAGCCCGGCTACAACCTTGAGAATCATCATTTTGAACTCTGTATCTGACATATTACCAATGTCTGTATTCATTAGGTTCCTAGGCTTTGGTACTGCCTCTTGTTCTTTTTTTTTTTGTGGTGAATTTTTCCACCTTGTCGTTTTGTCCAGATAAGAGTATATGAAGGAGCAAGTAAAATACTAAAAGGGTGGCAAAGACCCCAGGAAGATACACTTTAACCAAATCAGAAGAGACCCCAAATTGTGGCGGGGGGGGGGGGAGAAAGGGGATAAAAAGAAGTTCAGGAAAAAAAAAAGAAACAATTAAAAAAAGAAAACAAATAAAGAAAAAATATTAAAAAGAAATATATATATATATATATATACATATATATATATATATATATATATTAGATAAATTAGTTAAAAAACATTAAAAAAGAAAAGGGTAGAAGTTAAAAATATTTAGTAGAAGAAAAAAAACTGAAAAAAATTAAATTAACTGTAAGACTAAAAAATCATGGGGAGAAAGCCATGAGTTCTGTGCTTTGCTTTCTCCTCCTCTGGAATTCCGCTGCTCTCCTTGGTATTGAACCTGCACTCCTTGGTAGGTGAACTTGGTCCTGGCTGGATTTCTTGTTGATCTTCTGGGGGAGGGGCCTGTTGTAGTGTTTCTCAAGTGTCTTTGCCCCAGGCAGAATTGAACTGCCCCTGCCAGGGGCCAGGCTGTGTAATCCGCTAGGGTTTCCTTTCAGGAGCTTTTGTTCCCTGAGCACTTTCCGTAGAGTTCTGGAGGATGGGAATGAAAATGGCAGCCTCCCAGTGTCTGGCCCAGAGGACCCGAGGGCTCAGGGCCCCACTCTTTAGTGCATCCTCAGAGAATAGTGCCCAATCACTCCCATCTCCCTGGCCTCCCGCCATGCTCTGAGCTCACCCAGCCTGCGACCGGTTCAAGGTAACCCCAAGCTGAGAGCTCACTCCTCGGCTCTGTCTCTTAGCCAGCTTCCCCATTCTAATATCTGCAAGCTCTGCAACACTCATACACCCCTGATCCTTCTGTGACCCTGCGGGACCTGAGGCCACGCTGACCCCGCTTAGGTTTCATCCTGGTTTAGCCTCTGGAGCAATGTCCCTCAGTGGAACACACTTTTAAAAGCCCTGATTTAATGCTCCATTGTTCTGCCGCTTGCTGGGAACTGGCCCCTCCCCCAGCGGTCTATGTTCCCGTCGCTTTGGATTCACTTCTCTGCCAGTCCTACCTCTCAGAAAGTGGTTGATTTTCTGTTTCTAGAATTGCTGTTGTTCTCTTCGATCTCCTGTTGGATTTGTAGGTGTTTGCAATGTTTAGATAAGCTATCTAGCTGATCTCCTGCTACCTGATGTAGTCTCAGCCTGCTACTTCTCTGCCATCTTGACTCCTCCTCCTATTTCCCATATGTTTTATATAGTAGCAGTTCTTTGGCAGACTATCAGAAGTAAAAGTTGTACATCCTGGGCAGTTCACATTCACTTTCTTTGTACCAAGCAGGGAAACAGGTTGTTGAATTTTTCAGGAGATTGAATTATTATAATTACATTACATGTTATAATAATATTTAAATAGCTCCTACTTTTTGGCAGCATTTATCTGTTTTACTTTCAAAGGTTTGTGAATTTTATTCTTAGACCAGTATTGGGCAGTCTTTAGGAAGGGTGTTTCCTTGACAAATGGAATAACAGTCTTCATTTTCATGACTCTTAAGAAAACAATTTTTTGTTTTTAAGAGAGGGAGGGAGAGTGAGAGAGAAAGAGATGGGGCATGGGGCAGAGGGAGGGAATCTTAAGCAGGTTCCATGCCCATCCCACCATGGAGTTCAGTCTCACAACACTGAGATCATGACCTGAGCCAAAATCAAGAGATGGATGCTTAACTGACTGAGCCATTCAGGTCCTTCAAGGAAACAACTTTTATTTTCAACATAGACTGTGTTTTTATCAAATTTAAAGAGACTGATTATTAACATTTTCTCTATCATTGAGGGCAAGAACTAGAAACTGCATTTGGGCTGGTTTTTTGTTTTTTGTTTCTTTTGGTTTGTTTGTTTTTTGTTTTTAAGTATAGAGATGAAATTTACCTTTTCTTTATCTGAAGATCACCAGAACACTTTTCTCATGTTCACATTAAAAACAATGGCCAAAACAAACAAACAAAATAAATAATAAAAGCAATGGCAAAATTATATTCTGTTGATTTTATTTCTTAAACATCTTTTGAACTTTCAATTTCTCTCTCTTTTTAAAATTTATTTTAGGGGGAGAGCATGAACTGGAGGAGGGACAGTGGGAGAAGGAAGGAGAGAATCCTCAAGCAGACTCCCTGAGGAATGCAGAGCCCAACAAGGGACTTAATCTCAAGACCCCAAGATCATGACCTGAGCTGAAATCCAGAGCTGTCTCTTAACTGACTGAGCCACCCAGGTTCCCCTCCATTTCTCTGTATCCCAACTGCCATTATCCTAGTCCAGGCCAGTCATATCTAACCCAGACTGTTGTCTAAAATAAGTGTCTTTGCCCCTCAGTTTCCCTTCTCTTTAAGTTATTAGTACCTGGCAGTCAATATGATACTCCTAAGCCATAAATCTGACATGGTGGCTTCTCTACTAAAGTCAAACTTCCAGTGGATTCCTACTCTGCTTGTAATAAAATCCAAACTTCCCAGTTCTATAACTAATCCCTGTCTGCTTCATGGTCCTCATGCTTTATCATGAGTACTTCTGCATTTGACTTTCCCACCTCACTGAAACTTGTACAGTTTCTAAATTGTGCCATACATTGTTTCCTAGTTCATAAAAGATTCAAGGTTTTTATCGATGTTTTCTTTTCCCACCATATATCTACCCTTTAATTGTGGCTGATGGATAGATGCTTTCTCTTCAAATCTAACATGAATGCATTTACTCAAATAATATTAATCAAGCCTTTCATTTTGCAGAACTTTTAGACATACTTACTGGTTTTAAAGTGAAGAAACAGAAAGCAAAGTCCTGTTTTCATGGAGTTTATATTCTAGTGATTAAGAGATTAATATAATAATATAATTTTTGCAATAATGTCTGGCAATGATTAGTGGTATGACAAATCTAAATCAGTCAAAATAGAAGGTGATATATTAGACCAATGATGAGATGGATTTTCTGAGATTGTGAAAGTCTGAATGTAGGAATTGTGTCAATTAAAATAACAGAGAAATGAGCATTGCTGAAATAGGAAACAACAAGAGAAGAAACCTAGAGCTGAAAACTGCAAGAACTCCTATATGGTCAGAGAGGAAGGAGGGCTAGGGAGGATAATTGGGGATCAGATCGACCATGTAGAAACTTGTAGGCCATGAAATAACTTTAAATTTTAGTTTTAAGTGAGATGGGAAACCACTGATGGGATGAGAGTGGAATCATTATGTGATCTTTTCAGGTTTCAGATGATGCCTCTGGCTTCCCTGAGGAGGATATACTGCAGAGAAAATGGTGGCAGTAGGGAGGCCAGCTAGGAATTAGCTCATTGCAATAGTCCAAGGCAGAGTCACATGGCTTGGATAACATGAGGATAGTTAGTTTTATAACATGATTCACTGATTTGAAGTGTAAGATAGCCACAAATTACAGATGACCACAGTTTTTGCTTGATAAACAGGTGAATGGTCCTTATATTTACTGAGAATGAGATGAAGAATGGGGAAGATTTGTGAGTGATGGACAGAGGTATTTTATCAACCAGTTTAGAGCATAGGAAGTTTCACATGTTGTTTCAGAGATTGGCTAAATTCTCACGAAGCCCATCCCTTCTTTCTAGGAATATGGGGATACTATATTATTCATCCTTCTTGGCATCTAGACTGGGACCATAAAATGTGAGAAAAAGTCATGTAAGTCACTTCTGGGCTACCTCTATTTGTCTTTCTGTTTCTTTGTGTCTCTCTGAACACCTGGAATTGAAAAACTCAATAATGAAGAGACAACTCAAAGGAGTCCTTTGTGAAGGAGAGCTATCTAGGAGCGCCACTTGAGTCTATGCAGTATATTAGTCAGAATTGTTAACAAGACAGAAACCCACACAGTAATATGAACAAGTAACATTTGTTATAAAGACATTAACTTAGAGATAAAGAATTCTTAACTTGGAGAATCAGAGAAACATGTTTGACTAGAAAGAATTAAGAGAATTATAAAGAATATAGGAATAGGAAGTATAAGGAATAGCTTCTATCTCTTGGGCTGAGACAGAACACCCAAAGAAGAGCTTTCTTTCTAGGAATAAGATATAGAATTGTTTGGAAGGTTATGACTTTAGCTCACTGAATGTTAGAGTAGTAGCTATGGTGCTGCCCTGGCAGAATGTGATGGAAATCCAACATGTGGACCTTACCAGAAATACGGCCTGTAGGGTGCCAGGAATGGCTGCTCATACTAATATATCTCACTGAAGGGACTTTGCCATTAAACCACCCCAGGGAGTTGCTGGGAAAGCTCCAGGCTGCTGGGTGTTGCTTATCACTATTCACATGAGTAGCTATATGCTGGAGAAGCCCCCTACACTTCAGGACATGAGCATAGGATACTGCAAGAATCTGCTAAGAAGTCATTGGGGTTGTAGAATTATTTCCTCCTATAACATCTTTGTGGTGCCTTTTACTGACAAAACGTAACATCATATCAACTAGCAAAAGAAAAATAAAGGGCCTAGTTCTATTTTGATACGTCAAGAAATTAGTGGTCATTTTGGGACTGAGAGAGAATAAAGTGATAATAGCAAATTATTCCATTGTCTTCTGTCTTGCAAGGTTTCTGACAGGAAGTTGGCTCTAAATTTTGCCTTGTCTGTCTAAATATAATGTTCCTTTTTTTTTTCTCTGTTGTCTTCAAGATAGTCCCTTTGTCTTTTGTTTTCAGCAATAAGGTATGCCTAGGAAGATTTTTTGGAGGCTGGGGAGATATTTATCTTATCCTTATTGGTGTCTTTTGTTTTCCAAAATCTATAGATCTTAGCATTGTATCTTCAAATATTTTCTTCTGACCTATTTTCTCTCTTTTTCTTCTGAGAGTATAGTCATATGTATATTAGAGTATTTGATACTGTCCCACAATATCAAATACTTTTTTCCTTTAAAAAAATCATTCTTTTTTCTCTTTACATTTCAGTTTGGATAATTTCTATCACTCTATCTTCAACTTCATTGATTCTGTCCTCTGTTTAGTGGAATGTCCAGATGATTCCCTGAAAGATATTCTTTACCTCTAGAGCTCTGTTTTTCCATTTTAGCACTTTTTTCTGTCTCTTTCTCGTAATTTCTATCTCTTCTACTAAAATCAACCCTCTAATTTGCATGTTGTTCAGCATTTCCATTAGAGCTTTTAACACATAACTTATAGTTACTTAAAATTTCTTGTCAGGTAGTTCCAACATCTTCGTTATATCTGAGTTTGGTTCTGGTAATTATTTTGTCTTTTCTGAGTATGTTTTCTTGGCCTGTTTTATGCCTTGTTATTTGTTGTTAAATATTGGACATATTTTACAAAATAGTAGAGACTGAGGTTAACGGTTTTTATGCCTGGAAATCAGCAAAAGTTATGTTAGTCTTTTGATGCATTCTTTGAGTTAGTGTAGATAGGATTTGGGCTGGGTTTGGGATTTGTTGCTATAGTTCACCACAGTTTACCATTTTACGTAGGTGTTGATTTACCAAAACGATGTGCATTTAGTTCTGAAATTAGGTCTTCGTTTTGTGCTGTGCCTCAGAGTGGGTCTCTTTGTTCATTCTTCTCCTCTCCTGTCTCTGTTCCAGCAACATTCTGTTGTCTCTGAAGGTTGGTAGCTTGGTGGTAGAGGATATGAGGGAGTATGTTTCCTATTATTCTGATTAAACCTCTGACAAGGAAGCATTGTGTCTCTGGATCTTGGGGGTATGGCCTTCTCAGTTCTGTCCTTCCCTCACCATCCTGCTTCTCTCTTTTTTCCCTCCTGTTCTTTTCTCCCAGCTACAATGATTTTGGGGCACAGTTTTTACAACAGTAGCACTTGTCATCTTTTCCTTCACAGTTTTCCTTCACAGTTCCTTCACACTAGAGATGGAGAAGGATCTAGGCAGAATTTCTTTTCCCTCCTGAATGGCTGCCATTCCCCTCACCGCCCCTCCCCCCCCTTTTTTTTTAGCTCTGTACCACAATGGATAACTTTTTTAAAGGATTTTTAAACTCTCTGTCTGGTGGTAACTGTGAAGAAAAGCCTGTAAGAGGGTATAGAGTATAGAGCTTGCAATTTCTGCTGTTTTCAGGGTTTCACACTTCCCATAAACTCATGCTTGGCCTTCACTAAATTATCAACTCTTCTAGCTTAACTCTTTACATGGCTATTTCTTCTGCCCAGCATGAGAACCGGCTTGTATCACTTCTGACTCCATAGACATCAACTCTTTTTAGGTTTTAGAATAGTTGTTTGCTCTCCAACTCAAGCTCTCTAAAGGGTTCAGAAAATGCATGTATCTGAAATTAGTTTGGCTCTTTTTGCAATGGTTAAACTGACTCTAATTCCATTTCTGCAACCAAAATTCCATATGGCCAGTTTTTAAATAAGCAATATATACCTAATGTGGATAGGATAGATCTCTAAATATTAGGTAAAAATTCAATTTGCTGGATAATACATATAGTATGATAGAGAGTATATAATTCTAAAAGCACACAGAGCAATATAAGATAGAGTTTATATATACATTCATATATTAAAAGTGTAAAAACAGACTGGAAGAATCCATAGCGAATTTATGATAGTGATTACTCCTGAGAAGAATGTAATAAAAGGAATTTCAACTTTATCTGCAATATTCTATTTCTTTTATTTAAGAAAAATCACTTTAAAATGTCCAACTACCACATGAAATGAAGTATCCCCAAGGCCAAAAGCATCATCTATTCCTTATGATGTGCTACTATGAGCTTAATTAGCAGCTCGGCTATGGCAGCCATTCTGCAAGCAGACGATAGACAGTTGTCTTTAATACTCCATAGTGTTGAAGTTATTCCAACTTTATACAGCACAGACCATATGAAAATTTCATATATTTTTTTTAATTTTATATATCACTTCAAGCTCGGCAATACCCAAATGAATCTCATACTTTTTCAGATTCTACAAAGGGTAGAAAGAGAAAAAAAAACTTTTTTTTTCCTAAGCTCATACCATAATTATATACAGCATTATGTTAAATTACTCAAAGAGTAATCTTATTTAATTTTCACACCACTCTTATGAAATAGCTATAATTATTCCCATTTTCTTGGCAAGGTGAGTAAGACCCAGAGAATTTAAGTAAGCTGTTAAAGCTGAAGATGTGAGAAAAGTTAGAACATGAAATTTATAAGATCCACAGGCATCTGAAAAGCTAATTAATCCTGAGGAAAGGGAGGCATCCTCAAATGATTAGAAAGAGTAGGAAGCAGTTTCAAAAAGTTATAGTGGTGGGGCACCTGGGTGGCTCAGTGGGTTAATGCCTCTGCCTTTGGCTCAGGTCATGATCCCAGGGTCCTGGGATTGAGCCCCGCATTGGCCTCTCTGCTCGGCAGAGAGCCTGCTTCCTCCTTTCTCTCTGCCGGCCTCTCTGCTTACCTGTGATCTCTGTCTGTCAAATAAATAAATAAAATCTTAAAAAAAAAAAAGTTATAGTGGTTACAAAGAGAGCATAACTAATGCTCAGAGTTATATCCATTTGATTCTAAAGAATGAGGCAGAGCTTAAACATAAAAATATCAATAATTTGGTTGACATTTGGATGCATTATCCAAGTATATCTTCAGTAAGGTCTTGTTTTGACCCTGCTGCTGATCATGTCTCAGGGTTGACTCTGCTTCAGAGAAACCCCATAAAATATAATTATAAATGATGGAAATTTACTGAATTCTTTTTTTTTTTTTAGAGATTTTTATTATTTATTTGACAGACAGAGATCACCAGTAGGCAGAGAGGCAGGCAGAGAGAGAGAGAGAGAGAGAGAGAGAGAGAGAAGCAGGCTCCCTGCTGAGCAGAGAGCCGGATGCGGGACTCGATCCCAGGACCCTGAGATCATGACCTGAGCCTAAGGCAGCGGCTTAACCCACTGAGCCACCCAGGCGCCCTTACTGAATTCTTAATTCCCTTTTCTGAAGAGCCTAGGAAGCCCAAATTCATTCTTTTCTCCTTTTTTGAATGCTGAGTATATATGTTCAATAAGATGATGATGATAAACATCAGAATCAATTGGAAAGCTCCTTAAAATACAGATTGCTGGGCCCCATCCCCAAAGCTGGTCTGGGGACCACAGTTGGAGAACTACTTTTTTTTAGGATATCTTAATTCTCTCTCTTGTCTCAAAAGCAATATGTGACACAAGACTTTCTTACATAGTGTGACTATCATGATTTATAATAAGAAATATACATTTGGTCTTTATCCCTGTTTTTGGTACTGAGCTCCTAAAGCCCTTGAATTTTCTAAGTGATGAGATTAACAGAGATGTTGTTTCTTATATTAATGACGTTACTTTTATGCCTCCTATGGATGGGGCTGGTTGCCAAGAGAACCAATCATGTGATTGAAAGTTTGGAATATTTAGTCCTATTCCCTGACCTCCAGATAGAGGAGAAAGGTTGGGGATTGAATCAATTGCCAATGGCTAATGAATTAATCAATCATGCCAATGTAATGAGAACTCAAAAAAAAAAAAAAATCTAAAAGGCTGGGCTTTGGAGAGTTCTAAAGTTGATGAGCATGCAGATTTGGCCAGAGTGATACACCTAGAAAGGACATGGAATCTCCATGCTCTTTCCTTTTACTTTGCCCTGTGCATCTCTTCTGTTTGGCTGTTTCCAGGTTATATGCTTTTATAATAAACCAGTAAGCTAGTGAGTTACATGTTTCTCTGAGTTCTGTGAGCTACTCTAGCAAATTAATAAAACCTAAGGTGTGGGTTTTTAGAGTCTCCAATCTGTGGCCAGTCAAAAGCACAGATGATACCTGAATGTTCAACTGGCTTCTGAAGTTGGGAGGAAGCATTCTTAAAGGACTGATTCCTTAATCTGTGGGATTCCTTAAACTGATGTCCTTGTAGATAGTATTGGAATTCAGTTGAATTGTTGGGCACACTGCTGATATATAGAGAATTATTGATTTGGGAGGAACCTTCCTACCCCACACAGTTGAATTGGGTCCAGAATGACATTTTCAATAGATACTAAGACAGGGCACCGATGTCAATCAATGTATTAAAACATTCCTGATGTTTTATCTAAGAGGTGAATGGAAGTTTTTCTTTCACAACTGCTTAAATGTCTTGTGAATTCTCTAGAGTGTATGTTTTCCACTTTGAAGTCTACATAATTTAGATCTGCAGACCCTAGGCCTCCAGAGAGTGTTCCACATGAAAGAAAGCTCCTAACTTTTCTGCAGCCACTTTTTTCCTTTTGACATCCTGTATTTTCTCTTTGTAAATGCTTCCTTCTTTTTCTAATCATTTGAGGATGCTTCCCTTTCCTCAGGATCTTAGCTTTCCATGCTCCTGTGGGTGGGCTAAGTTTTGGCTCTGACTGACTTAGGACAATTGCCAGATAGGCCCTCCATGCTAGTCATTGTTAAATGCCAGATACATTTCAAAGAAGTTGGATTAATTTCCTGCTTAAACTTATATATTGCATTCATTAAAACAATGTTGTTCCTACTCTTAAGTTTGTGTTCACATAAAAAAAGCCCCATGTCCAATAGATACTCACTGCTAAAAGTCTACATTCTTGCTGGGGAGGAAAAGGTTATGCCTATTAAAACTTTGCACAGCCATAGGTGACAAAATTAGAAGTATGTTGTAAGGCAAGTATTAATCACTAAGTAGCAAACATATCACCATTTAAGTCCACAGCGAATTCCAGAAATCAGAAGAGGAGAGGCATGTGGGCAAGAAAAACTCTTAGAGAGTCTTCAAAAAATGAAATTGTAACACTAGTGGTATCCTCAGGATCTCCTTAAAGGAAATACATAAAACCTTTCCCATGATTATTTTGGGTTACTCTTTTTCAGTAGTATATAGTTAAAGATATTAGGGAATGGTGAGTGATTAGGAAAGAGTAAACAATTTTTATTGGAAATTTAAAAATAATCTTTTTCTTTAATCATCGCCTTTTTATTTAAGAATATGGAAATGATAGAACAACATAGTAGAAGAAACCAAACTATTAAAATTCAATAAAATCATCTTTAGTTTTATCTAATATAAGATAAATTTTTTCATTGATTTATACTGAAAACTCATCCTTTGAAGTAGTGGAAAGGACAGTGCACAGTTTTAGCTATAAAAATTAAACAAATTACTATTTTTTAAAGTACCTTTAGCTTTTTTTTTTTTTTTTTTACCTTTACCATTTTTAAAACAACTCATAAATTATGAAAACAACTCTACTTTTCTGTGTGGTATAAATGAGATACCAAAGCTTTAGGAATTGAGAGAATGGACCAGTTCAACCAAGGAAAGCCAGAAAACCTGAGTTCCTTAAACTTTTATAATAAAACAGAAAAAGGTGAAGGAGAACATTTATCACTGAAGGCTTTGCCTCCTTTTCTCCTGTTATTCTGGCTTATCCAGGAGTCTGTGGGTCATAAAAGGATTTAGAGGCCTATTTTTATATTATTTTAACTATCTTGTTTCCAAATTTAATCTTTGTTTCTAACCCCCTCAAAAATAGTAACAAATAAAAAGAAAAAAAGGAAAAGAAAATGAAAAGCCCTGCCAAAATCCATTTTCCTCTCTTTGCTTAGGTCCTTTTGGGACATTTATATTCAGGTCATCCATGCTCCCTTTCACCTCTCTCCCTGGCAGGAGAAGTTGTTATGCCCCTGTGTAAAAGGGGCAGCCCATTAAATACTGAAATGGGAGATGCTTCACATCTCAGATGAGTATCATGTCATCATTACTAGGAAACATAGGCAATAAAAATCAAATATGATGATCTCACCTCTTTCCCATAAGCCCACCTTACCCTCTGACTGAAATGATTCACTTTGTACAGTTCTTGCCTCACATAGGCCAGTGCTGAGAGCGACAAGTCTCTGAGCTTGGCCCTGCTGTTATGGGTGAGCTCCTATCTATAGTCAAGACCATTAACATGTCTTAAGGGTTTTACTTTTCTGGAGAGCAAAGAATAAAATGTAATTAGAGAATCATTTAATTGTGAGCCTGAAACCCACATTGTACTCAACGGAGGAAATATGCAATTAACTGAAAGATGAGGAAAAAGAAACCACAGGGAAAATCCATTGTTTCTTAAATGTGGGAAACTGACAACAAAAAACACAGTGTGTTTAGCCATTTCAATTAACTATCTAGATGAACTAGGAACAGCTTGTAGGACCAGAAAGTAAGGAAGTACTAAAAATAAGTAAAGGATAAGGCATGTCAAAGGGACCCAGGAACCAACCTGAAAGAGCTCCCAATGGTTAAAGCTCAGTTTGAAGCAACAATAACCACAACAAACAACTTTGTATGTAACCCAAAGTATAAAACAAATGTGCATGAGGCCATTTGATATAATTAAATGATTGAATAAATAAATGGAGGAAGAGACAAATTTTCCTTACAAAAGAATTCCAAGTGATATATGTAAAAACTGCCTACCCGGTGGTAGAGCTTAATCCCTACCCACCCCCCCACCGGAGTATAGAACACACTTTGTGTTTTCCTTCCATAGAAAAGAGTACATAAAGGAATGAGGGAGAATGGAGGGAATTACTTTACAATGGAAAAACCTGGCAACAGAACCTTAACAAAGTAATCAAGATTAATATCACCAGTGATAGCATGTGACTATTATATATCCTTGATATGATGTAATGAGAAAGGCACTTCACCTCTGTAGTATTCTTTCCCCAAACCATAAACTGTCTACTTGGGTTTTTCCATTTAAGGAAAATGCTCCAAAATACCTTCCTGATTGGTATTTCTCAAAACCATCAAGATCATGAAAAACAAGCAGTGTCTGAATAGCTATCACCAACCAGACAACTAAATGGAGACATGACAACTAAATGCAATGTAGCATCCTGGATAGTATCCTGGAATAGAAAAAGGACATTGATGGACAAATTGCTGATATTTGAATAAAGGTTGGGACTAGATAATAGTAATGCAGTATTGATCCTTGATTTTGACAAGTATACCGTAATAACTAAGGTCTAAGATTAGATCTAACTAAGAACTAAGATTAGAGGAATTGTATGGGAACTCAGTGTACTATCCTTGCAACGTGTTTGTAAACCTGAAATTATTTCAAATAAAAACTTTATTTAAAAACAAAACAGATGGCCATGGTCGCCAAACTATGGAAAGAACCAAGATGCCCTTCAACGGATGAATGGATAAGGAAGATGTAGTCCATATACACTATGGAGTATTATGCCTCCATCAGAAAGGATAAATACCCAACTTTTGTAGCAACATGGACGGGACTGGAAGAGATTATGCTGAGTGAAATAAGTCAAGCAGAGAGAGTCAATTATCATATGGTTTCACTTATTTGTGGAGCATAACAAATATCATGGAGGACAAGGGGTGTTAGAGAGGAGAAGGGAGTTGGGGTAAATTGGAAGGGGAGGTGAATCATGAGAGACTATGGACTCTGTAAAACAATCTGAGGGGTTTGAAGTGGCGGGGGGGTGGGAGGTTGGGGTACCAGGTGGTGGGTATTATAGAGGGCACAGATGCATGGAGCACTGGGGGTGGTGAAAAAATAATGAATACTTTTTTCTGAAAATAAATAAATTGAAAAAATTTAAAAAAAAAAACAAAAATAAAACTCTTAGGCCATGGTCTTGTAATTTTGCCCATTTTTCTAAATATATATTTTAATTAACTGTTTACTTAAAAAATTCAATATTTATTTATGATTTTAAAAGTGACTTTTGCAAAGAAGAATAGAAATGGATGCCTTAATTTGGCAAGGGCTCTATAGTACCAACTTATAGCCATATATGGAAAGACAAAATATTAAATGCTCTCTTTAAAGATTAGAAACAGTATACAAATGATGGTATCACCACTGTTTAACATAATATTGGAGGTGATAGCCTCTGTTATAATAATGGACTTGCCAGGAAACTGTACAAAAGTGTTCTTCATAAAAGCAGCATGAACTAATGGTTACTTAAAATTTATCTAATTAAAAATATATAATTCCTATGGAGAGAAAATTAATATACCAAAAAAGGCATAAAAGATAAAAAATCTGTTCCATATTTTTGGATGAAATGATTTAACTTTTTAAGATGCTGGTTCTAAGAACTATCTATATATTAAAAGCAATCTCAATCAAATTTTCAATTGGATTTTTTTAGGAGCTTAATAAACTCATTCTGAAATTTATGTAAAAGAATAAATTCAACTTTGAAAAAGTATGAATTGGGGTAGAGAGATTGCCTCTTGGAAATTATGACATACTACAATGAGATAGCCTTATAAATTAGTGTGGTATTATCACAAAAATAGAGGAATAGTCTAGGGGAGCAGAATAGAGAGCTTAGAGAGAGACTACTTATGTATGGGAACTTTGGCAACTTAATACATAATAAAATTTCCATTTAAATTAATAAGGAAAATAAATGATGTTTCTTTGCCTCACTATATGGAGATAAATTTAGATACCTAATGAAGACTGTTTACAAATGGACTCCAGATGGATTAAAGACTTATAGACAAAATGTAAAACTTTTAAATTCTTAAGTAAAAACATCTTTGTGATCCTGTTGTAGGGAAAGACATAAGAATTTCCATACCATAAACTATATATATTTTGTAATTTGGGTTTATTCAATGCAAAACAATGTGGACAAATTTGCAAAAATAAGAAATGGACAAAGACATTTTCTACTTCTAAAAATAGCAGGGAACTAATATCTAGAATATAAAGAATTGCCTGGAAATAAGCAAGAAAAATATAATAACCACTGGGGCACCTGTGTGGCTCAGTTGGTTAAGCATCTGCCTTTGGCTCAGGTCATGATTTCAGGGTCCTTGGGATCGAGCCCCACATTAGGCTTCCTGCTCAGTAGGGAGTCTACGTATCCCTCTCCCTCTGCTGCTCCTCCTGCTTGTGCTCTCTCTCTCTCTGTCAAATAAATAAATAAAGCCTTAAAAAAAAAAGAGAGAGAGAGAAATACAGTAACTACAAAAGAAAGATGGACAGACAATATAATATGCAGTATGGGAAGAGAAAGTCCTAAAAGATATTAGTATATGAAGAAATGCTCAAGCTCATTAGTAACCAGAGAAGCACAATCAAAATGGTTAAATGCTATTACTTTGTACCTATCAATATAGCACCTTTGCACTATATTCATGTAGATATTGTTTTACATATTTTTATTTTGAAATTTTTATTTACTTTTTTAGTGGCCCCAGGTTAAATTAAGGTACTGCACAGCTTCTCAGAGAGGACCCCACAGCAGGAGCCTGGGTCCCCAGAAGAGCATTTACTTTTAGCAATCAAATAGCGGGACATAGTATAACCAGAAAAAACATAAGACGCTTCTGCCTCTGTCTTGGACCTGAAAGAAATCCAAGGGGTGGCTTATCTAACTAAGATTTCTCTTTGGGATAAGTCATTCTCACCCTCTGGATCTGAGAGCCCAGAGAGCCTTTCTACCCCTGGTGTCCTTCTGAAGGCAATTCCTAAAGGGAGAGAGAAGTCTGCAGAGACACTCCCAACCAGTGAAAGAAAGCTGGCACCTCAGAGTCCCCAGTTGTAAGGATCCTCACTCCCAGCCAGTGTTGGAGAGCATCTGTGACTTAGGGAGTGACTAGTTAAAGAGTGGGGGAAGTTCATGCAGTTAGATACAATGGGCTAGATATTCACAAAGCAACATGGATGCCTAGTGCTATAAGTAATAGATTGAGAGTGTATTATATAGCAGAATATATAATATTCACTCGTGCTCTTACATCAACAATAAACATTTTGCTAGAAAACTTAGCAACAAAAAGGTGTACTTTTGGCTATTAGAGTGGTTGTCCATGGGGGATGGAGTACGAGGACGGAATGGTAATAATAGGGAAAAGCAAATTTAAAACAAGTCTGAGGGAGGAAAAGTTCAGGAAAAAGAGCAGCTTCCTCTGAGGCAAGAGGGATGGTAGTAGTCAATGATGCGTTTTATTGCAATAAATAACAATGTCTGTGTTCTTTTGACTCCTGTGAAACTGTGTGATGGTTAAGGATATTTCATGCTATATGTTTACTTACTTTATCCTTAAATCCTTGAAAACCCCTGACTCACTCCAGGAATCATGATGCAACCCTCCTTGAGCAGTTTAAGAAGGAAAGAAGTTTTAATTAGGTGACTGGATAAAAATTCAGACTCATAATGGATTATGTAAGCTTGCTGCTCTGTAATAATTTCTACCACTAAGTGAATCCGTTGAGATTAACTCTCTCTGATAGCCTAATAAATAAATGCACGTATCAGAGAAGCATTCTTCCTTTTATTCATTCCTCTAATTCATTTACCCAAAAGTGACAATTCTGCAGTTTTGCAAAAACTTGACAAGTCCTTATTTATCTCCCTTTGATACTGTTTTATGAACATAACAGGTATTTCTTTAGCTCTCTATTTGTGAAAGTCTAAAATTTCTAATTAGATTTGCTTTTTTGATTGGAACCACCAGAATTGCCCTTTATGTAACATTTATTACATTTTTTATGAAAGAGATATATGCCTCGTATAGAGAATTTTGTATACGCATATAAGAGGCATAATTTGGAATGTCATAAATGAAAGTGGGCACATTTTTTTCTTTGTTTTGTCTGTAATTAATCTTGTCTTTCAGTAGGCAACATATTCTGTTCCATTTCAGGGTATTCATTCTGTCCCAGAAATCATTTTTATTTTTTCTGCAAAACTCAAATATCATTCCAATCATTGGCAAGTTTAAAACTTAGTCACTTTGCTTTAAATACTCTGTCTTTTGGAATGTATCTACACACATTCCTCAAGCCCCACCCTAAATCTTAAATGTTTTCTCTGTGCTATACTTTCCATGGTACTTTTGGGCTGATATCCCCTTCATGTTCTGCAGAGGCAAGTATTCTACTCCATATCTTTGTTGTCCCAATAACCCATATGCCAGGTCTTTCAGTTGTCATTTTTCCACATCACACCTTGTAATTTTATAATACCACTTAATATGTAGTCGTCAAAATTTCCTCTTGCCCTCTATCCTTGGGTATCCTGTCGTACGAATTTTATAATCACCTTATCAACTTCCAAGATAATCCTGCTTGATATTTACTAAAAATGCATTGTACATACAGATTTATTTGGGAGAGTTGACATCTTTACAACATTGTATTGTAAATTTTTTTTTGGATGTACTTACAACCCTCGGTCAAGTTAAGTAGTTTTTTGGTTTTGTTTTGTTTTGATTTTTTCGGTGACTTCTAACTGGTTTCTTGATTTCCGAGTTTTTTCTTATTATGCTTTTTGTGTGTACTTTCTCTTTTTTGAAGATTTAAAAAACAATTTTTTAAAAGTAATCTCTACACAATGTGATGTTTGGAAGCCACAACTCCTGAAATCAAGAGTTGCATGCTCCACTTATGGAGGCAGCTAGGCACTCCTTGTGTGTACTTTCAAATATGATTTTTGGGTTGGTGACTCTATAGGTTGCTAGATAGACAGTGATACTTCCTAAATCTACACAAATTAATCATTAGGCATGGGGAACTAGAATATAAATATTAAAAACTAACTATGGGCCAGACATTATAGTAGACAACATAATTCTTACCAAATATTTGAAAGGTAAGTGTTGACATGTATTTTATTTATTAATTCCTCCCCTTATACACACACACACACACACACACACACACACACACACACGTACACACTTCTGAGAGGTAGATACTATTCTCTTTTTACAAAAAACTGAGCCAAAAGGACAGAATAACTTGTATACACTTACTTAGCTTAATACTGGTGTTTGGATTCAAAGTTTCCCTTTTTATTTATGGTCATTTTCACTGTAAGATAAGGATCCTGCCAACTGCACCACATTTGACTTATGATAGCTAGAATGCATACAGTGCTATGGTAATATCTAAGAGAAAGGGAATAATTTCAACTGAGGAAATTCCAGAAGGTTCACTGTGTACAATTTAGGATGCTGAAAATTATTTCAACGGTGGATTTCATGGATCAAAACTGTAGGCATACTTCTTTTTTAATCATGATAACTTTAGAATTTCATTAATATACTTTTAGATCAAGAAAGTAGGGCTGTGTTTGAGAAGTCCTTGTAGCATTTGTAAAATCTGATAAATAAACCCCACCTGGTAAGTACAATAGGTTTCTGTAAACTTCACTGCTCTTCCTTTATAAATTTCTAAAACACCTAAGCTGATTTGTTTGAAATACCGTTATACTAATTGGTGAACCTGCTATAATTGTATAGTAGATTCAAGACATTTACTGTTGTGAATCTGAGTCCACAGGCTCAGGGGAAAAAAAAAAAAAAAGTTTGGTGTGTTCTGATTCACCATTAGTTTCTTTTCTTTTTCTTTCTTTCTTTTATTTTTTTAAGATTTTATTTATTTATATGATGGAGTGAGAGAGCACAAGCAGGCAGAGCAGCAGAGGGAGAGGGAGAAGCCGGGAGCCCATTGCCGGGGCTCCACCCTAGGGCTCTGGGATCACGACCTGAGCCGAAGGCAGTCGCTTAACCAACTGAGCCAACCAGGCGCCCCACCATTAGTTTCTGATTATTGAATATCCCTTTTAGGTCTAAATAAAGTCCTGGAAGCAGTTCCCTATGTTCTGTATTGTGCATACAGTTCTTGTTCCTTTCCTGATACATGTAGATAGAGAATGTGTGTGGGAGATAAGAGAGATAGGTGCTGGGATTTAGGCTGCAAGAATAGAAAGAAATACGATGTCCAGGACGAAGCATGCATTCTTTCAACTCATAGTTGGTGACACCTTTAGATTATATTATTTAATTCTGGATGACAAAATTCAAGAGAACTATTAACAAACATCGGTGCATGGAGAGGATTCCTCTAGTTATTGGATGGAAGTGAAATCTTACCCTATGAGTACTTCAATGAATTTGGCATTTTTACGCTTCAAGAACATGAGAATCAGGGAGACAACATAGCTGCCTTCAAATATTTGAAAGGCCATCTGTGTAGCGGAAGAAATGCAGGGGTTCTGTGCGGCTCAACAAGGCGTATGAAAACCGAGGGAGAGCAATTACTGTGGAGAGAGAAAGGGATGCTGGGAACACCCTCAGAGGAAGGAGCGCGGAGAAGGCTCTTCAGAGAGAGGCACGCGGAGAACATGCTGCCCTACGGAATGCTGGGATAGCGACTTAGGAGAGAGGGATGCTGGGAACACCCTCAGAGGAAGGAGTGCGGGGAAGGCTCTTCAGAGAGAGGCCCGCGGAGAACACGCTGCCCTACGGAATGCTGGGATAGCGACTTAGGAGAGAGGGAGGCAGGGAACTTCCGTCAGAGAACTAGGCTGAGAATCTCTATCAGACAGAGAGGAAGATACCTAAACACTCCGTCAGAGAGGGATCACAGAAATAATCGTTCAGAGAAATAACGTGGGGAGTAGCGCCGAGGTGGACTTCCGAACACTCCGTCAGAGCGGGATGCCAGGAACTTCCCTCAGAGAGAGGATTTGCGGGAACATCCTCAGAGAAGGGGTGCCAGACACACCGGTCAGAGGGATTCTGGGAACACCTCTCTGAGAGGGGCATGCTGGGATCGAGTCATCAGAGAGAAGACGGCTGCAAATATGAGGTAACAGAGGGACCCTGGGGGACACCCAGCAGAGAGGGATGTTGGGAATACACAGAGAGAAGGATGAAAAATAATGTTACAGTGGAAAAGAGTTTAAAGCTATACCCACTTGATTTTTCTGGGAAAAAAGATATGTTGACCTTAGCAGGCACTGAGTTTCTCGTTATTAGAGGTGTTCAAACCGAGCCACGTGTTGGGAGGAATTCAGTCCTTCAGTGGAAGACGGGATTAGATGATACATGGTTTCTTCTCATACTGCATCTATGATTGCATTAAAAAAAAAATTCGTTCATGATCAGTTTCCTCCTTTACAAGATGACAATTTCAATCATGCTCAGCACTGATTCAAACCTTAAGGCTTTTGCAACCAGAAACAACACGCTTTTAAAATTCAAAGGTTTTCTTCCTACTTTATCCCCTTGGCTAACATAACTTCCTGTTTAGAAGAACGTGGTGGGGGAGGGAGCCCAAAGGTATCATACACATCAAAGAGCTCTTGAAATATAACATTTTGATGAGTTAAGAAGTAAAGCAGTAAGAAATAAGTATAGATTAAATGTCTCTTAAAAAAATGGGTGTTAAAAATTGATGGAACAGCACCTGGCAAACCACACTGAAGATTTTGCCAAGCCCCCAATATTTGAAATATTCTTTGTTACACTTGACAAAGTCAACCCCGCTGAGTGTCTCAAAAGTTATTGCCACTACAGGTTGGCAAAGCAATCCATAAATACACCGTCCAAGTTTTCAAACAGTTTCTTCAGTTCAGAAACAAAATATAGTCCAAATCCTAAGTGAGTGAGGATTTTGTGGATCTCTTCCAATTGGGGGAAATAAATTTGGAAAAACACAGCTATTAAAAATAGCACCAGTGATATAATTATTTTCGTTCTAATAAAAAAAAACTCATACTTTAGTTTTTATGATATGTTGTTGTGTACTTTTTGGTTTTGTTATTTTATAGCAAGAGGTTATATTGCTTTGTGTATACTGTTCTTTCTAAAGTCACAGCATAGTTGATTTCTAAAATCAACTATTATGGACACTATCTTGTTCGTTCCTATCCTGACAATCCTTTATTCTCTCCCCATAAACTGACTCCTCTCCTATATTCCACAATGTCTCATCCAGGAGGTGTACTTATCTTTATCTTTTATTCTTTTCCTTTTTTATTGCGTGAATTACAGTAGAATGACAGTAGGATCTTCAGCAGCCATACTGTCATGTGAAGTAAACTCAAAAATGGAAGCCAAGCACTAAGAATGGTCATTGGTGACTATGCAGCCACCATACCAGTCCTAGACTGACCCTTCCACACTCTTTTCATTTGTGAAAGATATACAAACACTTATTTGTGTAATCTACTGTTGAGTGTTCAGTTAAATGTAGTCAAATTCTATTCTGTACATCTAATTGTTCTATCAGTGGGATCAGAGAATAAGCTAGAAATAATCCCTATTTCTCAACCTCAGTCCCCTGATTTCTATTCTGGAAATTATTCATTAATTCCAGAAAACAAATAACATTCTCATTTATCTGTTCTCTCTTATCACCTGTGACAACATTTATGGAAATGTTGTGATTATTGGATGATTTGTCTCTTACTGGGTAAGACTGGGTACACCAGTTCTGTCACTTACGGTACAGGACTGGTGTACCCAAAGAATAAAGTGATAGAGGGCCTAGAATGCAGAAGATAATCAATATACACTGAATTAATTAATTAATAAAAAAGATTTTATTTACTCATTTGAGAGAGACAGACAGAGACAGAGAGCATGAGCAGGGGGGTGAGGCAGAGGGAGAAGGAGAAGCATATTCCCCATTGAGATGGGAACCTGATGTGTGGCTTGATCCCAGGACCCAGAGATTATGACTTGAGTTGAAGGCAGATGCTTAACCATCTGAACCACCCAGGCATCCCTCACTGAATTTATTACTAGAAAAGTCTAAGAAAATACACAAGCCAGTGTTCCATAATAGGAAAATGTGGTAGCTAATAATGTGGCTTATGCCCAGTGCTGACAAGACAGTGCCCATTAAGGGAACAAAAGCTCAACAAAAGAAGGGAGAACCAGAATATCAAGGAGGCTACAAAGGCAGCTTGCAAGTAGGAAAACAGAGGCTCAGACATTGTGGCTGACATGTTCATAGACATCTGCTTACAGGACCAAGGTGGCAGCACAATGATGGCAGTCAATATAGAATGTTATATAGAATTATTGCAGCCTTAGTGATTTTTTAATTCCTCCAAGGGTTAGAATGTTTAGGTGTGAATGTCACAAAAGGAAGGCAATTGAAGATAAAAATACCAAAGTATTTCCTTAGCATTTTGTGTTTTTTTCTACTCTAATCTCACTCTGCTTGCAATAATGATTGGTAACAAAAGACTCCTTTCTGGCCCATTGCCTAAATCATCAGAACCAGAATTCTTCTCTATGTTTCTAAAATATTAGGCTACTTCAGAATTTTGCTTTTATTCTGTATACGTGCTGTATATAATCCCATATATTCCATGGCATTAGTTACCATTCAGATCGGGTTAAATGAATGCTACCAATATACCTCCGTTCCCACTTCTCTCTATATACATGTTAAACTTCACTAGTCAATAGACACATTTCTTCCACTATGAAGGAATTTTGCCTCTGTTTTCAGCTCAGAACTCTAGAAAAATGTTATAATATTTTAGAATAGAAACATAAGATAAAACCTTTTGACATTCTTGTGCCATATATTGAATTCCACCAAATACACATCTTTACTAGATCTCTTTCCTGAGCTTCATACACATAGATAAAACTGCGTGTGTCTCAAATTAATGTCTGAAACAGATTTCAATTACTTCTCCTCTCACCCCAACCATCTCCTCATATGCTTCCTTTCTTGCCACTGCAAATGCTACCACCATCCTTTCAGTTGTGTCCAAGCAAAAATCTCAACATTAACTTTGGCTTATCTAGTCTCCTCATCCCCATCTATAATCAATTATAAAATCTTGTCAGTTCTACCTTTTAAATATGTAGTCTTTCCACTATTCTTATGTTACTACTTTAATTCAGGGTTTCATGACTGCATACTAAATTAATAAAGTGGACTCAAGTTTTGGTGATTTCCAATGTGTTCTCTATATTGAAGCCAGAATAATATTTCCAGAATGCATCTCTCTGCTTTTTATTCTGTAAAATTTTCCCACTGACCTTAGGATAAAGTCCAACTGCATAATAATGTTTATAAGTATCTTTAAGATCTTTTCTCTCTGCACTTCCTCTGTTCTTCCCATCCTCATCCAACTCTATACTCCAGAGACCTCTAATATTTTGTGCACATTATTCTTTCTACTTGCTAATTCTTCATCTTTTGGTGTATATTTTATATGTCATAGAACACTTTGGGATCTACATGTTCTTCATTAATTTATTCAAAAACACATTTTGAGC
This sequence comes from Mustela nivalis, assembly GCF_964662115.1. NCBI lineage: Eukaryota > Metazoa > Chordata > Mammalia > Carnivora > Mustelidae > Mustela > Mustela nivalis. Next base: position 50,665,613 of record NC_139033.1, read on the forward strand.
ATATATCAAATGCCTGGGCATTGAGCTGGTAAGAAAGAATAAAAATAATACTGTTCATAGTGCGCCTGGGTGGCTCAGTCAGTTAAGCATCTGCCTTCAGCTCAGGTCATGATTTTCAGGATCTTGTCCCTCTCCCCTTACCCCTCCCCCTACTTGGTCTCTCTCTCTCTCTCTCCCTCTCTCAAATAAATAAAATCTTAAAAAAAGAATAAAACTCTTCTTGTATCCACACAACTAATAATCTAATTAAAAGGCATATAGTAACCAATAATTTCATAAATAGCTATTTATAATAACTATAGGATAAAATGTAATTTTTAAACATATACAAATAATCTTTGAATCTACTGACTTTAGAATAGGCATTCTTTACTAGAAGGAAAAATGAAAACACACACCTGCATGACCTCCCATTAATGTATAAATTGAGTGCTAGCAGGCAGTCCCTTACGTGAAGGGTTTGAATTGATCTTGACTCGGTGTGTTTGTATGTGTCTAAAAAGACCCTTGATCTTGGTGTATAGAGCTCAGGGGAAGGGATGGAATAATTTTATTTGTTTATTTATTTATTTTGCCCCAGGGAACTAAGGACTTTGGTGAGGGAGGAATGGGACTAAATACCATTTTCCTCTCTATGAGAATTAAATTTCAAGAAACCTGTCAGAGTTTACTGGGTGAACCTGCCTAATGTTCACTGTCAGGGAAAGATCTTAATGGTGAACTCAAAGTGAGGGAGCACAGTCTAGTCTGTTAACCTGGACTAAGCATTCATGAGGCTGAGCTAATTCTGAAATAATATATACATGAAGCTTGAATCCTTTGTGTGCTCAGTTCTTTTGTCATAAAGCCTGGGCTTTGGACAACATGAATGAAATCTCATAGCTCATTTATGGGTTAAAAGAAATGTGAACCATAGGAACACATGGTTCTGAGACAGGATAAGAGAATGACAGGGAACTTCCTACGAAGAAAACCATGTGAGAAAATAATTATGATATTATGGTTTCTGTATTTGAAACTAGTGAAGTATATTATACCAATTGCTGTATGAGTCGTGAAAATTTCTATAAATAAAGTTACAAAGAACCACAGGGTTTTTTTTTCCCCCTTTAGGAAGTGAGGGCCCAGAGATGTGCTTAAGCAGGGCTTTGTTGTGATTAGACATGAATGTAAGGTATGTAATTCTGTGCATAGGATGGATTTACAAGGTATGAGACATGTGGGAATACCCAGCATTGAAATAAATAGGGGAGGGTTATTTCTCTAGTCATAAGGTAAGATGGTTTGCAATAGTCTATTACTCTATTTTAAAAAAAAAAAAATTACCTACTCTGAAGAACATCTAATAAATGATGTAGTTATGTGGAAAAAAGGAATAAAGCAAACAAGTAAACAAACAAAAACAGAACAGAACCAAAATTAATTTTGTATAACTTAAATAAATAAGAGGGTTTATCCCTATCCTATAAACCCTATCCTAGGGTTTATCCCTCTACCTCCCTCTGCTCTCAGTCTCCAAAAAAAGAGCTGTGAAGAAGCTTGTCCACACTTAACCAGGGGTAATTAGTGAATGTAAACCTAAAGCCTGATAGAATTCAACAAAACCACCAAGATCGTATATTTCAAGTCTCTCATTTGCAAATGAGAGACTCAAATTCTGGGAGGAAAAGTGGCAGATCTTGAACCAGAACCAAAATCTTTTGATTTTGTTTTATTGAGAATCTTGATTTTGAAGGGGCAGGGTGTCTAAGAGAGAGTGAACCTTTGCAGACTATAAGAGGAGAAAATGCTGATCTTTTGCTTTCTTGGGGGCCAGGCTCCATAAACTGTAATTGGGCAGATCTGGAACTGCTCTCAATTTCTCTGCTGCTAGAAAGGCGTAACAGGGCTACTCTGTTGACACTGATGATCAGGATACTAGCAGAGGGCAGCAAGAGGCGCTTCTCTACTCCTCTCCTGAGACAAAGCATAACATGACTTCCTGGGCACAAGGAAAAAAATTCAGCTCATTTAAAAAAAGAAAGTTTTCTCTGACATTTTGCTCCGCTCCTTGCACGTTTCCCCTCTTGTCTTCATTTCTCAGCCTGACCCTCTCATCTCACCTTTGCCCGGAGGGTCAACGTAACTCCATGGCTGACACTGATTTTTCTAACAGCAGCAATTTTAAACCAGTAAAAGTATCCCCAAAGCACAAAAGGTATCAAATTAAAGTGCCTCTCCGACAACTTGATACTGTGACTAATTTGCAAAGGCATAAGCGAGGAATGTGTTGTTTTCTTCTAGGCTTTTGCAACCAAGTATATGTTCATCTGCCCTTGTCTCACCTCTTAGCTTTTATGAATAATCACTTTTAAAATGTGATGTTTCTGCATCAAAGATTCACATCTTTATATTTGTTCTATGATCGAATATGTGTCTTCATATTTTGCTGCCGTAATTATCTTTCTAGATAATGTCATTTAAGTTCAGATGCACTCAAGGAACTACCTCTCTGCTTTAACTTGTTATTCCTTAAATTTATGGAAAGTTTCAAACATAATAAAAGTATAAAGAATAGTATAATTAATAACCATGAATATTTCACCTATGTTCAGTTTTCATCAACTCTTATCCAATACTGTTTTATCTTTACTATGTTTGCTCCTTTCCCTCATTCCATATTCTTTTAAAGCAAATCCTGACATTATTTATTTTTTATCTGTAAGTATTTTAGTACATATACATACCTACAATATAAGGAATCTTTAAAAATAAAAAAAAAAGTTATCAGACATTTATGCTACTTAAAAAAATTTGTAAGTCCTTTCTATCATTTATATCAATTATCTTAATAAATTTTAAAAATTTATTTATTTAATGTGGATTCAAGATCTATTCACTGTGATAGCTGCTGTGTATTAAGTTCTCTTCCAATATGTAGATTGCTCCTGTTTTTTATTAAAAATTATTTAAGAAACAGAATCTTTGGGCTATAGATTGTCCACAGTCTGAATTTTAATAATTATGTTTCTTATAACATGGTTTCATATTTTTTCTGTATCTCCTTCATTTTTAAAAAATTAACCATGGTTTGATGAAGAGATTTAATTAGATTTGGGTTTGGTCTTTTTGAAAATTGTACCTGTTTAGGAGTATAAAATATTTATAACAGGAAGTATATAATACCTGGTTGTCTTTATTTTAGTATTGTATTTTCTTCCTGGTTATTGACTATTTCATGATCTAGATTACTTAAATTATATCAATTAACATTAAAAGTTCTTTTTAAAAAATTAACATATAATGTATAATTTGCTTCATAGGTACAGGTCTGTGAATCATCAGTCTTACACAGTTCATAGCACACACCGTATCCCATACCTTCCCCAATGTCTATATCCCAGCCACTCTATCCCTCCTCCACCCCAACCCACCATCAAACCTCAGTTTGTTTCCTTGGATTAAGAGTCTCTTAAGATTTGTCTCCCTGGTCCCATCTTCTTTCATTTTTTTCCTCTCTACCCTCCACAACCCCTTCACTGCCTCTCAAATCCCTCATATTAGCGAGATCATATGATAATTATCTTTTTCTGATTGACTTTTCTCTTAGCATAATACCCTCTAGTTCCATCCATGTTGTTGCACATGGCAAGATTTCATTTTTTTGATGGCTACATAGTATTCCATTGTGTCAGTGTCTGTGTGTATACATATCTTTATGTATATGTATCTATATGTGTGTGTATGCATATATATATTTATGTGTGTATATGTGTATGTGTGTGTATATATATATATATATATTTATATATATATAAAAAAAACTTCTTTATCCATTCTTTTATTGATGGACATCTAGGTTCTTTCTATAGTTTGGCTATTGTGGACATTGCTGCTATAAACATTTGGGGGCATGTGCCTCTTCAGATCACTACATTTGTATCTTTAGGGTAAATATGCAGTAGTGCGATTGCTAGGTCATAGGGAGCTCTATTTTGAACTTTTTGAGGAACCTCCATACTGTTTTCTAGAGTGACAGCACCAGCTTGGATTCCCACTAACAGTGTAGGAAGGTTCCACTTTCTCCATATCTTCACCAACATCTGTCATTTCCTGACTTGTTGATTTTAGCCATTCTGACTGGTGTGAGGTGGTATCTCACTGTGGTTTTGATTTACATTTCCCTGATAGAGTGATGTGGAATTCTCTTTTTTCATGTGTCTGTTGGCCATCTGGATGTCTTCTTTGCAGAAATGTCTGTTCACGTCCTCTGCCCATTTCTTGATTGAATTATTTGTTCTTTGGCTGTTGAGTTTGCTAAGCTCTTTATAGATTTTGGATACTAGCCCTTTATCTGATATGTCATTTGCAAATATCTTCTCCCATTCTGTTGGTTTTCTTTTGGTTTTGTTAACTGTTTCTTTTGCTGTGCAAAATCTTTTGATCTTGATGAAGTCCCAGTAGTTCATTTTTGCTCTTGCTTCCCTTGCCTTTGGTGATTTTTCTAGGAAGAAATTGCCACAGTTGAGGGCAAAGAGGTTGTTGCCTGTGTTCTCAAGGATTTTGATGGATTCCTTTCTCACATTGAGATCTTTCATCCATTTTGAGTCTACTTTTGTATTTGGTGTGAGGAAATGGTCCAGTTTCATTCTTCTGCATGTGGATCTCCAATTTTCCCAGCACCATTTGTTGAAGAGACGGTCCTTTTTCCATTGGACATACTTTCCTGCTTTGTCAAAGATCAGTTGAATGGGGCGCCTGGGTGGCTCAGTGTGTTAATTTGCTGCCTTCAGCTCAGGTCACGATCTCAGAGTCCTGGGATCAAGCCCTGCATTGGGCTCTCTGCTTAGCAGGGAGCCTGCTTCCTCCTCTCTCTCTCTCTGCCTGCCTCTCTGCCTACTTGTGATCTCTGTCAAATAAATAAACAAAATCTTAAAAAAAAAAAATCAGTTGACTATGGAATTGAGGGTTCATTTCTGGGCTCTTTGTTCTCTTCCACGGATCTATGTGTCTGTTTTTCTGCTGGGACCATACTGTCTTGATGACTGTAGCTTTGTAATAGAGTTTGATGTCTGGAATTGTGATGCTATCAACTTTGGTTTTCTTTTTCAACATTCCTCTGGCTATTTGGAGTCTTTTCTGGTTCCATATAAATTTTAGGATTATTTTTTCCATTTCTTTGAAAAAAATTGATGGTATTTTTATAGGGATTGCCTTAAATGTGTAGATTGCTTTAGATAGCATAAAATTTTCACAATATTTGTTCTTCTAAGCCATAAGCATGGAGTACTATTTTATATTTATATATATTTTTAGACTGGTGAATAGAACAGAGCCACCCACTTGATTTTGGGTGCATTTTGGTCTGTTAGAAGAAGTTGCCTCCCAAAATTTTAAATAAAGAAAAACTTGTATATATACAACAATAAGGGTAAACACAGTGAAGAGATGGAATATGACGGTAAAGATGAAAATTTAAAAAAGACTTTTAAAAAGAAATTGATAAGAAGTTGGTTGAAAAAAAGGAAAAAAAAAAAGAGTTAAGGATGTGATCAGGCTGGAAACTAGAACAAATTCATGCACCAGATTTAAGGTATATTTTGATCTGTTAGAAGAAACTGTATCCCAAATTTTTAAAGAAAGAAAAACCTTTATGTATACAGAAAAAAAAGGCTAAATACAATGAAGGGATATAATATGACTATGACAATGAAAATTTAAAATGATTTGTATAAATGTATTGATAGGAAAAAATAGTTTAAAAAAAGTTAAAATAGGAAAGAGGAAAAATAAAAAAAATAGAATAAGAAAAAAATACTTTGAAAAACTACAGAATGAAGGGATAAAAGCCATGAATTCTATGCGCTATATTCCCATGGCTCTGAAGTTTTGCATATCTCATTGATCGGTGAACTTGGTATGAGTTTTTGTTCTTTTTGTTCTTTTTGATCTTCCGGGGAAGGGGCCTGTTGCAGTTATTCTCAACTGGCTTTGCTGGAGGCAGAACTGTACCACCCTCTCCAGGGGCCAGTCTGCTCTCAGAAGCATTTGTTCCCTGAACGCTTTCTGTACAACTTTGGAGGATGGGAAGAAAATGGCGGCCTCCCAGTCTCTGCCCTGCAGGATTCAAGAGCTTGGGACCCCACTCCTTGGTGCACCCTCAGAGGGAGCAATCAATCACTCCTTTCTCCCTTGTCTAAGCTGCACTCCGTGCTCACCCTGCCTGTGACTACACGTTTCTATCTCTGACACACAGCCCCATTTGGACTCTCCAAACAAGCCAATTCCTGTAGCTCGATATCATGCCATTTCCCTCAGGGGAGGAAGGTGAGTCTCCCCGGATCTGCCACTTGTGGGACCCTGCTCAAAAAGTAGTGGCCCTACTGTGCCTCAGATCACAGTTTAAGGTAACCCCGAGCTGAGAGCCCTCTCTTAGGCTCTGTCTCTGTAGCTGGCTTCCCTGCTCTGATATCTGGGAGCTCTGCCACATTCAAACCCCTCTGGTGTTTTTGGGATGCCGTGGGTACTGAGACTGCATTGTCACTGTCCCCATGAGGGCTCCATCCCCCACTTATCCTCTGGAGCTACATCTCTCAGTAGAGAAGACTTACAAAAGTGCCAGTTTTGTGTTCTGCTGCTCTAATGCTTGCCAGGAGCTAGCCTCTTTCCCCACCGTGGTCTCTCTTCTCATATATCCCCTCGGATTCATTTCTCTGCATGTCCTACCTTCCAGAAAGTTGTCGATTTTCTATTCCTAGAATTGGTGCTCTTCTCTTCAATCTCCTGTTGAGTTTGTAGGTGTTCCGAATGGTTTGATAACTAGCTGAACTCCTGGAACCTGAAGATATTTAGATATCTACTCCTCTGCCATCTTGCTCATCCCTCAACATTAAAAGTTCTTAAGATAAACTTTATTTTATTTTTTTTAAAAGATTTTATTTATTTATTTGATAGGTAGAGATCTCAAGTAGACAGAGAGAGAGAGAGGAGGAAGCAGGCTCCACACCAAGCAGAGAGCCCGATGCGGGGCTCGATCCCAGGACCCCGAGATCATGACCTGAGCTGAAGGCAGAGGCTTTAACCCACTGAGCCACTCACAGGTGCCCCCTTAAGATAAACTTTAGCTGTGTATTTTACACAGCCATTATATTGTTAAAGTTGTCCTCTTATGCAACAAACAAAGAGATGTAAATGATGGAGAATAGAGAAGCAACACTGGTAAGGGAGGCAATGGATTAAGTATCTGGAGGAAAATAATTGATTTTTCAAATCCTATGCCTCAAAAAATAAATATGAAACTCTAAAGGGTACTAGAAACTATGAGCTGGCATCATAGTTTCAGCTTATGCTTCAATTACATCCCCCCCCCCCAAATGTCTCTGTGTCAATGTCAAAGATGAAAGTACACGGTAATGTATACTTTTGAATACCTGGAAAAAATACACACATACACACCATGCATTCCAGAAATTAATATATGCTTTTTTTTGGAAGTACAACATACATAGAGAAAGATACAGATTATATCTGAGCTAGATATATGTTTTCAATGTGAATATTTCATACAATCAGAACTTACGTAAAAAACAGAGTGTCACTTTCATCCAAGTGCCTCCTCAGGCTCTTTCCTAATCACTATTTTCCTTTCAAGGGTAGCCACTATTCTGACTTATAATACCATACATTTGTTTTGCTTGGTTTTGAAATTTATATACATAGGATCATATAGTCTACACTTTCTGTGTCTGGTTTCTTTTTGTTTGTGAAATTAATTTATGATATTACTTGTGAATGTGTAATAGTGCTATTATGTATAGTCTTTTGTTGTGTATTTATTGCATATTTCATTCATTCTGCTCTTGATGGATAATTGAGAATTGAGTTGTTTCTAGCGTGGGGCTATTAAAAATAGGGCCATTGTAAACACTTTTTATACATCATTTGGTGAATACATTTATAGATTTCTTTTGAATATATACCCAGGATTGAAGTTAAGGGCGTAAAAAATATGTGTAAGTTTTGATTTGCTTGACATTGCCAAAGAGTTTTTCAAAGTTGTATTAGTTTACATATCTACCAGTAGTGTATGAGTTTTTGTTTTTCTTTTGTCTTTTATGTCTAATAAAGTAAACCCTTATGTTCACCTCTTTTATTAATTCCCTGTTCAAGTCTTTTGCCCATTTTTGTATTAGGCTATCTTTTGTTTTTATTAATTTTTAAAAGTGTTTTTTTGTTTTTTTGTTTGTTTGTTTGTTTTCTGGCCCTATCACTTTTTAAAAAATTTATTTGCATCTCTGCTAGAGGTTAAACACCAGAGACCTAGGTAGCTCTGATGCATAAAAATAGTTGATTACTAAATCAGTAATACGAATTACATACAGATCACTGCTATTAACTTGCTTTTCTGCTGTTCACTTTCTTAAGTAAATTCGTAGAACTGATATATAAAATTAAATCAAACAAAAAGCAGAGGGAAAAAAAGGAATTAGATTTACTGCAAATATTAGATAGTTACGTGCTTGAACCATTCATTTTACTTCCCTGGCCCACTGCCTTTGTATAAAAAAAGGGTTAATAATTCTCTTTGTATATAATTTGAGAACGAGAATGTATAACACAGAAACATATGTTAATGAAAATGGCATTAAATTTTTAGGTAGCATCATTAATCTGTCAAATAATTCGTAGATTTACTGAGTACTGCCACTAGAATACATTTTAACAGCAGATTACTTTAAAGGTGAAGACATAAACTTTAAGTTATATTAGATGTCCAGGGTCTTATTGTGAGTTAGTTTCTGTAATGTAAATTTTGCCCTTTTCTGTTTGTAACTTACAAATATTGAGTTGCAACTATGTCCCCACAATTTAAAACAACTTAAGAAATAAATGTATAGTTTCTACTGTAGCTTTCATACATAAGCCAGAAGAAAATAACAGTTAAATTTGCTAAATTGCTGGATCTTCCTTTGTACAAAAATATGAGCCATTTAAATGTAAGTCAAAAGTTTTTCAGATGAAGTATGAGCATTTTATTCATTACTGCAGAATTTAGGGAAGAGGAAAAGTTCTTGAGAAGAAAAATCAAGTGGAAAATAAATTTATTTTTATTTATTTGTGTGTCCAGAAATTATTTACATAAGTAGTTTGAACTGTATTCAGACTTTCTCCTTTTATTTATAGATGAACAAGCAAGACACAGAGAATTAAAATTAAAGCTATATTTATATATGTAATCAGATCCTTAGGGGGGAGCCCAGAGACCCCCTAAATCCTAGGCAATATCCTTCTTTGTCAGGGAAAGGCATATAATTAAAAGGATCAAAAAGAGTCTTGCTTTGGAGTACACTGGAGTGACAGTAGCTCTTGTGAGATAGCACTACAGGTACTGTGGTAAATATAGATTGCACCATCTTCTGGAATATCACAGACTGTGACTATATGGTCCAATAGTTAAACTCTTAGAAAGCATGATATTAAAGGCACCAAAACTCTGTGGTCATTAAGTCTTGTTGGGTGGGGGACTGAGGGACACAGGAAGAAAAACCTCAAAGCTTTGTTCTGTGTCTAAGAGGTAGGGCACTTATAGGAAGAGACATCAGAGACTGCAGAGATTAGCATGAGGGAAAATAACCCAATGATTTGAATAGCATAAAGAAATAAAATCAATTATTAATTAATTTAGTGAATCAACATTAGTGAGAAGATAAAAGAAGAATCCTAATTTTCTTGAAATCTCAGGATAAATCTCATCAGTGTGCTATATCACACTGATGTGCAATTATGCAGATTTGATAGAAGAAAATAAAATAAAACCTACAGAGTAATAATGATAATGACAAGAACAGTTAAGGCAGAGAGAAATTTATTTATTATAAAAATAATTTATGCAAAGATTGTGGAATTCTAGAGAACTCTTACTACCAAAATATCTTTGTGAAAATGACCCCCATGGCTACTACCAAGATTGAACAAGGAGGACAAGGGGAATAGGGGCAGCTAGCAATGAGAATGTCTCTCTTCATCCATTATAATTCCCTTGGAGAAATGATGGGAATTGATTCTATGATACATATTTTCCCATCAATTGCATATGTAACTATTTTGTCCTTATTGATATATGGGTTTAATCTACCTTTTTAACAACTGGCATATTGCTTATTTTGTTTGCTTGTTTGTTTGTTTGTTTGTTTGCTGGTTTGTTTTTTACTTTGCTTTTTTGTCCAGCTTCCTGTGTTCACATTTATGGGTTAAAATATCCCATTCAGAGATTAGTAAAGGTATCACATATTGGCTACTTATATGTCTGCCAAAACACAAAATGAATAGAATGCTGGCTCTAAACTAAATATCCAAAATGGTCAGCGGTTTTTAATATTGCAAGGTACTTACCCAGCCACCCCTACTTCCTTCATAAAATACAGCTCTCAATGGGTGAGTGAAGTCTTGCATTAGTATATTACAATCATCTCTTAATGGGATATAAATCTTTTGGTTTTGAAATACCATTTTAAAGTTGTCATTAAAACATGATAGATTACCAGTTCTTAAGACATTTAATGACTCAGTGTGAAATTGACCCAGTTGCCAGGTTGATAAGGGAGCAACCTATTTATATCTCCTTAATGAACATTAAATGTCTTTCTGGAGTGATGAAGTAGGGGATAGTAATACAAGAGGTCTGAATATGTCAAAGGAAACTGGGCATTCTTGTAAGGGTCACCCCCTCCTCTGGGCTCCCATGGCACTCTGTGTGCCACAGATAGGACCTAGTACCTTGATCATCTATTCAGGGAAAGTTAATTTATGCCAGAAAAGAGGTAAACTATTTCTAATTTCAGTTAGGCTACACCACCCTCCTATCACCCCAATTTGAAACCAAGTAATATTTTTGAATACTTTTCTCTTATTCCTGTGTACAACGAGCCATTAAGTTCTGTCCGTACTACTGCCATGTACTACTTCTACTTCTATTTTTTTCCTTTCAAGTCTCACTGCCACCTGCCACAAAGCAATCATTTAGCTCTGCCCTATACCATTACTGCAATTTTCTTTTTAACTAGTCTGTCCAATTCATGTCTCTCCCTCATTCCATGCATTTTAAATAAAACAACCTGATAAATCTAATGTCTGATATTGGCATGTCAGTCCTTGCATAAAAACTTTATATGAACTCCCCCTATCTAAAGAGGAAAATTCAAATTCTTGAGCATGCATTTGAAGTGATTATACCTTTCTAAACTCATTTCTCTCCATTCCATTACTTATTCTAAGATCTAAATCAGTGTATAAAATTTTTTGTAGTAGTTGTTCAAGCATACTTGAGGTAATGTAACTCTCTTCTGTAATGGTGGCTCACCAAGATAGTGATTCATGAATGAGGGGGGGATGGGCAAAGAGGATTAGATTAGAGTTTCTATATGTGCTGCCGAACCGAGCACTAGATCGGAGTTTCTAAAAGGTGTATCTCTTCTTCATATCTTACAGGTTCCTCTTTCCTCTTCCTTCTACCCTTCTCCCTTTCTTCAAACTTTCTGTATCCCTGAAACCTACAGTGATATTCCCTCTATTACTCTCCATCCAAAAGTGAGGCTTACCTTCAATGCTCTATTGAAGGATAAAATAAGAACTATAAAAATTAGCTAAAATGCAATTAAAAAATATGTGTTATAAGTCACATTACTGAAAATTTTAGTAGAGCACACTGGCTGTCCACCAAAGTCTGCTCTCTATGTTGGGGCCCAATCTAGGAAGCATTTCCCAGCTTTTCCAGCATTTAGACCATGAGAAAGAGAAACAAATAATACTATATGCCACTTACAAATCTGTGAAAGCTTTTAAGTGTGTTCCTCTTTGCATACTCTGTGTTCTTTCTCCTCTGCCAGTTAAAAGAGAAAGATGACAATAGCAGAGCCACCAGATAGAAGTTAGGAAGTCAGTAGTAGTATCAGTCAGGGTTCTCTAGAGAAACAGAACAAGTAAGAATGAAAACTATATAAAGATCTTTACTTCAAGAAATTGAATCATGTGATTGTGGGATCTGACAAGTCTGAAATTAATAGGGTAGGTCCCCAGCCTGGAAACTTGGGCAGGATCAGACACTCTAGTTTTGAGGCAGAATTTCTTCTCCCTTTGGGAAACTTAGTTTGTCCTTAAAGTCTCCCCACTGATTAAATTAAGTCCACCCACATTATGGAATATAAACTCCTTTATTTAAAGTCAGCTGATTGTGGATGTTAACCAGATCTACGGAGTACCTTCACAACAGCACATAGATTAATGTTTGAGTAACTGGGTACTATAGCCTAAGCTGATACAACTATTACCAGGTTCCTTCCACTGTGTGGAAATGGGCTCTCTTGATAATCTGAACACCCACATAGAAATGTTATATGAGCAAGACCTGAAACCTTATTGTTTAACAGTGAATTTTTGAGATTTGTTACCTTGACTGAGCCTACCCCAAATAATATGCAAAATATTGCATATTTTGATAGATAGATCTCTTTCCAGGACTACTTAAAAGAATAGATAAAACAAACTTGTAATTAAACATTAAATGTTGATACACCGGTATATTTTAATCTGAGGTTGAAGTTGTTTTATTGTTTTTTTTTTTTATTATCTTTAACAAGTTAAACACTTTTTTAAATGTAGGTGATGCTTTAATTTGCCCAAGGTGGACACATTTTCCATGGCACAATTTAAAGGTGAAAGTCCACCAAGCTTCATTTTGGATTATCACCTATTAGAGTGATAGGTTTTAAATGTTGTGATTTTGGATTAAATGTTTTCAGAAGGGGGGTAGCTATTAGCTTGGGTATAAACTCTTGCTATAGTTCTCAAGCACTTAAAGGGGCAAAGATGTAGTAGTCAATGTGGTTTTAGGATGTAAACCTCAAAAGTGTGGAGGCAATTGCTTGTTTGATTTGGTTGATATTCAGCCAAAATCTTTGAGTTCATATGCAGTGGTATTAACTATATTTACTACTACCAGAATGAAATTCAAATCATTCAGTGTGTAGCCCTAACAATAATCCTATATGACTAGGGGCTGCTTCTTCAACATTATTTCCACCTAATTTATAATCAAGATGTTCAATTAATAATTTCAGCATTTTATGCAGTGTTAAGTCAGCTGAAAAATATGTGATTTTTCCACTTTTCATTTTTCACAATGCTGAGGAATGCATAATAACCTGACAAAGTGGGGATGCCAGGAAAGCAACAATTATTAATGGACTAATGGGAAAAGGAAAGGATTTTAAAAAGAAAAGCTGAAAAGTTGATTGAGTTCTGTAAAAACATACAGGCACAAAACTATTGCAAAAATGAGGCAGCTATATCTATAATACTTTTGTTAGTTATTAAAGATTCCTTTGAAAAAGAAAATTGATCCAGAAATAGGAAAGACAGTCACTTCTTTGAGTGCTTTCTCTATAGCATATGCCAGAGATCTACTGAAATCCCTTTATTCGTTTTGATTTTGTCATGTTTGTTTGAACTATTGTATTTTTCTCCATCCCCCCTTCTGAGTGCTATTTTCTATATTACCGAGGTAATCAATTAACAAATGTTAATTGGGGCTAATTAATTCATTATTAATTTGAATAATATTTGGGTAAAACACTCCTTTCAGTGCTAAAGGGATAAAAAGAAAAGAAATAACAAATAATTTAATAATAATTACCATTTCACTATGCTAAGTAATTTTACATGCACTTAGTTCATTGAATTCTCAAATCCTATGAGGAAGATACAAAATTCTATGAAAGTAAAGATTTAGGAAAGTTACATTTAAGCTGTGTTTTAAACTTGAGTTATGGGAGAACCAACTTTTAAATGCATAAGAGCTTTTCTTGAAAGCAGCGCTTAGTCTTTTGACTGAAGGGTACAGACCATACACAGAGTTTTAAGAAAACTCTGGAAGAGAACTTGAAAGCTATATACTACCTGTACTACTATAATAAACCTATACAAATAAATACTTGGTTCAAAAAAATGCACAGATCACACTGTTAGGTCTTTTCAGCAACTGAAACATTGAAGTTGAAGTGATACATGGCTGCCATTTTAGCATTTGAGGGAGAAAAAGTAAGACTTATTCTAATATTTATGATTTATATTATATTAGAAACATATTTCTATTTATCTAGTATAATTAATGAGAGTCTTTGCAAGAATGGAGCACATAGGCAGTCACCTTAAGGGGATCATCTGTGGCCTGGAAGGCCTAGCTGAAGCACCATTTGTAAGTGAGCACGCAGAATTGGGAGTAAGCGCTGGAGAGGCAGTGGGTACTTGGGAGAGAGGTGGTAATAATGAGATAAAGCTCATTAGGGGTGCCCAGGTGGCTGAGTCTGTTGTCTGCCTTCGGCTCTGGTCATGATCCTAGGGGCCTGGAATCAAGCCCCCATCAGGAACTCTGATTAGTGAGGATCCTGCTTCTCCCTCTGCCCCTCCCCCTGCTTGTGCTCTCACTCTCTTTCTTGCTCTTTCTTTCTCTCAAATAAATAACAAAATCTTCAATAATTAAAACAAAACAAAACAGAAAATAAAACGTCCTTGGAGAAGGCAGGCATGACATAACAAATTTACCCAGTGACAATATATCCAGCTTCTTCTCTGCTTTCTTGTAGACAACAAGGTCTATCAGAAGAAGAAGTCCACTTTAGAAAGAGGACGAAATTAAGAACAGTGTTCTTACTTCACAGCTCTAGCCTTGCCTGGGAAATCAGAAATGTTTTCATTATTTCTGATGAAGTTTAGAGCATTGTTAGATGACAGGCTGCTTCTGAGGCATGGCCAGTACTTGAACAAAAGATGAACAAGCACATGAGACAATGGCACATGATCACTGGAGTTGAAAGCTTACTTTTCTTTCTCTTTTTCTTTCTTTTGGAGAGGGGAGAATTGTTAGAAATGCTAGACTTCAAGGAAGTGACATATTCAAGTGGGCAGAAGAAAATTTTGGAGAGCATTTATCCCAACTCCCCATTTATTTTTATAATGAGGATAATTTTATATTTATAAATATGGAAACTGAGGTCCACACAAGCTTAGTGACTTGGACAAAATGAGAGCAAATTAATAACAGTGTTTCTAAACAAATATCCAACTATGCTCACTGCCTCTAAAGTCTAAGAAGGGACACCTAGGTGACTCAGTGGCTTAGGTCGTGATCCCAGGGTCCTTGGATCAATCTCCACATCAGGCCTCCCTGCTCAGTGGGGAGTCTGCTTCACCTTCTGCCTCTCCCCTTGGCTTCTGCTCTCTTTCCCCCTCACTGTCTCTCTCTCAAATAAATAAATAAATTTTTAAAAAATTTTATTATTTATTTATTATTTATTTATTTATTATTTCATATTTATTATTGTATTATTTCACTTAAAAAATGAAATAAAATAAATCTAAGGAAAGAATTTTGTTTTTTCCTGAAGATATGAGTACAACATGAAAACTTAATGTTAAAACTATAAAACTTTCTGTTGATGCTGCATCAACTTTGTACATGATTGGCTCTTACTGATGAAGCAAGAAATTCATGATGCAAATTAATTCCCTTGATAGCTACGAAGCCAGAAACTGCTTGAAAAGTAAAACAAGAGATACCATTGACTTTGTTGAATATATTCCAATGCCTAATGTACTGAGAAGTCTGAATCTTTGAGGAGGTAGTGCTGTAGATTTTTCTTTTATTAGATAGAAAAAAATTAATTTTTTTTAACAGACAACTCCAGAAGTGAAAATTACTTTTTATAAGCTCAGCAGAGCTGTTTGGAATTAGTTATTGAAAGATGGCCTCAATTGTCTTCAAGGTCAGGTGAGAGTAAAATATTGTTCCCCTATTAATAATTTCTAGTCTGTTAAGAGACTATTTAGGAAGACTTGGGACAAGACACCTATAACACAATTTTAGTGGCGCCAAATTCGTCACTATTCCCAAGTCTCTTTCCACCTCAATGTCTTCAGTGCTTGAGAGTATATCTTTGTACATTTCCACTTTGGTTCTCAAAGTGTTTAGTCTTCCTGAGTTCCTTTTTGAAGTGCAGATATCCTCAATGAGCTAATACTTCAAGCACTTGTCAGCTAAAAATTCCGTGGAACGGCTGAATAGTGAGATGGAAGCACATGGCCACACTAAAGGCAAAGAAAGAAAGCAAGAAACAAGAAAGGGAGAAAGAAAGAGAGAAAGAGAGGAAGGAAGGAAGGAAAGGAGGGAGGGAAAAGAAAAAAAAAAAAAGAAAAAAAAAAAGAACCTAAGGTAGGATAGGAGGTACTGAAACTGGGAACTGGGGCTATCAAAAATGAACTTCAGGGCAGCTTGATTTTGACTAGGGCTCATTCTGACCTCAGAAAGGACAATATAGGTGATAATGTTAGAGTTTAATCACATAGAGTTTAATGTCATTGAGTGTCATTAAATAGCACAAGAGTTTAACTTCTTCCTCTATAAAAAATATTTAACAGTAGCTTACATGATACTTGTTTTGGCATATTGAAGGATGATTAAAAATCTTTTTGTAGGTGTGCCTGGGTTGCTCAGTGGGTTAAAGCCTCTGCCTTCGGCTCAGGTCATGATCCCAGGGTCCTTGGATCAAACCCCATATTGGGACATCATTTTTATTTTTTACCCCAATCTTTAAGGTTTACAATTTCAGCTAATATAATCATACTCTTTCATAATCCTCCATCAGACTCAACCATTGGAATGTCCTTTTCTTTCATTTCACACTTTCTTTCACTGAATCTTTTGAATATTTGATTTGTAAGGTGTCTTTTATTAATGTTTTTTCATTGACAGAATACTAGTTCTAGCCCTTAGACATTTGTATATAGATCAGTTTTGTGCAAATATTTATTGGACACCTAAAACCTAAATGTGGGAAATTAACTGCTATATAAACACAGATCCTATCCTC
Source organism: Mustela nivalis (assembly GCF_964662115.1). Taxonomy (NCBI): domain Eukaryota; kingdom Metazoa; phylum Chordata; class Mammalia; order Carnivora; family Mustelidae; genus Mustela; species Mustela nivalis. The sequence continues at coordinate 50,682,514 of NC_139033.1, forward strand.
TTAGGAGTTTATAGTTTAATAAACTCTGATGGACATTTGACTCCTCTTTCTGCCTACCTTGTTTCTTTTTTTTTTTTTTAAAGATTTTATTTATTTATCAGAGAGAGAGTGGGAGAGAGCGAGCACAGGCAGACAGAATGGCAGGCAGAGGCAGAGGGAGAAGCAGGCTCCCCGCTGAGCAAGGAGTCCAATATGGGACTCGATCTCAGGACGCTGGGATCATGACCTGAGCCGAAGGCAGCTGCTTAACCAACTGAGCCACCCAGGTGTCCCCTACCTTGTTTCTAATACATCTTGCCTACTACTTTTTATTTCATCAACATACCATTTGGATCATATTTCTTTCATGCCTGAACCACCTTCAGTATTAACCTATTTTAGAGAGGTTAGCAATTATTTGGCTTTTGATTTCAACAGTTTTATTCTAATATATCTCTCTAATATTATTATTACCTATATTACTTTCCATAAAATCTATAGTCATCAGATTTATCCATTCCTTGTCCCTCAAACCCCCCACATATAATTTATTCCCCACAGTTCTTGTTTACTAGCTTGTCAGCACTTAAATGAGTCTAAAACTCTTGCCTCTTCCATGGCACCCTCCCTCCCTACCCTATGCAGCCTTAATAATCTTCTTCCCAATGAGTTTTTCTTACGCATCCTCCATGCCCCATCCAACATTGAGCCTACTGTTCTATTTCTTTTTCCTTAACAAGTCATTGTTTAAAAATCTATATGTTATTTATTTATTTATTCTTTAGAGAGAGAGAGAGTGGGTGTGCTGGCATGGATGGAGGGGCAGACCCTGAGACTCTGAGATCATGACCTAAGTCAAAATCAAGAGTTAGGTGCCCAACTGACTAAGCAACCCAGATGCCCCCCAAATCTATACATTTTAATTATTTGTCTTGCTTATGGGGTATCTCCCTATTAGGATGTAAGAGGCCAGGGACTTTTGTTCATTTTGTTCATTATTAATCATTAGTGCCGGAAATAGCTTGTATCATATACTAGGCACTCAACAATTCTTTTAGAGTTAATTAATGGATTAATTATAATTAATTCAATCTTTCAGATCTTTGATTTCCTAATCTGGCAAATGGTTATTTTTCTATGCCATATATATATATATATATATATATATATATATATATATACACACACACACACACACATACACAAACACACACATATACACATACCTATACACACACGTGTGTATGGGTATGTGTGTATACATATATACACATAATTTTTTGATATATGTAATTTAAGTAAGTCTTTACTTTGGAATTAATTACCTATCATTAAATTAAATGTACTCTTGGCAGAAATCCAAAATCTAGTATCTTGTCTGTGGAATCTAGAGGAGAAGGGGGTTAAGGATAAAATTTGTTTTAAATTAGAGAGTTTCCTCAGATTAGGGATTCTTAAATCTTTTTTGTTGTTGTTCCAGTATTGACCCCCCCCAGGAGACTTTTTAGAATTTTTTTTCTGTTTGCTTTCCTCCCTGAAAAAATTTGAAGACCCAGAAAAAATTTTAAGATACAATATGCATGTTTATGTATTGTTGACTTTTAAGGGCAATAATCCTTGTAATATCTAAGGGTTTTTTTTTTTTTTTCCCATCTTCACCTCAAAACAATTTTCACTTCTTAGGGGCAATATTGCTTCTATTGTCTCCATACTCAGGTAATGTAAGAAATATATTTTGAAATGAAAGCAAACATATATCAACTCCTGTGGTTAAAAATGTCCCTATGCTATAAACTAACAGTTTTCATACTTGAGTGTGCCACTTGGAGACTCCGTTTTGTTAAAACACTCTTTGAAGGGCACTGCTCCCAGAGTTCCTGATTCACTAGGTCCACACTGAGGCTGAGAACTTTTATTTCTCACAGGTTTCCAAGTGATGCTGATGCTGCCTAGGAGATCATATTTCAAAAACCACAGCTGTCAGAAGAAAAATAAAAGTTACTAAATACTGTGTTTGAAATACTCTGCTGTTACAGTAACTAAAGTTTCTCCAAGGTTTAAATAGATTATTAAAAGTCATGGCTAAATCTCTTTAAGGCATTGAAACATGCTAGTGAATAGGCAGCGGGTATGGCAGATCTGAGGACAGAGTGGAGTTTATTGCTCAATCCAGTGATTTCATATGTAAAAGATTGTTGTGGTAAAATTTCAGGTCAAGAGGCCTTCCTAGAGACCTTCCATTTTAATTCAAGAGTAGCAACCTCCTTTGTACATGTAATAGATACTCTGGTTTCTCTTACCTCCCTAAATGAACTGGTTATTATCTCTCAAAGCAGATTTAGAGAAGTTTGTGGGAATAAATGCAAAATTTCATGATTTCTTCTAAGCAGCTTGAACATTAGGAATGCCAACAGATGATTATAGATGATTATACATTATATAGGAACTAGAGAAAGATATGAATTCTAAGGTAAGAGATGTAGAGAAACATATAAAGTGAGTCACAATATTTTCTCCAGTTGATTTTTGTCAGTGGTAAGTGCCATAAAGTCTAAATTTGCTTAGTCTAGATGAATTTCATCCATCATTTGTAGGGTGAGTGCACGATATAAATATGGTTCTTTTTAAAGGCTAGAACTGAAAAGAGAGGTGGATTATAGAAGTTAAAATGGAAATATTTTCAAAGTCCAAATACATCTCCAAAGGATACAAAAAAATCAGTTCCTATTTGATACTTAACAAGTGCTGTACAACTCAGTCTATCTCAAACTGTGCTTTTGTGTCTAAAAAAGCTAGGCTACAAATTAGCACTGACTTGCCTTTATTATGCCCAGGGGTATTTAGCCCAGACTAAAATGCATGGTCTTTTACTTGCATGAACACCTTTAAGACGCAAGACAAAGTGAAATTTTAAAAATAGAGCTTCAAAGCCTAAATAACAAAGAAAACAGAAAGCCCATTTGATTTGGCCACTTCTCTATCTTAAGGATCATGCTATTGATCCATTGCACATAGATTAACTCTGATGCACTACCACTCATTGTCTGAGATAATCTTGTATTTGCCTGCACAGCACTCCACCTGGTTTCTTGGATAACAATACCCAGGAAATGAGGGAGGCTGTGGCAAAGCCCTGGATAAAGAGAGACACTGCTCTTTGTTTCTTAGACCTCACTGTCTTCTCAGCTTTTCCTCCCTCCGTCTTTCATTTCTATGTTTGCCAAAGAAAAGAATTAATAGAGTGGAAGTTTTAGATCTGAGGCAGGTTTCATTGGCGTGGATGCTTTCCCCCAACCCCGACCTATTCTCAGCTAAGTGGCAGGTCACTGGGAGACTGTCTATATGCTAAGTTGCTCTTTTGCTGAAGGCTTTTCTGAGAGGGGAATTATTATTTGCCAGCTGCTGAAAAGCAGACATTTTATGTGTCCTTACTTTAGAAACCCTTCAAAGCTGTTTATTCCCATGTTGGGATTGAGCAACAACTTAAAATGACCAGAAAAACATGTCACACTCTGAAAGTATACAGCAGGTATTCATTGTTCACTCCTATCTTCAGCTTATTTTCAGCTTCCCTCTTCTCTATGCCTGGAAAATGGGCATTGGTTCATAGTGTGTTTAGGAGGAGTATGTATTACTATTTTAATCTGTTTTGTTGATCTTTAACATGTTATTATAGTCTTACCATTCTATCTGAAATGTAGTTAAGAATTTTCATCAGTTACCCCAACTCTCCTTCTTAGTACTCAGTAGACTACAGTTTTTGTAAGTTGTAAGTGAGTATTTAGGCCAGCAAATAAACACAATTATGTCCACATTCTAAATGCAGTTTAAACGCTATAGGAGTTGGAAATTAGTTTTCCCATGCTCAGTTAACACAGAATTTCACATTTTTCAATAATCTAAGCCAATGTTTCAGTACTTGTCATTGTACAACAATCAATGGCTCCTGATCCCTCTGACTGCCCCGCACCTTCCAAGTCTCATACCTCATTCTCTCATCAGATTAGTTCACTTAAGATTTAAAGTATCTTCTTCCCCATCTATTTAAAAGAGAACAAATTTTTCATTTTACTCAAAATTCAAGCTTCTTAGTGCATTAAATGAGACTAGTACCAGATACTAAAACCAATGTGTTTTTTATAAGAAAATTCTTAAAAATATGCTCAGTACTTAAATTTCAACATCATCAAAAGTGGGTAAAGCAGCAAGAACAGAGTCTGAATCAAAGTTTCAGTATCACTGATGAGGTAAATTTCATGTGCAAACAAAGAACTGAGCAGAACTTTGTCCCGACCTTTTGGGCTTCACAATTCTGATATATTCCTGTCTGTCCCTTTGTTTATTTGCTAAGCAAAATTTGCAAAAATATCATATAACTCTGTGATTGCTCTAAGTAAACTACAGGCTAGGGAATCTAAGAATTGAATCAAAATGTTACTTTCATAATGGGATATGAAAATCTCTGGCCAGATGTGGTTCCTGGTAGAAATGAGAATGAAATTTGGTGTATCAATAAAACATGAGAACAATTTGAGGGCCATGGTAAAATAACTTATGGTGTCAGGACCTAGGGGATTTCACCATGGAAAGACCACATCAGCAGAGAGAGATATTGATGAGTTTTTCTTAACTTCTTATTTTTCTGTACCCCATGGTGTTGGTTGCCTTTATGATTGCATTGGTCAGTACCCAAGCACCTGTGGGCATCATAACAAGTTGCAAACTCCCTGTTCACCATTCCATTTCCAATGGTTACAGCAAGGTCTTAATTATTTCTTTAGTTGGAAAGATGTCTTAATTAACTTCACTTAGTTGCCTGCATTCTTCAGCTTAAGAGTTTTAAAGTGTCCTTTATACTCCAGAATTTCAAGAGCTGGCCAGTTATCATCAATAAACATTGTTTAGTTTTGTTTTCACTATGAGTTTTCTTGTTTAGTAATGATTCAAGTGGTTTCTGATATCACACATATAAAAAGACAAAGTGAGAGATTAAGAGGTAGACTAGGTGAAATGACTTTTGTTTTTCATTTCCTTTTTCTTTCTCTAAGGAGTAAATTCTAAGTGTTTCTAAGGAGTGTGTGAGTATTCTGTATGTGTATGTGTGTATGTATACATGTGTGTATGTTAAAGAAGAGAAAGGCAGTGTCATAGTAATTTTATAGTTAGCCATGACACTAGACTCAGACTGGCAAAGTAAAGCAATTTAAGCACAATTGTAAGGTCAAAGAATGTTATTTCTGAAAAAAATTAACGATATGTTAAATAGAAAATATGTATGTTTGTTGGAATAAGACATTTGGGTGATAAATTCTGGATGTACTACTTATTACTCTCTTTATTTTACTTCGATGTAAAAACACAAACGTGGGGCACCTGGGTGGCTCAGTCATTAAGTGTCTGCCTTTAGCTCAGGTCATGATCCTAGGGCCCTGGGACTGAACCCTATCTTGGTCTCCCTGCTCAGCAGATAATCTGCTTCTTCCTCTCCCACTCCACCTACTTGTGTTCCCCCCTCGCTGTATCTCTCTCTCTGTCAAATAAATAAATAAAATCTTAAAAAAAAAAGTCACCTCGCAGATGTGTCTGCCATAGTAAGTGCTAAATAAATGTTGGTTTCTTTCTTCCATTCCTGGACCCCAGAGATACCTCATTATGAAATCAAGTGCCCAAATAAATCAAATGCCATTTATATATGCATCTGTGAATCATGACACTGAAAATATATAAATTGTACGTTATACTAAAGCTATCCCTAAAATACTTAAAACTGAACTGAAAAAGTAAGATATTCATAGAAATAATTATAATTGAGCAAATAAAAATGCTTTGAATATCTAATTTACATTTCAAACAGTGCATTTGAAATGGTAAGGTTACTATGTATGTTAATGCATATAAGATTGATGAAAATAGAGGTTAAAATTGTACTTAAAATTCTTCGATATGGCTGTAGGGTGGCAGTCATAGTGATTATTCACTTTAACCCTCCCATTTTAAAATGATAAAATAGAGATTCACACATATGATGTGATTTGTCCAAGTCATGCTGTTAGTATCAGAGCAATTAAGTGAAGTAAGAATAGAAACAGGATCTCTATGGAAGTAACATCACTAAATTATATTCAGTGAAAGAATATATGTTCTAAGTCCATTTAATTCATTCTTAATTGCTTTAGTATACAAATATACCCCTTTGACCCATGTAAAATTACTTTCAAACCTAGTCCATCTGATTGTGACATGAACATTAAAACCATTTGAACAAACAGAGGGTAATGTGTTTTGGGTGTTGTATGAGGAGAATGATTCATCTTTAAAGCTACCCAATGAAATAGATTAACTGTTGTCACCCCCTTTGGCTGGGATATTCCATAAACACAGAGGTTCAAAGACACTATTAATAGTTTCAAGAGGAACTTCCAAATTGATGATTACTTTAGACTAGGAGGGGCACAGTGTTTGACATCAAAGTCTGGTGTTATATGGCTTCAATTAATCAAATCTTTTTAGAAAAGGAACGAAAAATAGAAATATCAGACTATGGATTAGATGTCCTAGTTATTAAGATGTATTAGAAGCCAACTCCTTTATTTTTATGGTTAACAAAAGCTAATACTTTGTGTTTCCAAGAACAGAAAAGATAAGAATGAGATTTTTCCAATAAGCAGTTTTAGTGGACTAGTAGGCAGCTATCATGTGGAATATAGAAAGATCTGAGAAGAAACGTTTCATTACAACTCATTTTTCCCTAGCAACTACTACATTTGCAGGTTCTTCCTCTTTCTGGTCTCTAGGCCATGTCACCATATCCCGACAAAATGCAGTTCAGTATAACATGTACAGGGAGACAAACCAAAAGAGACTCTTAACCATCTGAGACAAATTGAGGGTTGCTGGAGAGGAGGAGGGTAGGGGGATGAGGTACCTGGGTGACGGGCATTAAGGAGGCACAAGATATAATGATCACTGGATGTTATATACAACTGATGAATCACTGAACTGTACTTCTGAAACTAATAATATACTATGTGTTAATTAATTGTATATAAATAAAACTAAATTAAATTTAAGAAGTTAAAAAATAAAAATCACATGCACACACAAAAACACAGGGAATATAAAAAGCATTCCTACTCATAATAGCACATGATAAACATTGTGTAACTCATACCATATGAAGCAAAATTGTTAAAAAATATCAACAGATTTCCAAAAGGACCAGAACAATACAAATAAATTCAATGAAATCTAGAAAAGCTATATTACTAGTTTTTAAAAGTTTGTTAGGCAGCTCCCCATCACACAGTGTATTTATTTTTAATTCCATCTTTATGATTCAATATAATGCAAAATGATATTCAGATATTATCCAAGAATATGTTTTAGGACTTTTCAAATACAGTATGTCCGGTGGAATAAACTCTGCCTCTTACCTAATATAGCACCTCTTTCTGAAACCCTCCCATAATACTTAAGTACAATTTTTTACTTAAGTATATGGTATGTTATTATCACTTGTTATTGAGTTTCTTGGGTTAATCCCATCACCTTAAGTGGACTTGAGCTTCTTAATGACAGCTCCTGTGCTTTATTTTCCTTCTTATTCTGTGTCCTTCTTAGTGACCAAGTGAGGCCTTGAAGATATGTTAGGGGCCTGAGGAGCTCCTTTTTCTCTGAATTGAATAACATAATACTGTTTATATATTTTTAGTCCAAAAGACAGAGCTAACTGATGTTTTAGAGAATGGAAGACCATTAGTAACATAATACACATTGAGACTTAAATGTATTAAAAAACAAAGGGGCACCTGTGTGGCTCAGTGGGTTAAAGCCTCTGCCTTCAGCTCAGGTCATGATCCCAGCGTCCTGGAATCAAGCCCCACATTCAGCTCTCTGCTCAGCAGGGAGCCTGCTTCCCTCTCCCCCTCTGCCTGCCTCTCTGCTTACTTGTGGTCTCTGTCGAATAAATAAATAAAAATCTTAAAAAAACAAAAACAAAAAACAAGAATGATGTACCCTTTAATTTATGGATGGCTTGACATATGAGAGAAAGTTGGATGGAACTTCCCTGGCTCACAGACCCCTTCCCTGACTTAATGTTTTCCTATTTATATGATTCTTAATATTACGAATACATTTTATGTTCCCCTCTAAGGGGTCATTACTATTGTAGTTCATAACCTATGCAAATAACTGTAAATACCATTCTCAGTTACTATCTTTTTCCTTCTCAGATAACTCCAAGTTATACCAGAAAAAAGATGACTCCACAATATAAGTTTTATATCTATTCCAGGTAGCTCATAACAAAATTGCCACTGAATCTTCTGAATCTTCTGATTGCAACCAGAAAATGTTCAGAACACCTTCATGGAATAGAAATTCATCTGGTCTTGGGGCACCTGGTGGCTCAGTCAGTAGAGCCACCAGTCAGTAGAGCCACAGGTCAGTAGAGCCAATCTGCATTTGGTCATGATCTCAGGGTCTTGTGATCAAGTCCTGCAGTGGGCTCTCTGCTCAGCTGGGAGTCTGTTTCTCCCTGCACTCTCCCTCTGTGTTTTCCCTCTCTCTTATTTGCTCTGTCAAATAAATAAAATCATAAAGAAAGAAGAGAAAAGAAATTCATCTGGTCTTAGAACTAGGAAGTATTTTGGAGTATTTAATTTTACAGAAGAAGAAAGAATAGCCCAGATATGGAAAATGACTTGACGAAGGGCACATAGTCAATCCTTCACAATCTCCATTGTTGTATTAGTAGTTGTGTAGATTTGGTTAGGTAGCCCCACAAGTGGTTTTCACCCAGGGGTGATTTTGCTTGTCATTTGACAATGGAGAGGCAATTTTGGCTTTCACAACTTGGGGGGAGAAGGGTTTTACTGGCAACTAGTTTGATAGAAGCCAAGGATATTCATAAATATCACAGAATAGTCACCTACAATAAAGAAATATAAGGCCCAGAATATCAAATGTTGATGTTAAAAACCCTATAATTGATAAAAATGGAAAAAAACCCCCAATCTTGTGTGATTTCTCTCTCTCTAACATCTAACTTCTCTAACTTCTCTGCTTCCTTATTCTATATCTATGGTCATGTACATGTCTATCAATTCCCATTGTCCTATAATTCATTCTCACTCTCTTTAAATCAGTTATAGTCGTAAGGAGGGGTGGGATTTACTGATGGGAAGAACAATGTTGAGCTTCAGGACTATATCCAAATTCTGTGACTTAGGAGTGGTTCAAAGAACCCCCAAATCTTGTTCATAACCCTATTTTTTCTTAGAAATCATGCACTTACAAGTCAATCCAGTTTAGAAATATTTTGGGAATTTTAAGGAATTTTGCTCTTAACAGAAAGCACTAATAACCAATAAAATCTAAGACTTAAGGGAGACATCAGAATGCTTGCCTCAGGCTTCATTCCTACCTGTTACATTTTCTAAGCTTTTATATATTCAGCCTCCATAGCATCTCAGTGTTGTTGGTTGTTGAGGATAACATTTGTTGCTAAGTAACAATTCTAGACTCTTAATAAAACTGATATCTGATGATTCATAAAATCAAATCACAGGGGCGCCTGGGTGGCTCAGTGGGTTAAAACCTCTGCCTTCAGCTCAGGTCATGATCCCAGGATCCTGGGATCGGGCCCCTCATTGGGCTCTCTGCTCAGCAGGGAGCTTGCTTCCTCCTTTCTCTCTGCCTGCCTCTCAGCCTACTTGTAATCTCTGCCTGTCAAATAAATAAATAAAATCTTAAAAAAAAAAAAATCAAATCACAGATCCCTTAAGTTAGAAGACATTGGGGTTCAAATTAAAAATAAACAAGTTTTTTTTTTTTAATTAAGGTATTGGTATTAGTAGTTCCTGTAGCTGTATTTACATTTGATGTAGGAAGTGAAGATTCAAGATGAGGTTTCAGATTCTCCAGTTTATTAAGCACTGTGAGGTTGATCTTCATCACTTCCAAATTTCATTCTTTGTCTTTTTCTCTTTTCTCCCTGTCCTTTTTAGATGCATTAATGTTCTCTATTCTCTCTTTCTAACCAATCCTTCCCTTACGAAAGGGTCTCTCAATGTTAATGTAATCTGATTTGTTATTTTTCCTGAGGATATATCTGTTTTGATTGACAAATATGAAGCAGATAAGGAAAATTTTTTGAAGGACAGCTGGTAGTCTATCTTATCTGTAGACGTAGTCAAGCCAATCTCACTGTCACAGGTTAGTTTTAGAAGAATAATGGAGAAGAAGGTTTCACAGATATAGAAAGACTAGTCTGTGGATTCTAGACAATGGAAATTAAGCTTTGAAGGTAAGTGGGAGGGGCATGACTAATCAGCATGTTGTAAAGTTGGATAAAGTGTGACATGACAGGTAGAATTGGGTAAGGAAGAAATCATAAACAGAGCAGTCGTATATTAAGATACTTTCTGTCTCTGTTTCCTTACCATATACTCTACAAAAGCCCTTTCTCCCTTTCTTCCACTTCCAACATTCTTCTCTTAAATCTCCTCTACTTTTAGACCTGTACTATGAAATAGATACTCACTGATGCTTATTTGATTGGCTGGTTATGTCTTCTTGTTTCACCTCCCTTTCAACGTTAGGCTACCTAGCAACAAAAGAATAGCTGAATTTACATAAGGTGATCCTGAACTATTCTGAGACACTGTAATTGGATTACTTCTCCAAATTATTGCTGCCATCAGTAAACATGAAACAGGTAGACCAGAATCCAAATTCACATGTCCTGGAAGTCAACAGTCAGGGCTAATATAAGGAGAAGCAGGGGAAATGGAAATGAGGAAAGATCTGACATTGAACTTCAGTTTTACTTATATCATCCATCAGATAAAGTCCCACACAGCCTGATTTCCTTAATCAGGATTTTTTTTTTCCTCAATATCCAATCACCCTGAGTAAAATTTTCTTTTTTTAAATATGTCATTCAATCTTCTGTCTTTCCTTCTCTAACCTTTAGCTGTAACAGCAGATTTAATATTTTAGAGATTTTTATTAGTTTAAAAAAATCCTTAAGAAGAGGTACTTTAACAAGAAAAGTATGTAATTAAAATTAAGAGGGGGTAAGGTGGGTATGATAAACAGAATGCTATTTCTTTTTCTTTTTTAAAAAGATTTTATTTATTTATTTGACAGAGATCACAAGTAGGCAGAGAGCAGGCAGAGAGAGAGAGAGAGAAAGGAGGAAGCATGCTCCCTGCTGAGCAGAGAGCCCAATGTGGGGCTTGATCCCAGGACCCTGAGATCATGACCTGAGCCAAAGGCAGAGGCTTTAACCCACTGAGTCACACAGGCACCCCGAATGCTATTTATTCTAAGAGTATACATTTATATTAATTGAATGGAAAGATTAAGTGATAAAGTATTGCAAACATGTAGAAGAGAAATTCAGATAGTTTTTACTTCATGCTTTCAGTTCTTTATAGTACATTACATCAATTAATGGCAATTTGTATAACTTGTATAATGACATAAATTTCCACAAATCCTCACTCAGTGAAGTGCTATCAGAGTCATAAATCAGGAGTCAGAGAATGAGCTTTGGGAAGCACAGTCTATCAGCCTTAGGGTGGAAGAGGAACAGGTCAGGGTAGCAATCATTCAGTGAGGAGCTGTGCAAGGCTGAGAAGGAAAATGAATGGAATGGCGTGAGGAAAGCGTGACTGAGCCAGACCTTGATGAGCTAATCCCCCACATCAAATAGAATAATGCTTCATGGCTACATGTTGTTTTGCTCAACTTCTAAAATTACCTTCTCTGACTTATGATTACTTCTCTACAGGGGTAAGGACAATCTTGAGAATAAATCTCAAATCCTGTCAGAGACTTACCCATACAGGATACTTATTTTAAATGAATATTCATTAAAAAATATAGTTAGTATGTTAAATATATAATTAATATATATCATATAAATTATATAAGGCATATATGTGTTATGTATATGTAATTACTTATATAGTAATAATATATGCATTGTATATGTTCAAGTACTGTCAAGATTTGAGATTTTATCTATCCTGCCCCAGTTTCATGGATGCTAGCAGAAGACATGAGACTCTTAGGTCAGAAACAAAAATCTTTATTACTTAGAGCCAGATTACCAGCATTTTCTTGCATAGTTCCCTAAGCCTCAGTTCTTACAGAATGACACAGAGAAGCAGATGATACCAAGAGGTCCCTATAAGTTACACTGAAGGAAAAGAACCTTGAATAGAGAGAATGTGGATCTTTTATAATGCCCAATAAACATGCCTACCCTTTATTCCAGAGGGAGACTATTTTTATCATGAAAGACTGCAAGCAAACCTGCTCTTGGCCTCTGGAAGGAGACAAAATCTCTTTCTTCCAAGGCTCTTGAGTATATAAACCTCCTTGAAAAAATAATTAAAAATAAAGGCCATTCAGAGAAGTGCCTCTACTTGTAAGACATGAAGATATATGAAAACTCATGGAAAATTGTCTCCTGACACTTTTTAAGTCAAGAAATACTCTGAAAAATCCCATGACTTTGACTCCCCTTGGGATGTGAATCTGTGTTCTCTTTTTCCTGTAGAGGCACTTCTTATCTCCCACCGCCCCCGTTCTTGGAACTAATGAACTTGAGCTACCTAGACAGTGGAAAATGAAACAAAACATTAACTTTGGTCTTTTAGCATTGGCAGAGGGTCTAAAGCAATAATCCTTGGCATTTATCCCTTTACCTTTTATTATTTAAGCACTTTGTGAAATTATCTAGTTAGTTAATCTTCCTAACACCTTTGTGAGTGAGGTTAAATGATGCAGTTTCTAAAATAGGTATATACAAATTATGACTTGATAGGCCTAGTGATATAAGTTTGGACTATAATTGTTCTTGGTGTTTGATGGGATTACAGCCATTTTATGGGCCAGTGGTTGTAGTTTCTTCTACACGTCATCTGTTTTTATGATCTAGCATCTGAAAGCACAATCCAAAGTGGCTCAATGAAACCACTGTCCCTTCTAAGGAAGCTATCTTGTAACGAATAAGCTTTTAAATATTTTTATTTTGTTTTTTTTTCCTACTGTTACTGACCTCCATTGTAATTCTATTTCTAATTCTAAAAGTAATTATCTGAACAAAAATTTTAAAACCTTACCATTAGATAAGAATCTAACATATCATGTGAGTAAGTTTCCTTCAATGAGTAAATTCTTCAGAATTAATGATTAGTTTTTGGAACAAAGTACGGATTAAATCCTTTTTTCAGTCAATGGGATAATAATATAATTTATGTTTTCTAACATTTTGTTAATGTTACCTAATATTCACCATTGTCACAAGATTATCAGTGCAAAAAAGTCCCCAGTATTCAAATTTCATAAGATTTGGGGATTTTGTCTATTTTCTATTTCACTATTAATCCCTAATACCTAAATGAGGAGTATACATAGCGTGTGCTATAAAAAACATATGTTGAATGAATAGTAGCTTAAGTTTTTAACCCTCAACAAAGTCACTCTGCCATGCCAGCCAGATATAAAGAGTCTGTCTTTATGAACGGCATTTCTTGCTCAAGCAGTATCGCTGTCTCCTTTACTTTCCACCTTCCTCAGCAGTTGCTCCCAGGAATTCACCTAGACCTCCCAAACCTCTCATGTTGCCAGGCATATGTTGGCTTCTGGACTGGACAAGGAAGAAGAATTTTCATCTCTGTTCAATGATGTATCTTGCCACTCATGGACCCCAGCAAAAATGTTTGGATCATGTCACATAAATCTCTGTGATATCAATTTCTTTAGTTCCAGTTTAAAACTTCACTTTCCAAAGCCTCAGATCCCATTCGTGCAGCCAACATAAAGATGGGATTTTTAGCTCTCCTTCTCTGTCATTCTTTCATCCTTTCTCTCTTCTATCTTACTGTTTCCACACAAAATTGTCTTCATGCAGACTCTCTTACACATGTGCAGATTAACTAATGCTTCAGGAACTCTTCTTCCTCATATTCAGTCATATCGGAATTTTAATTTACCTCAGGTGCAATACCCTCTTAAATTAACAGATATATAATAATTTCCATTTCAAAGGATTGCTTTTTCTTTTGAAATAGTTACCTGTGCAAAGTAAAACATTTACTTCAACAATACATCGGTCAAAATCTTCCTAGAGATGACACAGTTTAGTCCTCTGGTGGTGAATGTAAATTTTCATAAGACCTACCTATGATTAGGCCTGATAAAGAATTTTGTTGATCAAGACATATAGCACATTTTTTTGCTTTTCCCCTTCTTTTAATAAGATAATAACCTTTTTGTAAAAAGAAAAAAATCATGTTATAAACTCACATATTCTAGTTGTATCTGAATGACTGCAGCTACTCAAATTTATTTTATTTTCTTCCATGGCAATGGTCACATTATCTGCTGTAGGTAGATTTTTAAACCTTTATATCCATTTATTCATATTTGCAGACTCTTTCACTCTTTCAAATCCAGGTAACTGATAATAATGTGATCAGCCTCATCACCTAAACATAGATGACTATGACAAAAAGGCATGTGGCCTAAGAAATAAAAGTTCAGACTGTTTTTGACATAAGTGTCAAGATGATCCAAGAGTTGCCCTTGCGACAGATAATTAGGGAAAACTGTCAAGCCTGCAGCTTAATCCTGTGTACATCTGCTCAAAGTCAGCTCTGAAAACTGTGGGATCTGGGAAGACAATCTTTTGTAATTAGCCAAGGCCACTATAATCCATAAAAACATCTAATCAAATTGATTTCCAGTCCATCAAGTGGTATCTGTCAACAGCAAACTTACCGATCATCCTGGAGCTGTGACTACTTCATGTAAACCTCTAAGGTCATTTAAAGGTTCCTTTGCCTTGTAAATATAACATCATTTTCACTTTTTGACAGACTGTCTTTTCATGTGGGACAGTAGGGAAGAGGGGTAGTAGGAAAAAGATGGACTGTCAGTAGCATTCAAAAACCATTAATATCAGAGAGGCAGAAATCCACAAAATGTCTTCTGTAAGATCAGTGTTCTGCTAATGTATAGCCAAAAATATGTGTAGTTTATGAAGAGAAAATTACATCATATCTACTTCTGCACTTGAGATCTTGATTTTGTTTTTATGGTGTGCATTGCCAAATAACCATACCCATGACTCTCCTGCTACTTAGATAGGCTACGTCCATCTCCCTACCCCATCCTGGTTACTTTCTTCAATCTCTAGTCACTAGAGAGTTTCTAACACAATTGCTAAAACAGTTAAACTCACAATTGCTAAAAACTTAAACTCAGCTTTTAAGAATGGATTGAGGCATGTCACTTTTGGCCTCTCTCTTGTCTGCCTTGTTCGTTCAAATCGTTTCCCCAACTTGGTGTTCTGTACACTCTGTTTATGTTCTAAGTTTCAGTGATTTTCCCCTTACCCTTACTCTCACGCTTAGTCTCCATGGCCAGGCACAGTGCCTCTCTTCGGTAAAATTCTCCCCATTCATTTCAAAAGTCCAATCTCAAAGAAGTTTAAGACCTCTCTTCCCTCCTCTGGATCCAAATTTGACATGCCCTTACCTTTCATTAATTATATAACTTAATGAAATAGTTTCAAGAGTTTGCTTCACTTTGTTTACTCTTACCCAGACTCTCTGACAGCTCTTTAGTATTTACCATTATTCTTTCTTGCAACTCTCCCCTCTTATATTCCTTGCTAAGGCACTTTTCTGCCATCTTTTTCACTTTCTTTTTCTGAGACCCCTTTGTAAGACCATCCCCTAAGTGAAGAAAACTCCTATAAGAATTCCAGCCCTTAATTTTCTGTTCTTCTTTCTGCATTATCCCTATGCCTCCTCCTGCTTCCTCTAAGTTGATGACTCTCATTTTTGTGTCTCCAGCAGCTTGAACTTTTGTCCCATATGTTCAGTTGCCTAAGGGCATCTCTGCTTAAAAACAAAAACAAAAACAAAAACCTCATATTCGTGCAAATCTCAACATATTTGAAACTGAATTAATCTTCTCGCTACAATTGTATTCTCTTTCATATTACTTTGTTCCAGTAAGGCAATTGTATTGACTGGTTTCCTTCCCTTGCTCTATTTTCTATTTGCCACCAAGTTCTTTCATTTCTTCCTGAAAATTTTGCCATATAACTATTATTTTACCCCTTTCTTTACTGTTATCACTGTAGTGAAGCTTTTCATCACCCTCCTTCCCAAATTAAGCACACTTGTTGATTGCTTTAAGATACAATTTATATACCACAAAATTCATCATTTCAAGTGTAAAATCTTATAGTTTTTAGTATGTTCACAATATTGTGCAGCCATCATCATTATATAGTTCTAGAATATTTTTGTTACCCTCAAAGAAACCCTGTAATAATTAGTAATCACTCATCATTCTACTTCCCCTTCCCCACCTCTCAGCCCCTCACTAATCTACTTTATGTCATTATGGGTTTACCTTTTTGACGTTTTATATAAGTGGAATAATACAACATGTGGCCTTGGTGATCAGTTTCTTACATTTAGTATAATGTTTTCAATATTCGTTCATGTTGTAGCATGTATCAGTACTTCATTTCTTTTTATTGCTGGCTTATATGTCTGCATGTGTGTATGTGTGTGTGTGTGTGTGTGTGTGTGTGCACATGCTCGTGTGTGTGTATGTAGTTGTTTGTTTCTTTATCAGTTGATAGGCATTTGGGTTGTTCTTGGCCTTTTTCCTAAGGAAATATGGTATCAGCTATGACAGAGAAAAATACATGAACATGTATAAAGGTGTCAAAGTGGAAATGGAGAGAAGTAGGTAGACATGGCATATATATCTGGAAGTAGAACCAACTAGATTTGTTGATGGATTGGATGAGAAGGATGAGAGGAAAAGTAATCACAAATGGATTCATAAACTTAGGAATTCTGTGGATTTCAACCCTATGGGAGAAAAATTATTCAATGACATACAGAAAATTGTGCCTACAATATGGTGCCTGGAGGCTGAATGTCTGCAGTTTCAAGATAGGACACTTGCTCTAAGTTTACTTTGGGAAAGCTCATCTATACTCATGGATTTAAATCCCAATATTTCAGATATGTATATGTCTGCTGAATATTATTTATTTATTTATTTATAATTTTTTATTTTTTTAATAAACATATATTTTTTATCCCCAGGGGTACAGGTCTGTGAATCGCCAGGTTTCCACACTTCACTGCACTCACCATCTGCTGAATATTTTTAATGTAAAGGTCCAAATACAAAGCTAATGCCAAACTTATAATAATGCCTCCTAAAGGAACTCTTTTGGGATGTAGTTTTTCTTCTTAGTTTTATATATCACCATTTACCACTGTTACACTAATTAATAATTAAAGACTCATGTGTGGTTGTGACCTTTATCCTAAATCTACTCAGGCCTCTAATAATGCCTCTGCTCTTGCCACAATCAGTTATCAATTCCTGCCAATTTTTCCTCTTAAGTACTATCTATGATCCATTTCACTCATTCTCTTGCCTTCATTCCTATTATTTCTTATGTGTACTCAGTCTATGTCATAGTCTGTCTCCAGATTTTCACCCTTCAATTTATCATCAGAAGAACTGCCAGCAGTATTCAGATAAAATGACACTCTGACTTGTTTTGACACTTAGAAATCTTTAGGTGTTTCCCATTACCAAAACGTGCCTGGGTTAGTGCCCTCTGTTTTTCCAAATAAACTATATAACATTATCTACATTACATATGGTACATGTGGCACATTGTATGTGCCATATATATAGGAACTGTTTATATGTTATCTTATTTTGTCTTATCCTAGGATCAAAATTAGAATTTTGGGCTATTGCCTAAAATTTGATTTATAGTGTCTCAATTATAAAACAAATAAATTATATAGATTATGCTAGGCTAGTATAGGATAATTTGGATTTTTTAAAAATATTATTCCTATTCCGGTGCTTTGCACATTTATTTATTTATTTATTTATTTATTTATTTATTTATTTTTGAAGATTTTATTTATTTATTTGTCAGGGATAGAGGGAGAGAGAGCGAGCGAGCACAGGCAGACAGAGAGGCAGCCAGAGGCCGAGGGAGAAGCAGGCTCCCTGCCAAGCAAGGAGCCCAATGTGGGACTCGATCCCAGGACGCTGGGATCATGACCTGAGCCGAAGGCAGCTGCTTAACCAACTGAGCCACTCAGGCATCCCTGCACATTTAGTTATAATCAAAACACAACTAGGTTTACCAAAAATAACACTGTTGTCTGGTGTGTTGGAGAAAGGTACTTGATATAAAGATTGATTATCTGAAACTCAGTACCTTAAAGGAAGGAGAGGGAAAAATGAAACAAGATGGGACCAAGTAGGGAGACAAACTGTAAGAGACTCTTAATCTCAGGAAACAAACTGAGAGTTGCTGGAGGGGGTGGGAGGGATAGGTTGGATGGATGATGGACATTGGGGAGGGTGAGTGCTATGTGCTATGTGCTATGTGCTATGTGCTATGGTGAGTGCTGTGAACTGTGTAAGACTGATGATTCACAGACCTGTACCCCTGAACAAATAATACATTATATGTTAATAAAAAAATCTAAACCTGATAATACCTATTGGAATGTTGTACCACAACATAAATTAAAATATACACTATTATAAAAATATTTCGTAGTTTAGTGTATAAAGTGAAAGTTTACATATTTTCTTACTTTCATATAGGTTACAAAAAAAGCAAGAAAAAAATGTTTGACAGAGAATTGTCTGCTCTAATAAATATGGATATATATTCACATACATAGATCAACAAAAGTGTGAATATTATTAGGAGAAAAATACCATGTTCAGAGCTCCAAATCACATTTTAATGAAGCAAGCAACCTTTCCAAAGACAAATTCACCCTGCGTTATTCAGAAATAACTGGTTAGAACATATAGTTAATGTATTCTTTAATTCTTTAATGTATTCTTTAATTGCTTTTAGGCTGAAGTTGAACACTTCTAGCATCTAGGCTGATGATCTCAGAAATGTCTGATTTTGAATTTGGGAAAACTTTGGGTAACATTTGTGTTTCCCATACAAAGTGTTGTAAAGTACAATAAAACCCAAAAACTCAGTGCTTAAAATTAAGACTGGGTGTGTGTGTGTGTGTGTGTGTGTGTGTGTGTGTGTGTGTGTGTGATTTTTTTTCAGTTCCGGAACTTTATAATCTTATTCATTTGTACTAAGGTATTGTTTGAACCTCACAATCCAGGATGGGGCAATAGTGGTTCTAAGATCCAACAAATTCTCTTTCAATTTCTAAATTAATAAAAAATATACTTGATGAGCATATTGATACTCATCACTCCACCTCTACTACTCAATTAAGACTATTAGTTCATGTTAACACCTTTAAGAGCTAGTCATATCTCACTTCTTTCAGGAAGCCCTCCTTAATTTATTTGATAACCCTTTGAATTAACATGAACTTGAATCACAGTTTGCGTATTATTTGTTTGGGCTTTTATTATGACTGTTTTTTAGTTATTTCTCCCTGACCATAAATGTGGAATTTCCAGTGTATTAGACACTACTAATGCCCACTTCATCCTTGAGATCATCTGTGGCAAGACCTGATAAATCCCAGGATACTTTGGTACCACAAGTTCTTGATTCACACTAGCCAGCATAATCTGGAAGTGCAGGGATTTAACTGGGCAAAAGTCATCCCTAGAAACATGGTCCAATTTCCCTGGCCTCTGAACAATACTTCAGAGACATAATCCACAGTTTCTCAGAGAGTCCCTAAAGTATTGAACCTCAGTTAATTTTCTCATTAATATATGTTTTTATACTATTTAATATAAATAATATAAATTATATATATTTATGTATATAAATAATTATTTAATTATGTTTTTTATATTATTTCTATCCTTGCTATTTTCCTCCAAATTTCTTGTCATAAAGTCAACTTTGAGGGGATCTGATTTAAGGTAGTTGTAAAACAGTAGGTATTCAATAAATCCTGTGGAGTAAAACAACAGAGTATTGTAGGTAATTCAGAAATCATATAAATATCAAAGACCTATGTGAGAACAATGGAAGTACTACAGTTACATTAAGATATAGGTAACATTTTTCTTTGGAGTTTTCCCACTTTTTTGTGCTGAATTCTACTCTCTCCCTTTAGAACATCTTTTTCAGAGGTCTGGTGTTCTGCTTTTTCTACCTTCTTGGACTCTTTTTTTTACTCAACTGCTCTCTTGCGGCAACTTCCAAAGTTCTTGTTCTCTCCTTTATAGTTTTCTTCACTCAGAAATTTCTTACAGTACAACTTATTTCTCTAGGATTGACTTTGTATAGACACATCCACGTCCAGGTCCAAGGCATATTATATCATCTCTTCTGAGTGATTTGCCTTTTAATAGGGATCTTTGAGCTATTCATTGCTGTAGCCTAACCATTAATATACAAATACAAATTCTAACTGGAGAAATTCCAGTCACTGTGGTAGGTTAATAGAGGATATAACTTTCAGAAAGTAGGAGATATTTTATATTACATCAGATATATAGTGGTTTATTATACTTGTTTATTGGGCTAGATTGGCTTCAGAAAAGGTCTATTTTAAAATTTTTAGACTGAAACAGAAATTTCTCCCACTCTGTAACTTAGTTCTCCTCTATTTCTTCCACTGCTTCTCATTTTAAGGAGTAAGACTGGTTGAGGCACAGGTTGGTAGAAGGCAGCAAAAGAGAGTTTCAACATGTTTGCATTTTTTTCTGCATTTGATGAAATAGGACTGTATCTCCCTACCCAGTAGGTGTTCAATGCAAGAGCAATAGCTGTTACATTTTTACAGAGGAAGTTGCTGGATACTGTACTTTCAGCATTATTATATTTTTGCAAATTCAATTTATCTTAAAATTTCATAATGGTCTTGATGTAAGGATTTGGGTAACCATTTGAACTTTAGATTAAAGGTGACTTCACATCCATTTTTGTCATTTAAATCATTAGATTTTCTGCATGATATTAGTAAGGAAGATATTCCTTCTACTTTGTTTATAATATAAATCCCTATAATTAATGTATTAGTTATCACTGCATATAAATTCAGGGTGTTTGGCTTCTGAAATACCTCACTGGTGAGATAGTTCTATAGGTCAGAGTGGTACATAGGTACCTAATTTCAACACTTGCCACATCATATCACACCTAATATTCTCAATGGAATAATTAATCAATATGCTGTTCTTGTCAACATTTGGACTAGAGCTTTTCAACATGATGATTCACACCTTCCTATTATTTGGCATTGATTATAAATCACATCTTTAACATATAATCAGTTAAGCCATTAGGAAGATAATCAGTTAGACACTTATTAACTCAAAATGGCTTAATTTTATCTATAAAAGTATTTCTTTATGGCATAATTTTAACACCTCCTTTTAGAAGATGATCTAATTTAATGTGCTTAACTCTTTACGGTTGGGAGATTTTACCTTTACTGCTATTGCTTTCCCAAAGATTCAACATTATTTATGATTCTGTTAAAGTTCACCAGATTTGAGATCTTTAGAAACTTCACACAGGATTCTGGGATCTACTATTTTGACTTGGGCAATTTGAGCACATTAAAGAGAGTCAGGAAAGTGAAGGGGGTTGACATCTCTGACTGGAGACTACATGTCAAAGACAATATTAAGATCTTTGTACCATGTTGTTTAAGTTTTATAATGCCTGGAGTGTATTATTATGTTTTTCAGGTGAGGAAGCTGTAGGTATAAGTTTTAGTGATTTGCATGAGGTAGCTATGGTAGTAAGGATTTTTACCCATGGCTGTTGGACTGGCTCAGGCCTATGCTTTTAACATCGAAGAGTTAAACTTTTACTTTTGGAATTCACTTCATTCTTCCCAGTGTCTCTGACTATCTTTTTTATGTGCTTATCTGCCATTCATGTATCTTCTTTGGTAAAGGAAAGTAAATGCTAAATATTTTGTACATTTAAAAAATTGTCTTGTTTTCTCATTAAGTTTTGAGAATTCTGTATTTACTTTGGATACAAGTCCATTTTCAGATATGTGATTTCAAGTATTTTTCCATATCTATTGCTTATCTTTTTATTCTTGTAACCATACCCTTTGGAGAGACGTTTCATGTCCTGAAAAGTCTCTCAAAGCAATAAGCTAAGGCAATCATAGTGTTCATTTCACTTACACGGTTTCTGTTTCTTAGTCATCGCTTGTTGTTTATTGCTTGATAACCAGGGTCCTGAAAACCAGTGTTTCATATGTTTTGTTTGCTTCTTTGACTGTTTCATTTGGGAGAGTAAACCCCATTCCTGTTTCTTCTTGAATGGAAGCTAAAAATGCCCTGATCAACATAAATGTTTTTAGAGACATTTTCATCAGCAGGATTTGCAAGTATTTTATCAGAATTTAATCTCTGTAAGACAAACCCTTACAATGTATCATTCCTTTTGTCTCTTTCCCCTCACCATTGGAAACTCAACTTTAGCCTAAAGCAAAACTAGAAGTTAAATGTCACCTTATGATCCAAGTGAGATTTTTCCTTCTCCGTAAATGCTACAGCCCACTAATTTTAGAGGACATCTCTATGCTGGGAAGTTCATGCCCAAAACCAAGGTTCACACAGCATCTTAAACTTCTTTTTACCCAGCTTCTCAGAAACATTTGATACAATTGCCCCCCTTAGGAAAAAAAGATATTTTCATCTATCTATCTATCTATCTATCTATCTATGTCTACATTTCTAAATATTTCTGATTTTTTTTAAGTTAGACTTCTTTTTCTATACAATGTCTTCCTCAATTTATTTTATCCAGTTCCATTTCCATGAAGGTACTCTAAAATTATTTCTCTCTCTTTGGTCTTTCTCTGAGAATCAGTCACCTACCCAGTGCTGACTTAATTTTTCTATTTGACTATCTACATCTCAGCTAATTTCAATGCTTCATTCTTTTTTTTTTTTTCTTAATATTTACTTATTTATTTATTTGACAGAGAGAGATATCACAAGTAGGCCGAGAGGCAGGCAGAGAGAGAGGAGGAAGCAGGCTCCTCGCTGAGCAGAGAGCCCGACGTGGGGCTTGATCCCAGGATCCTGGGATCATGACCTGAGCCAAAGGCAGAGGCTTTAACCCACTGAGCCACTCAGGCGCCCCTCAGTGCTTCATTCTTAACATTAGTTTTTCCTCTCAGCACACCACACCCCTGGTCAGTTAGCAAACCTAATGGGCTCTACTCTAAAATAGTTCAAGAATCTGACCACTAGTTTCCTTCTCACAAAGTCTAACTGCATCCTGTGCGACCACCAACTCTCACCATAGGTTATAGAACTAGTTCCTTAGTGGCCTTTCTTTTATTATTTTTGCCCATCCTGTACTTTTATAATAGTCTTTCCACTTCTACCTTGCCTCTGTATTAATTCAACCTCATAATAACCAAATGTTCTTTTAAAATCCTTTCTGACCTGATAACAATGTTTTAATGGCTTCTTGTTACACTTAGAGCAAAAGCCAAAGGCTTTACCTCATTCCCAAGACCATGGCTGTTTTCACCTTTCCCTCTTTTACTACCTCACTATACCAAAAATGGGGCACCTACCATTCCAATGTCCTCCTTGATTTCTAGCAGGATCTAAAATTATCTCATCTGTATTAATAACTTTTTTGTCAAAGAAAAATAGAGGAAAAACTTTACTTCTCTTTTTTTTTCTCATATACCCTATGCGTAAAACAAGGCTTGGCTCAATAAACATTTTTATTTATTTTTATTTATTTATTTTTTGTACAAGTCAGTTACTTTTGGTTTATTCACAAGATTGTGCAACTGTCACCACTGCCTAATTTTAGAACATTCTCATCATTTTTTTCCCACCCCCAAGAAACCCCATACCCCTTCGCCCCCATCCTTTCCCAGCCCCTGGCAACCATTAATCTACTTTCTGTCTCCATGGATGTGCCTGTTTTGGGCATGTCACACACACAGAGTCACACATCGTGTGGCCTGTTTTATCTGGTTCCCTCACTGAGTGTCATGTGTTCAGGGTCCATCCACAGGACAGCTTGTGTTAGCACCTTGCTCCTGTTTGTGGCTGATATTGCCATGTGTGGGTGGATCATATCTTGTTACCCACTCTTTCATTGGTGGACCTTTGGGTTGTTTCCACTTTCTGACTACAATAAATGTTTTTAAATAGAAAAAAAAATAGGTGCAATATTTTCTTACTGACTTGAATTTATTTACTAGATCCGAAACCATGTCATGACCATTATTATGCTTTTCTCATTATATTTTGATGGCATGGTTCCTTCCTTCTGGTATTTTTGTCATTTTCTCTTCTTTCCTTATGTGGTAGATTTATTGCAGAGATGGCCCCAGTTCTTCCTTCTATCGGAAACTCTTTCCTATGTACCTTTGTAGCTCTTTCCATCATGATATGGTCCTTCCTTATTCATGCTTTGAATTTGAGTTGAACTTGTGTGGTTTTGATCAATTGAAGGCAGCTGAACTGACAGTCTTCCAGTTCCGAGCATGGGACTAAAAGGTCTTATTTGTTTTTGCTCTTTTTGTCTCATACTCTTTGCTGTCATTTGAACAAGACTGAGATAACTTGCTAGAGGATGAGAGACCTAAGAGGAGAGTCCAGTTTTTCCACGTGAGCTATCCTAAGTTAGCACAGAGCTAGCTGTCTGCCAGACATACCAGAATTATGAGAGGTGCTTACCTGATTGATACACACTTGAAAGTAAATGAATGAACACACCCCTAATAGGAATAGACACTCATCCCACACATAGATTTGTTAACAATAATTAATGCACATTGTTTTACATGCACAAGTTTTGGCGCCATGTGTTACATAGTAATAACTAATGTACTCTAATTTCTTAAGAAAATTAAGAGTCAAATAGCAACTCTTATATAAACAGTTTCGTGGATTTCTATAGATTATACTTTCTTGATATATAAGGATTTAAAAATTGTGCTTGGTTACATATGTTAGAACCTCAAGTTCATTTTGTTCTAATGTTTTGTATATTTTCCTCATAAGTTCTAGATCTCTTGTTCACCCAATATATAGTTCAGTGCTTATAACATGATGAATGTTTAGATATATCTTTATAGAAGGAATAAAAAATGAATAAATATGTGTACTTAGTCTTCTCCCCAATTATATTTTGAAATAATAATTCATATTTTAATGACAGTATGATGCTTTCCATTGTGCATAGTTTGGAAATTTTTTCTTCTTATGTATTTATCTATTTAAAAATGTTAAGTAGCACTAGTTTTTATTAATGAACAAAAAGGGCATGGTTTCAGCCCTTGTGAAACTTGGAGTGGCTTGTAGAAGATTTTAAGTATGTGCCCTGAGAATTATTGTAAATAATATATATTTATTATTTTTCTTTGATAATTTTTTCTTTTATATGATACGTTATTGCATATGCTAATTTAAACATACTTCCTCTGCTGGCTTCTGAATATAATAGTTGATAGTGCTTTTTGGATGACCTTCTTCCTTTGTCCACCTCAGTTTTATATCCCAGTTCATTTTTCTCTGTTCATTTGTTCACAAATCTATTTTTTTAAGCATATAGCAAACTGGTAAATGTTGTCAAATTACACAGTTGGATGGACTTCCCTTTACCTTCAGTAATACTTTTCCTTTCATCATATACATTTATACTTTCTGTCTTGAGCTACCTTGAGCAGCAACTGAGAATTCCAGCAAGGAGAAACTGGAGTAACTTTAGACAATAGCGATCGCAGAAATGTGTATGCTGGCAGAGGACTGGTAGTGACATGCCATGGTACCTTTCCTGCTATAGGCTTCCTCTAGCAACTGGCCTAACATAGTAGGTCCATTTCTTCCAGCTAGAGAATTTCATTTAAGACCTCAGCAAACCCTGGAGCCTGGGGTCTGTGAGGAAAGGAACATAACTATTGCTGGTGCTCAGGAGAATCCTGCTATAAAGAAAGGGTCTGGAAGGAAAAGGTAAGTATAACTAAGAAGGTAAGTGGTGACTGAAATCCTTATTGACCTTGACATTCAGAGCTGGAAATTTTCCTTAAACTCAATTTGACTCAATTGTTGGGAATTTCAAGGTGACTTCTCCTGTAGCAGTTGATCTGGTTTTAATCTCAAAGAAAGTAAAAAGAGCCCAAATCCTTTTCTTATTGTCTCAAAATCCTACTGATACATTGGCATTTATCAAAAATGGATCAGAACTTCCTTGATTTAAGAATTGGAAAGAAATATCATGATCTAAGGCTTTCTTATACCCTTAGAAATCTATGTGCTTTATTAAAAAAAATCAAGGAGCTGATATTAATATTGGTCTTTTTCTTATAAAATGACTTCTGCTTCAGTCCATTTGCATGGACTGTACTATTACCTCAGTAGTATTTTTATTCTTATATAAGTTTATAGTTCCTGCTTTAACCTGAAATTAAAAGTTCCAGAAAATTGGGAAGTTGTTTTTTGTTTATGGATTGTGATTTGCAGTTAGAGATTTGGGGAAGTTCTATTCTCCAGAACATTTATGGAATAAAATACAGTGGTTGTTATTTTTGTAACACCTTTCCCTTATTTCTGACTCAGTTTCCCATCCTAATGTGACATATTTGTCTTTCTTTCTCCTTCCCTCTCTTCCTTTCCCCTTCCTTCCTTCCTTCCTCCGACCCTCCCTCCCTCCCTCTCTGTCTCTCTTCCTCCCTCTCTTCTTTTCTCCTTTCCTTTCTTTCCCTTTCACTTCCTTTCTTCTTTCCTCTTTCTTGGTTTGAATCAGGCTGCGTACTAAATATCATCAGAGTATACTAATCAGGCCATGCTATTGTCTGTATCCTTTTGTAGATGACAATTTAGTTGGAAATTTTCATTACTCAGTCTTAGTGATTCCTGTCAAATCACACTGCACAGGAATCTACCATTTATGATTATGGCTAGTTGTATTGAAAAGATCACACACATGTAGAACAATGACCAGCTCACTGTAAAGAGAAGACTTTGTAGAAATAATGCAGTTTTGTACCATTTTTGTTTTAAAGTTTTAAAAATGATTTCATATGTATTTTCTTTCATCAACCCCGCATCACTCTGAGTTGACAGGATGTTTTAATGTATTTGCATTATCATGTTAGCTGAGCTGAGTCTACATTTTTCAGAATTTTCTTCCCTGTGTAGTTCTGAGTTAATGTAGGACACGAGAGACTATTTCCTTTAGAGTTGAAAGGTGGGAATAAAGCCATGGCCATATTCCTTTAACAATCATAAGTTTGGTACAGGAGTTCCAGGACTGTTTCAGCTCATACTGTTGATTATCTCCTGGTTCACCTGACTGTCCGGGGGTAGCAGCCAGGCCCACAGCCACTTCAATTAATGTCAGATCCCATGTCACCTTTTCTAACTCATGGACCAGCTTCCCCTGTGAGTCATCTGTATCATCAGAGTGAAGACCCAAGGGTGGTGGCTAAGATATCCTCATGGGTTCCAGTATATCCTGTGGGTCCCTGTTGTCCTCACCTTTCCTCATTTTATATCTTTCCTTCCAAACTCCCAGCATCAGTCCCCAGAACCAAAGGCACAGATAACAGTCCTGCGTAGTCTGTGTAACCAGCTTCTAAGCGGTGTAAAGTTAAATTCCTCTAGAAAGTCCCTTATTCTATATCACTCATCGTAGTCCTGCTTCTCTGACAGAAACCTGACAGAGAGAAATATCACTAGGCTACATTTGTAAAGAAGAAATGGAATCTCAGAAAAAATTATATAGTTATTAAGTGACAGACATGGAACCAGTCCAGGTCAGTATAAATCTGTGTACTATAATAACTTAATGAATTAAGAGGTGATGGTGGTATGGAATGGACTGGGAAACTTTCTGAAGCTATGGAGTTATTACTTATATTATCAAAAGTGAAATTAGAGGTCATGTACATAAAGAAGAATTAGATCATGAGTATAATTCATACTTTAGAGCTTTTGTGTTTAATATCTCTGGTGAAGTCTATTTTCTTCTATTAGATTGCTGCTACCATTTTTACTTTCTTCCAGTCATAGTCTGGGCTCTATCAGGATTTGAAATTGAATATCTACTTTGAATAGCCATTCTTATTTGCAGTATCTTCTCAGAATTAGCTCTAATCCTCTATATTTGCTTATTGCTGAGATCTGTGATATACATATTACTAATTGCTGAAATGTGTGTGTATATATACACGTGTGTGTGTGTATGTGTGTGTGTGTGTGTGTGTGTGTATGTGTGTGTGTGTGTGTGTGTGTGTATAATCTCATTTTAATTTTATATTATCAATTTGGACATGGAATTCAAGGTTAGGAAGTTTCGTCAGATAAAAACAAAGAGATTAACTATGCAATTCCTATTGCATGCTGGTAGACTGTTTTCAAGGGAACATTTCATCCTCATTTCAAGTAGGACACAGAGACAAAAGCAATTTCTTGAAAAAGTAGAAAAAGACAGTGAATGTATTTCTTGGAAGACAGTGCTTTAGTTTTTCAGTGTATTTCTAGTTTAATTTATTCCCAAATCATTGGTCTTGGATAATAAATTATTCTAAATACATTTTACAGTTTGACATAAAACTTTGAAATACTTGTTTAATGTCTCAATTTATTCTATTTATTAAATTAAATATTACAAATATTTAAAATACTGAACAACAACCAGTGTTTGCCATGGGGGAAAACAAATGCAGTAATCAGAACTTGGTAGCAATAAGTTTATAATGGGTAGTTTATTTCCTTAAATATGGTGTAGAAAGGAATAAAATACAAATTTAAGATTAAAATAAATAATTCTTCTAAATAGACCTATCTGCCTTTCTGAAAGCAAATTTTATAATGAGCAAATGATTAATTAGCCTAAGAAAGTCAGCTGGATGCAAAGTCTGTACTTCGTCACTTAGCAAACATTTTTGAAATCATGTTCTATGTCAGGAATTGTCATAGGTCCTGGGAATACAGTAAAAAGTCACACATCGTCCCTGGATAGGAAAGGGCTACCTAAACACTTGAGTTGTATACAGGCTATGATTGGTAGAAGTATGCTCGGATAAAGAACTTGAGGGGTCCCATCCATACCTCTCAAATTGACCAGGGGAGATAAATAGGGATAAGTTTAGGCTTTGAAATGTAGAAGTTAGTCTAAGCTTCAAGTCAAGTGGGATTACAACATGAGAAAAGTCAATCTGTGGTGAAATGTGAATTCTAATGGTGGGAGATGGTTCCTGAACTGCTGTTCTGGGAAGATGTTCTTGCTGATTACTAGCTCACATTCTTAGTTCTTCTACCTTCCATCCTTTAATATCAGAGTGCCACAAACCAGTGTTAATTGAGATCCAAGTTACATGAATCATACCACACAAGGGAAGCCTATATCCCAAAGGATTCTACCATTTTGACTGTATGGATTATGGGGAAGCATATTGAATAGTAAGGCTATCTGCTACATTGCTAATTGGGGCGGGCGGGGGAGTTTTAAATTTCCTGTTAGTGGCAGTAAAGCCAGTGCAGAGTAAATCATTTGGAATTCATTTTTTGTCAGTGAGGGTTTAGGCAACAGACATATCACATATCTCTTTAAATGAGAGTACTCGTGCTCACCTTCCCTCACCCCAAAACGCACACTCACAGTAGTAAACCAGAATTTATTTGAATCATATTAACTTAATGGTAGAAATGGCAATAAAATGGCATTTAAACTTTTGCCAGTAGAAGCTTTGGCTAGAAATGGATTTCTTTAAAAAACAAAAACAAAAAGGACTGTGTCTTTTAGATAGTCCCTCAGTCTCCTAGCTTTGCCACACTATAAGGCAGAGGGAAAGGGGAAAGAGGGAGGGAGGTAGTGGGGGAGAGAGATACGGAAATGGAGAGAAAAAGAGAGGGAGATTTTTTTTCTTTCTCTTTTGCTGTTTGACCTTGTAGAGTTGCAGAAGTTAAATGGAGCACAGGTTGGGAACATCCATTGTTCTCATCCCAGCTGCTCTGAACTCATAGAGCACATTGTCAGTGAAATGGAAAAGAAATTAGCAGCTCATTTTGTGCAAAGTGAACTTTCTCTCTCTGTCTCACTCATGCTTGATGGGCACACTCTCTTTGATAAATCAGTCCTTAGGACTTATTGCCATGATGCAAGAACTGGAAGTAAGAAATGTCAACAGCACCCCCTGCTTTCATTAGAACTAACCAAGTTTTTCATCTGCCAAGGTAGTAGTTAACTTTTATTCAGATGCTGCCTGTTTTGGGGGGATCAAGTTGAGAGGGAAATTAGAAAGATAAAGGAGGACAGATTGTTCAAATACCCCCAAACTATGAAGCATTGAAATAGTTCTATGCTCTCTATATTAGTAATGACTGTGGTAAAGGGCTGATTCCGCATGCTATTGTGAGAAGGCTGTACCTCACTGCACACCTCTGGCCTCCTTGCGCACAGAGTTCAATTAGCAGTTAAGGAAGAGTTCAAATAGATTTTAAAAATTAGTCATTTTTTGAGACCTTTATAGAAAAAAATAAACTTGGTCATGCTTTTAGCTAGCCAAAAAGGGAAAGAATAGAAAGTCAGCAGGAGCTAGCTGAATGTGCAGATGTGGCATCACTGGAGCATCTAGAGATGAGGGCAGACTCAGTATCTGCTGAGTAGCCAGCAGTTCCAGGACCGTAAAGGCTGTTTTAAGGTCAGGAATCACTGTCAAAATGTAGTGCGTTGGCAATAGCAAATATTCAGGGAAAATTGGTGTTCAACAAAGACTGAAGGTCAGCATATCTAGGAAATTTTTTAAGTGAGTATGTTTCTTTGAGAATTTGCATTCCATGAATAATACCTTGGAAAAGGTGACCTCCTCTAGCAATCCTGTATAGGGCCACTATTCTTAGTCACTCTATTCTGGGACTCCAGGTACATAGTCTTTAAATGTAAGAAAAGATGAGTTTCTGCAGCTATGCCAAAATCTGTTTACGGCCCACTGATAAGAGAGAATGTTTGGCAATAAATGTTCCACAGATTTGGATGGCTCTAGAACCTGCGAGATTTAGGATATCATATGTTTCACTTCTCCTTTATTATATGTCATTTGGGCAGACCTAAACAGGAACTTGTTCCTCATCAGCAACATTGTGGCCATCATTTGTATCAGTTAGAAATTATATTTGAGTGCATGTAATAGAGACCTGAATAGAAAATCTAACCTTAGGTCTTAAGACTAAGCCACAGTGGATCCAAACTCCTTTTCTGTTTATGCCCCATATTCCTTGGCGTTCATATTTTTCCATTTGCAGACTCAGAAATAGCTAATCACATTTGTATTCCAGGCAGATAGCAGGGGAATGAGGAAAACATAAAAGTGACGTTTATGTACTTTTTAAAGATGTCTGAGTTAGAATTCAACCCTACAATTTCTGATTATAACTAGTTAATCAGAGTTTTGTCACATGTCCACACTTAGCTATAAGGGAGGCTAGAAAATGTAGTCTTTTGCACAGTTCATAGCTACCTCAATATAATAAAGGTTCATGGGATATTGGATATTGTTTCATCAAACAACAATTTCCAGCATATTATTATTCATTAAAAAAAAAAATAGTAAGCCTTAAACCAAACAGCAAATTTCCTTGCTAAGTACTTATAGTCTTACAGAGTATTAGTGGAGATACTCACCATAATAAATGAATAAATATTTTAAAACACCTGTACATAAATAAAGACATGAAATAGCAGCAACAAAGCTGATATTGAATAACAGTTAATATTCTAAGGCCTAGAATAGTTCTAGGTATAAAGTGATGAAGAAATATTTATTAAATAACTATATCACTACATATATTTATTTATTTATGTACTTTTTATAGAAAGTCTACTAAATGCCAGGAGCAATGCTAAAATCTTTATGAAACAAAGACTCAAAGATGGTTATGACAAAGAAGGATATTCATAGTGGTAATATATTAATGCATCTGGAATATATAATAATTATAAATGAACATAATTAATAATAGGGCCCCAAAATGTATGAAAGAAAAACTGACAGAGTTGAGAAGAGAAATAGTCCATTAAGCAATAATAGTTGGAAAATTAAATATATTATTTTTAATAATTGATAGAACAAAATAGGTAAAATTAACAAGGACATAAAAGAACAATATTGTCAATCACCTATACCTATATGACTTTTTTAGAATGTCTCACTTAACATGAAGAAATACACATTCTTTTCAAATGCACATGGAATATTCTTCAGGATAGACCATAATCTTAGACCATTTAACATGTCTCAACAAATGTATAAGGATTAAAATCATACAAAGCATATTCTACTACGGTAATGGAATCAGATTAGAAATGAGTAACAGAAATTGAGAAGTATCTTAACATTTGAAAAAGTAAACAATGTACTTTTATATAACCAATGAATGTAATAAAAAATCACAAGAAAAATTAAAAAATATTTTGAAATTAGTATATATGAAAAATAAAATTAGAATATATGAGATTCAGTCAGATCAGTTCTTAGAAGAAAATTTAGAACTTACCCTACAGTCCAGACCCAAATTCATAATAAATTCTACCAAATATGAAAGAAGAAATCATATCAATCCTTTATAAACTCTTTCAGAAAATGAGAAGGATGGAAAATTTCCGAACAAATTTTAAAATGTCAGTGCTATCCCCAACAAAACTATATAAAGACTTCAAAAGAAAACAGTAGATAAGTTTTCCTAATAAATAGAGATACAAAAGCCTTCAGCTTTTATTTTGGCAAAAATATAAAATAGATTATATACCATGACCAAATGTGATTTATATATCAGGAATGCAAGGTTGTCTTAATATCTGAAAATCAATGTGAGGAATCATATTAATAAACAAAGCTCAAAACGCATTTATTACCTCAGTAGATGCAGAAAAGCCATTTGAAAAAAAAAAATCCCAACACCTATACGTAATTATAATTCTCAAAAACTGGGAATAAAAAGGAACATCCTCAACTGATGAAAGGTGTCTATGAAAAACCAATACCTAAGTTTATACATACTGGTGAAAAATTAATGCTTTACTCTAGAATCAAGAACAATGTAAGAATGTACACTTTTGCCACTTTTTTTTGCCACTTCTTCTTTTTTTTAAATTATTTATTTTAGAAAGAGAAAAAGAGAGAGAGCGAGAGTGTGCAAGTGAGAGGAGGGAGAGGGACAAGCAGACTCCACAGTGACCACAGTGTCTGATGTGGGGCTCAATCCTATGACACTGAGATCATGACCTTAATTGAAATCAAAAGTCAGATGCTTAACCAACTGAAATCACCCAGGTGCCCCCACTTTTGCTACTTCTATTTAATGTTTTA
Source organism: Mustela nivalis (assembly GCF_964662115.1). Taxonomy (NCBI): domain Eukaryota; kingdom Metazoa; phylum Chordata; class Mammalia; order Carnivora; family Mustelidae; genus Mustela; species Mustela nivalis. Next base: position 50,715,846 of record NC_139033.1, read on the forward strand.
TTGGCTGTTTTTTGCCAAGACTAGAAAATAAATACATAAATATAGATTTACAGGAAGTTGCAAAGATAGTGCAGAGAGGTAACTGTCACCCAGTGGTAACATCTTACAGATGTATAGTATAATATCAAATCAGGAAATTGACATGAACACAATCTGCAGAACTTACCGTATTTCCCCAGTTGTACATGAACTTGTGTATGTGTGTATATGTTTCTATGAAGTTTTACCAGATACAGTTTTTTTTTTAAAGATTTTATTTATTTATTTGTCAGAAAGAGAGAGAGAGGTCACAAGTAGGCAGAGAGGGAGGCAGAGAGAGAGGAGGAAGCAGGCTCCATGCATTGGGTTTTCTGTTCAGCAGGGAGCCTGCTTCCTCCTCTCTCTCTGCCATTGTCTCAGCTCCATTTATTAAAAGAGTATGCTTCATCTACTGAATCGCTTTTGCATCTTTGTCAAACATAAGTTGGTTTTTATATGGATCTGCTTTATGGATTTTATCTCCTGCTTTATTAATCTTTGTGACATCTCACCAGTAATATCACCCTGTCTTGAACACTGTACCTATGTTTTAGGTCTTAAAAATCTGGTAGAGTTATTCCTTCACTTTATTCTTTTTTTCCCCCAAAATCATTTTAACTATTCTTTTTTTTTTAATATAATTTTTTATTTTTTATAAACATATATTTTTATCCCCAGGGGTACAGGTCTGTGAATCACCAGGTTTACACACTTCACAGCACTCACCAAAACACATACCCTCCCCAATGTCCATAATACCACCCCCTTCTCCCAAACCCCCTCCCCCCAGCAACCCTCAGTTTGTTTTGTGAGATTAAGAGTCACTTATGGTTTGTCTCCCTCCCAATCCCATCTTGTTTCATTGATTCTTCTCCTACCCACTTAAGCCCCCATGTTGCATCACCACTTCCTCATATCAGGGAGATCATATGATAGTTGTCTTTCTCCGCTTGACTTATTTCGCTAAGCATGATATGCTCTAGTTCCATCCATGTTGTCGCAAATGGCAAGATTTCATTTCTTTTGATGGCTGCATAGTATTCCATTGTGTATATATACCACATCTTCTTGATCCATTCATCTGTTGATGGACATCTAGGTTCTTTCCATAGTTTGGCTATTGTGGACATTGCTGCTATAAACATTCGAGTACACGTGCCCCTTTGGATCACTACGTTTGTATCTTTAGGGTAAATACCCAATAGTGCAATTGCTGGGTCATAGGGCAGTTCTATTTTCAACATTTTGAGGAACCTCCATGCTGTTTTCCAGAGAGGTTGCACCAGCTTGCATTCCCACCAACAGTGTAGGAGGGTTCCCCTTTCTCCGCATCCTCGCCAGCATCTGTCATTTCCTGACTTGTTGATTTTAGCCATTCTGACTGGTGTGAGGTGATATCACATTGTGGTTTTGATTTGTATTTCCCTGATGCTGAGTGATATGGAGCACTTTTTCATGTGCCTGTTGGCCATCTGGATGTCTTCTTTGCAGAAATGTCTGTTCATGTCCTCTGCCCATTTCTTGATTGGATTATTTGTTCTTTGGGTGTTGAGTTTGCTAAGTTCTTTATAGATTCTGGACACTAGTCCTTTATCTGATATGTCATTTGCAAATATCTTCTCCCATTCTGTCAGTTGTCTTTTGATTTTGTTAACCGTTTCCTTTGCTGTGCAAAAGCTTTTGATCTTGATGAAATCCCAATAGTTCATTTTTGCCCTTGCTTCCCTTGCCTTTTGTGTTGTTCCTAGGAAGATGTTGCTGCGGCTGAGGTCGAAGAGGTTGCTGCCTGTGTTCTCCTCAAGGATTTTGATGGATTCCTTTCGCACATTGAGGTCCTTCATCCATTTTGAGTCTATTTTTGTGTGTGGTGTAAGGAAATGGTCCAATTTCATTTTTCTGCATGTGGCTGTCCAATTTTCCCAGCACCATTTATTGAAGAGGCTGTCTTTTTTCCATTGGACATTCTTTCCTGCTTTGTCGAAGATTAGTTGACCATAGAGTTGAGAGTCTATTTCTGGGCTCTCTATTCTGTTCCATTGATCTATGGGTCTGTTTTTGTGCCAGTACCATGCTGTCTTGATGATGACAGCTTTGTAATAGAGCTTGAAGTCCGGGATTGTGATGCCACCAACGTTGGCTTTCTTTTTCAATATCCCTTTGGCTATTCGAGGTCTTTTCTGGTTCCATATAAATTTTAGCATTATTTGTTCCATTTCTTTGAAAAAGATGGATGGTACTTTGATAGCAATTGCATTAAATGTGTAGATTGCTTTAGGTAGCATAGACATTTTCACAATATTTGTTCTTCCAATCCAGGAGCATGGAACATTTTTCCATTTCTTTGTGTCTTCCTCAATTTCTTTCATGAGTACTTTATAGTTTTCTGAGTATAGATTCTGTGTCTCTTTGGTTAGGTTTATTCCTAGGTATCTTATGGTTTTGGGTGCAATTGTAAATGGGATTGACTCCTTAATTTCCCTTTCTTCTGTCTTGCTGTTGGTGTAGAGAAATGCAACTGATTTCTGTGCATTGATTTTATATCCTGACACTTTACTGAATTCCTGTATAAGTTCTAGCAGTTTTGGAGTGGAGTCTTTTGGGTTTTCCACATATAGTATCATATCATCTGCGAAGAGTGATAATTTGACTTCTTCTTTGCCGATTTGGATGCCTTTAATTTCCTTTTGTTGTCTGATTGCTGAGGCTAGGACCTCTAGTACTATGTTGAATAGTAGTGGTGATAATGGACATCCCTGCCGTGTTCCTGACCTTAGCGGAAAAGCTTTCAGTTTTTCTCCATTGAGAATGATATTTGCGGTGGGTTTTTCATAGATGGCTTTGATGATATTGAGGTATGTGCCCTCTATCCCTACACTTTGAAGAGTTTTGATCAGGAAGGGATGCTGTACTTTGTCAAATGCTTTTTCAGCATCTATTGAGAGTATCATATGGTTCTTGTTCTTACTTTTATTGATCTGTTGTATCACATTGACTGATTTGCGGATGTTGAACCAACCTTGCAGCCCTGGAATAAATCCCACTTGGTCGTGGTGAATAATCTTTTTAATGTACTGTTGAATCCTATTGGCTAGTATTTTGTTGAGTATTTTCGCATCTGTGTTCATCAAGGATATTGGTCTGTAGCTCTCTTTTTTGGTGGGATCCTTGCCTGGTTTTGGGATCAAGGTGATGCTGGCCTCATAAAATGAGTTTGGAAGTTTTCCTTCCATTTCTATTTTTTGGAACAGTTTCTGGAGAATAGGAATTATTTCTTCTTTAAATGTTTGGTAGAATTCCCCCGGGAAGCCGTCTGGCCCTGGGCTTTTGTTTGTTTGGAGATTTTTAATGACTGTTTCAATCTCCTTACTGGTTATGGGTCTGTTCAGGCTTTCTATTTCTTCCTGGTTCAGTTGTGGTAGTTTATATGTTTCTAGGAATGCATCCATTTCTTCCAGATTGTCAAATTTATTGCCGTAGAGTTGCTCATAGTATGTTCTTATAATAGTTTGTATTTCTTTGGTGTTAGTTGTGATCTCTCCTCTTTCATTCATGATTTTATTTATTTGGGTCCTTTCTCTTTTCTTTTTGATAAGTTGGGCCAGGGGTTTATCAATTTTATTAATTCTTTCAAAGAACCAGCTCCTACTTTCGTTGATTTGTTCTATTGGTTTTTTGGTTTCTATTTCATTGATTTCTGCTCTGATCTTTATGATTTCTCTTCTCCTGCTAGGCTTAGGGTTTCTTTCTTGTTCTTTTTCCAGCTCCTTTAGGTGTAGGGTTAGATTGTGTACCTGAGACCTTTCTTGTTTCTTGAGAAAGGCTTGTACCGCTATATATTTTCCTCTCAGGTCTGCCTTTGTTGTGTCCCACAGATTTTGAACCGTTGTATTTTCATTATCATTTGTTTCCATGATTTTTTTCAATTCTTCTTTAATTTCCCGGTTGACCCATTCATTCTTTAGAAGGATGCTGTTTAGTCTCCATGTATTTTGGTTCTTTTCAAACTTCCTTTTGTGGTTGAGTTCTAGCTTTAGAGCATTGTGGTCTAAAAATATGCAGGGAATGATCCCAATCTTTTGCTACCGGTTGAGTCCTGATTTAGGACCGAGGATGTGATCTATTCTGGAGAATGTCCCATGTGCACTAGAGAAGAATGTGTATTCTGTTGCTTTGGGATGAAATGTTCTGAATATATCTGTGATGTCGATCTGGTCCAGTGTGTCGTTTAAGGCCTTTATTTCCTTGCTGATCTTTTGCTTGGATGATCTGTCCATTTCAGTGAGGGGAGTGTTAAAGTCCCCTACTATTATTGTATTATTGTTGATGTGTTTCTTTGATTTTGTTATTAATTGGTTTATATAGTTGGCTGCTCCCACATTGGGGGCATAGATATTTAAAATTGTTAAATCTTCTTGTTGGACAGACCCTTTGAGTATGATATAGTGTCCTTCCTCATCTCTTATTATAGTCTTTGGCTTAAAATCTAATTGATCTGATATAAGGATTGCCACTCCTGCTTTCTTCTGATGTCCATTAGCATGGTAAATTCTTTTCCACCCCCTCACTTTAAATCTGGAGGTGTCTTCGGGCTTAAAATGTGTTTCTTGGAGGCAACATATAGATGGGTTTTGTTTTTTTATCCATTCTGATACCCTGTGTCTTTTGACAGGGGCATTTAGCCCATTAACATTCAGGGTAACTATTGAGAGATATGAATTTAGGGCCATTGTATTGCCTGTAAGGTGGCTGTTACTGTATATGGTCTCTGTTCCTTTCTGATCTACCACTTGTAGGATCTCTCTTTGCTTAGAGGACCCCTTTCAAGATTTCCTGTAGAGCTGGTTTGGTGTTTGCAAATTCTTTCAGTTGTTGTTTGTCCTGGAAGCTTTTAATCTCTCCTTCTATTTTCAATGATAGCCTAGCTGGATATAGTATTCTTGGCTGCATGTTTTTCTCATTTAGTGCTCTGAAAATATCATGCCAGCTCTTTCTGGCCTGCAAGGTCTCTGTGGATAAGTCAGCTGCCAATCTCATATTTTTACCATTGTATGTTACAGACTTCTTTTCCCGGGCTGCTTTCAGGATTTTCTCTTTGTCACTGAGACTTGTAAATTTTACTATTAGGTGACGGGGTGTGGGCCTATTCTTATTGATTTTGAGGGGCGTTCTCTGAACCTCCTGAATTTTGATGCTCGTTCCCTTTGCCATATTGGGGAAATTCTCCCCAATAATTCTCTCTAGTATACTTTCTGCTCCCCTCTCTCTTTCTTCTTCTTCTGGAATCCCAATTATTCTAATGTTGTTTCGTCTTATGGTGTCACTTATCTCTCGAATTCTCCCCTCATGGTCCAGTAGCTGTTTGTCCCTCTTTTGCTCAGCTTCTTTATTCTCTGTCATTTGGTCTTCTATATCACTAATTCTTTCTTCTGCCTCATTTATCCTAGCAGTGAGAGCCTCCATTTTTGATTGCACCTCATTAATAGCTTTTTTGATTTCAACTTGGTTAGATTTTAGTTCTTTTATTTCTCCAGAAAGGGATTTTATATCTCTCGAGAGGGTTTCTCTAATATCTTCCATGCCTTTTTTGAGCCCGGCTAGAACCTTGAGAATTGTCATTCTGAACTCTAGATCTGACATATTACCAATGTCTGTATTGATTAGGTCCCTAGCCTTCGGTACTGCCTCTTGTTCTTTTTTTTGTGTTGAATTTTTCCGTCTTGTCATTTTGTCCAGATAAGAGTATATGAAGGGGCAAGTAAAATACTAAAAGGGTGGCAACAGCCCCAGGAAAATATGCTTTAACCAAATTAGAAGAGATCCAAAATCGTGAGGGGGGATAAAGGGGATAAAAAGGGGTTCAAAAAGGAAGAAATTAAAAAAAAAAGAAAAAAGAGAAAAAAAAGAAAAGAATTAAAAAAAAAAGAAAAGAAAACACCTAAGAAAAATATAAAAAAGAAAAAATATATGTATTAGATAAACTAGTAAAAAATCGTTAAAAAAGAAAAAGGTAACAGTTAAAAAAAAAAAAAAATTTACCCGAAGGCAAAAAAAAAAAAAAATGAAAAAGAAAAAAATTAAATTAACCGCAAGACTAAAAAAAAATCACAGGGAAAAAGCCATGAGTTCCGTGCTTTGCTTTCTCCTCCTCTAGAATTCTGCTGCTCTCCTTGGTATTGAAACTGCACTCTTTGGTAGGTGAACTTGGTCTGGACTGGATTTGTTGTTGATCTTCTGGGGGAGGGGCCTGTTGTAGTGATTCTCAAGTGTCTTTGCCCCAGGCGGAATTGCACCGCTTTTACCTGGGGCTGGGGTGAGTAATCCGCTTGGGTTTGCTTTCAGGAGCTTTTGTTCCCTGAGCGCTTTCAGTAGAGTTCCGGAGGACGGGAATACAAATGGCGGCCTCCTGGTCTCTGGCCCGGAGGAGCCGAGAGCCCAGGGCCGCACTCCTCAGTGCACGCTCAGAGAACCGTGCTCAGTTACTCCCATCTGCCTGACCTCCGGCCGCGCTCCGAGCTCACGGAGCCTGCGACCGGTTCAAGGTCACCCCGAGCTGGGAGCTCACTGTCGGCTCTGTCTCTGCAGCCGGCTTTCCCGTTCCAATACCCTTAAGCTCTGCGACACTCAGACACCCCCGATCCTTCTGTGACCCTGCGGGACCTGAGGCCACGCTGACCCCGTGTGGGCTTTGCCCCGGGTAGCCTCTGGAGCGATGTCCCTCAGCGGAACAGACTTTTAAAAGTCCTGATTTTGTGCGCGGTTTCTTTGCCGCTTGCCGGGAGCCGGCCCCTCCCCCCAGGGTCTATCTTCCTGTCGCTTTGGATTCACTTCTCCGCCTGTCTTACCTTTCAGAAAGTGGTTGTTTTTCTGTTTCCAGAATTGCTGTTCTTCTTCTCTTCGATCTGCTGATGGATTTGCAGGTGTTTGCAATCTTTAGATAAGCTATCTAGCTGATCTCCGGCTAGCTGAAGTAGTCTCGGCCTGCTACTTCTCCGCCATCTTGACTCCTCCTCCCTCCATTTTAACTATTCTAATTCTTCTGCATTTCCACACAAATTTTAGGATAGGCTTATTTACATGAAAACTTTTCCTGGGATTTTGATAGGAATTACAATAAGTTTATCGATTAATTTTAGAGAATTGTCATATGCAACATTTAAGTTTGCAAACACAGTACATCTCCATTTATTTGATTTCTTTCACCAGTGTTTTGTAATTTGGAGAATACAAGTTCTTATCATGGTTTGTTAAATCTAGATCTAAGTGTTTTATTTTGAATAATTGAAAAAAATGAATTTTTTTACTTCTATATTTTCCTTGCTGGTTTATAGAAATACAGCTGATTTTTTTCTTTGTTAATCTTGTATCTAATAAGCTTGCTAATCTGGACTTATTGTTTTAGTATTTTGAGGTGTTCTATACAGACCATCATGTCAGCTGCCAATAGGGACAACTTTATTTCTCCCCTTACAATCTATGTTTTTGTTTCCTTTTCTTGCCTTATTGCACTGGCTAGGACTTCCAATTTTTTGCTTTGGCCCATTAATGAAATGGGTTGATTGACTGACTTTTGAAACAAACCCCATTTGTTCTGATGTGTTATTGCATTAAATTTAATTATTTGTTGAGAATTTTTGCATCTGTGTTCATGAGGTATATTGAGCTATAGTTGTCTTTTTTTTTTTTTTTTAAATTTTCTTTCTTTCATTTTGGTATCTTTCATTTTGGTAATACCATCTTATACAATTAAGTTTGACATTCCCCACCCTTTCTTTTTTCTGGAAGAGATAGAGTACCACTAAAAGTGTGGTGGAATTCTTCAGTGAAATAATCTGGGCTTTGAGATTTCCCTTTTAAGAGTTTATTGATTATAATTTTACTTCTTTAATGGTTATAGGATTATAACATTCTTTAATGGTTATAGGATTATTCAGATTACCTATTTTATATTAGAATAGTTTTGGTAGTTTATGCTTTTCATATAATTGGTCTATTTCATTCCTGTTTCATTGAAAGTTGTCAGATTAACATGTATAATTTTGTTTATAGTATTCCTTTGTTATCCTTTTTATGTCTTTGTAATCTACAGTGATGATCACTAATTAACTTCTGATATTGGTAATTTGTGTTGACTCTTTTTTATCAGTCTTGCTAGCGGTTTGTCAATTTTATTGATTTTTTTTTCAAGGAACTAGCTTTTTGTTTTATTTATTTTCTTTATTGTTTTTCTGTTTTCAATTTAATTGATTTGTGCTTTATATTATTTCTTTTACTGCGGTTGCTTTGGGTTCATTTCCTTTTTTAAAAAATATTAATGTGGGAGCTTATATTATTGATTCAAGACCTGTCTTTTATAAACTGAGTACAGTATAATAAATTATTTCTTCAGGAATGTTTTAGCTACATTCTATAAGTTTTGATTCTACATGTTATGTTTTCATTTTTATTCAGTTCAGTGTATTTTTTAAAATTTCACTTAAGAGTTCCTGTTTCATTGAAAGATTGTTTTGAAGTGTATTATTTAATATCCAAGTATTTGGAGATTTTCTTCTTAATTTCCCGTTATTGATCTGTAGTTTGATTTCATTGTGGTAGAGAGACCCACTCATATAATTCCAATGATTTTAAATGTGCTGGGGCTTATTTATTGCCCCAGAATACAGAAGGTGATATTCAGTTAGCAAAATTATAAACTATAAATTCTTGATTCATCTAATATGAACCATAGACATTAATTGAAGTAAGGTAATAAATGAACAGTGTAAAGAATAATGTAAGGATTGTAAGGAAAACAAATAATAGTTCATTTTGACATTGAAACATAAAAAATAGTTTGTGAGCTTCTTGACTATCCTACCTATAAATATCATAAATTATTTGGACAGTCTTTCTATAACACAACTATGAATGTGGATAGAAGCCTTCATTGCTAGAAGGTTGTGTTAGTTTTTCTTTTTCAACATTTTCTGCTTTTCCCTAATAGCAGCCCAGTTTTCCTGTTGAGACAATATCTAGTCTTCATTTTCTTTATATGGGGTCAGTGAAAGAACAGTTTAGTAACTAAGTTATAGTCATTTTGCTAAAGAATTTGAATCCTGAGCAAATTTATGGAAAGATTGGGGAATATCTGGAAGCAAATTATCTGAAGCATACTTATTGATGCTTTCTTACCAGCCTGTTCCAGTTGTAAAGCAATTGTCCTAATAGTCTTTTTGTGGTCCCAATTCTTGTTTAATGTTCTTTCAGAATTTTCTGGTTCTTGACCATTTCAAAGAACGGACACTTAAGTCCCCATGTGTTTTGTGGAACTGGATTCCCACACTAGTAACCTTCCACCAAAGCCCTATGTTTAGAAGGAAATAAGTTGTAGTTATACAACCAAACTTGAACGTGATGATAAGAGGAGTTTTCTTATTGAAAGTGTTGTGCTGCTGGGAATATAGTGCATTCTTGTGTTTAAAAGTCTAGGTTTCCTTTGGGGAAAGAATGTGCTATGGGATGTGCTATGTGCTATGGTGAGTGCTGTGAATTGTGTAAGACTGATGATTCACAGACCTGTACCCCTGAAGCAAATAATACATTATATGTTAAAACAACAAAGACAAAAACAAAGAAACAAACAAATTCTAGGTTTTGGGATGCCTGGGTGGCTCAGTTGGTTAAGCATCTGCCTTTGGCTCAGGTCATGATCCTAGTGTTCTGAGATTGAGCCCCACATCAGGCTCCTTGCCCTTTCCTTGTGCTACTCCCATTGCTTGTGCTCTCTGGTTCTCTCTCTCTCTCTCAAATAAATAAAATCCTAAAAAAAAAAAAAAAAGTCCAGGTTTTGTTACATAGTGCCTATGAAACGTTGGGGAAGTTATGTAGACTTCTCATTTTTCAATTGGGACTGTTAATGTTACTAACCTCAGTGAACTATTGGGAGGATGGAAAGAGTTACTGGTAAAGAGCTGAGAACAGTGCTTAACCCTTATTAAACATTCAAAAAAATATCAGAAACTTTTTTCTATCAGCTACTTAAGAAAAGCGTCACAAAAGATGCCAAATTTCATGAGATTTTTGAATATTGGAGGGAGTAAAAAGCAGTATATTTATTATCTTGTGAGAAGTTTTGAGTAAGAAATGATGAAAAAAGTCAAGCAAAATGTTCTATCCACAAAAATGGAAGTCTGTAGAATACATATAAGAAACTAAGGTAAAGTTGAACAAGCCTCTTCACATCTTAAGAAGGCAGTGTAGTGGTTCAGTGAAAATCGAGAACAGCTTTTACTTGTGATGCCAAGGAAATACTGAGGACCACCATGAAAACTCCCACACATCTGCCCTTAGGCATCATTCAGAATTAAGCTTAAATCTGACTTTGTTCCAGACCTTTCCCAACAACTCTACCTTCTTCTTGAACTTAATATAGCATAATTAACCTGGAAATTAATTATTATTTGCAGAAAGTTTTTATTGACTTTTAGTTCACTTTGCCTTCTCTCTTCACATTATTTAAGTCTGAGTTTCTAATTCATTCTCCTCTCTTTAATCTTATTATACTTTTGTAATGTAGACCCTCATTATCCACACCTTAACTTCACAATAGCTGCTTAACAAGCCTTCCCACTTGAAACTTGATACCTCTTCCCCAGTGACTTATCTTCATTTCTCTTTCTTTTCCAATATATATACAGTCTGCCACCAGACTAATGTGACTCAGAGTCTACAGTTGCCACCTTTGAACTAACCCTTTTCAGATCCTTATCTCCTACTAATCAGAACTGTTATCTTCCATTTGTATCCTCTTTAGCATTTAAATAAGACCTATCACAAACTGAAAAACATTCCATTTTTCTGTCATTTTTGCCACATTTTGAGTACTGATAAAGAGTGTATTTTGTTCCTATTTGTATCCCTCATATCCCAGCAATATATTTTTCATACCGTAGTATTGCTTAAATCCACTCTAAACTGAAATAAAATGCTATCTAATTGTTACTTATTTGTATATCTGATCTTCTTACTTTTCTTCTTTGAGGTAAGAGATGGAGTATATTTACTTATTCCTTTTACAGCACCTAACAAAATACTCTGCATAAAGACTCATTAAAGTGTTAATCAAATTGAGTTGAATTGGAATAGGAACTGGAAGAAGAGGCAACCAAGTATGTTTTATTTGATTCTTGTTGCTTATTTATTATACTGCTTTGGACACTTTACCTAAATACACAGTACTTCATTTTCCTCATTCCTTAAATGTCAATAATGATACTTTCTTTCCTCCCTTGGTACCTGTGGAAATAATTAATGTATTTTGTAAGGGTTTGGAGAATGCTGGAGAAGAATGCTATTAATCATCATCAGTAGCAGCAGGAGAAAAGACTTGCTAAGTACTGATATGTGTGTGATTCTCCGTGGAGCAAGATAAGTAGGCAAGTTCCTTGTCCTCTGGGAGCTGACAATCAAAAATGCATGACACATCCAGATGTAACACAGTAAAAGAAAAATATACTCAAGGGCACCCAAAGACAAATGCCAAAACCAAACTGTGAACTTCTTGAAGTCAGGTATAAATATACAATGCATTAAACAAATTAATAAACTGATTGTGTCTTGAGAAATAGTTTCATCATTGGCATATATTAGGTAGTCTTGGTACCAACTCAAACATATTAGCAACAAAGGCTAAATGAAGACAGGATACAGGCATAGAAAAAGACCTCAGACTCATAATGAATCCTAAATTGTCTAGGCTGCTAACTGTAGCTATAATGGGGTGTTTGTGTGTTTATGCGGGCGTGTATGTATGTGTGTGTGTGTGTGCATGCTCACACAGAGGAATGCTCATTGGGAGGTGGGTGATGTAGAGGGCAAAGATTTAGAACAAAATCAAGGAGCAGTTTGTCCCATTAATGATTTTTTATGTGGCCCATTAGTGATGTTTTAAGCTCACCAACTTGTTTTAAAAAGAAAAATGTCATAATGGTGGCAAAATGTGACAGAAGAAGTTCTTTGAGAATAGAGGTATGGCATAAGTGATTTGATTTGAACAAGACTGTAGAGCAATTCTAACTTCCTACTGGCTAAATAGAATGTCTGTTATCCTAGTTCAGTGCCTTGGACAGATCTTAGAATATTTAGGAAAATAAAGAAAAATCAAGAAACTGAGTGTTTCACTGAAATTATCACATAATTAATTGATTGCATAGATAGAAAACAATAATGAAAAATCAGACTCAGTAGTGCGATAGAACATTCAGTTTCTGACCAGGCATTCTGGCCATGTATCGACATAGAGCTACTGCACTAGTTCCTATTAATCCTGAGTTTAAGATGGTCCATAATGATGTTAGTTCCAGAAAAATTGAATAGGACTACTTAGCCCCTGGCTGTAATGGGCAGCTCATGTCCAAAGTGACTGCTTTTTGAGTCTGTATTCCAGGGGGCTGGCAGGACCCCAGGCACTTCACAACTGAATCACTTTGACCCAAAGTCATTTGTTCAATCATGGTTGACAAAAGGTAACAGAGACTTTCTACTATTTGGAAAACAAATGGATCTCTTGGCTGTTTTCATAAAGATCGACGGGGACTTAAAATAGCCTGAGGTTAATATTATAAATCTTTCTAAAAGAGATTTTCAGAACATATTCTTTATCCCAGCATTGGATCAATCTCGCAAAATGACATATTTTCAAACTACAGTAAAGCAAAACAACTTATTCTTGAAAAAGTTGAAAATATTAAGAAAGCTTTTCCTTTCTGTTTTTGTTTTTTGTTTATATTTTTATTCTTGAACATCAACCAAAGAAAGAACTTTGATAAAAATGTGTGATGAATACGAATTGACCTTTTCAATAGCTTTGTGCCTATTCATCTAATCTTTATTGCTGTCCAGAGAGTTACTTGGATGCCCACAGTGGGTATGACCCTGTGGTAGGCTAGCATGCATATTGGCTTTTAACACTGTATTAAAACAGAAAAAGAATATGAGTAAGGAATCCAGTCTCTAAACCAAGTAACTATAAAGATCTGCTATGAAATTAAAATGTACTGGGAATTTGGACTAGTAAATATTTTTGGCACTGTCCTTCACATGCCAATTAATAAAAGGAGAGTTAATAATAAAAATTAACTTTGGTCTTTGGATGAAAGGATATTTTGAGGAGATAAGAGGGAGTCTAAATTAAAATTGAAACAATGAGCATAGGGATAAGACTTCAGGGAATGAATAAACACTAGACAAAATGGAGCAGACTATATCATATTTATACCACTTCTTGATAGGTCTTAACAGTCTTATAAGTACTAATACATTTGCCCTGTTTTTCCCTCTTGTATATTTTATCCAAACTTGTTAACATTTTTTTTCTCTTGTATTGGCAAGTTTTGGGAAGCAGAATGACCTGTTTTGTAGTTGTAGCAGTATCATTTATTGATATAACCAAAATGAATGAATGTTCAGGTTGTTCTCTGAATAACAGGAAGCCATGTTTATAGCACTGACTTTGTTTTTCCTGTTACATGGCTTACGGTCTCTGTTTATTATTCCTGACTCTGTGTGTGTATGTGTCTAGGGATATGTGAGAATTGTTTCTATCCTATCTTAACTATAACTTGGGACTGAAAACAGGGTCCAGTCTCTTTACCTTTGAGGTTGGAGGACACCATAATAGTTACAGTGATTGGTTGTTTAAGAGTGTTTTGTCTGTTAGCCGGACTGTCTGACTGGGGACTGAGTTATGAAAGAAGTCTGAAGGGTGTCTCCACTATCCACTATAGTCTGCGCACAAGGATATTTTTAGGAAGGTAATCCTCATTTTTGGGGGGGGGGGGAGAAAGCTTGACCAAGAAAGCTCTCTATGAAACTGATAGACTAAAAGCCATTTTTAGTGATAGTGACAAAAATGAAGACACAGTGAAGAGGTCTACTAAGATGGTTTCTATACAGAAATTATGCAATTTAGAAAAAAATTTAAAACTGGCATCATATTTAATGACATTTTGAATTTATGGTATGTATATATCACACACATGTGTATGTATGTCTAAAAAATCACAAACTGACCAGTGCAAATATTCTTATAAGTATGAAATAAAGATTGATTAACGTTGGAAGGTCAGTCTACCTATAGTATAAGACTATGCATGGGAATTTTTTGTGTCTCAGTGAAAATGTAATTCAAGAAAAAATTATTTTAATGGTTTTAGTCTTGTATGTACAGAATCACTAAGAGTGTGAAGGGGTGCCTTAGATCTGTAATACATTATCACCTTTTATGGAGGAAATTCCATGAGAATGATATCCAGTTTGAAGAGTAAAGGAAGATTCTCCTTTCTAAATTTCTGTGAGGGTTGCTTTTTCTATCCTTGCTATTGCCTGCTACATTTTTATAGTGTCTATTATAGAATCAGCTGAATGGGTTTTTCATTGAAATGTTATTGATTCTAACAGAGCCTCAGGAGAAGTTGCTCTGACCCCTTTTTAATACTTGTGGATCAAAGCCTGTCTTTAGGTCATAGTTTCTAATTCTGGCCCTCTTTTACCACTTACTAACCTTTCTGAGCCTCAGTTTTATCACCTGTGAAAAGAAGTAACTGAGTGTAATTCCTAATATTAAAAGAGGAAAATAAAAAAGAGAAAAGGAAGGAGAAGGAGGACACAAAGAATATTTGAATACCTTTGCTTCATGGTCTATTAGAGAGAAAGATCATTTGTCATCCACAGATTATGCACTGCAGAAAATGCAGTGTTGAGTTAGCAAGTGCAACTCAGAGCTCTGAGGCCCTGAATGCATGCACATTGTTATGTAATTTTTCTTTGGTGCCAGGTGGGTGCACTGTTTGCCAGGAATTCATACTTCAGAAATACAACGTTGCACACCCAGACAAAGAGCTTGGTTGGGATGTCTTTGTTCAGGCAACAATTAAAATGTATTTGTACTGAGTGATAAAAACCTTCCCCAAATGTGAGGCACTGCGGCAAAGCACAATGTGTGGTTGTAGCTTTCTGGTGACAATGTAAATGCTATTCCCCTTCACTTGCCTGTTATGGAACTAAGGTAGTGAAATTTAAAAAGAAAAAAAGAAAGAAAGAAAGAGAAAGAAAAAGAAAGAGAGAGAGAGAGAGAGAGAAAAGTATTAAAAGAATGGCCTAAGTTTTCATGCAATGCCCAAATGTTCAATATATTGTAATTTTTAACTATACTTAGAATTAGAAATCTATGGAACTTCGCAACATAAGAGGAAGAGACATAGGATTTGTACTTGGAGAACTGTTATTGATCCTGGAAGTCTCTTGGGCAGTCGTTCTCTTTTATGGAATAGCTACTGTATTTCTTAGTCCATTTCTAAGTGGCTTTCACAAAATCATGGTCTCTGCCCAGGATGGTTCATTGACCACATGTATTGTTTTCCTTGGCAGTTTTACTCCTGAGACAGAGATGCTCAGCCCCAGATCCCTAAAACTAGTGAGAAGAGAAGAAAGAATTATATTTCCTATAGATGAATCGTCCCACTAACAGTAAGCTAGGCTTTCTTCACCAGTGACTTCAGTCACCACATTAAATGTTGACTAGGCTGTTGTAGAATTGTATGGGCTTTCTTGCCTGTTGCAGCCTCAGAACAAGAGTTTTGGAAGAGCTTTTTTTGACCCACAAGGCAACCCTTCTGACATGATTTCTGTTTGTCAGAAGGTTGTACCCTTTCATGGCTTGAGCTTAGTTCAATACTTGAAAAAGTATCTCAGCCATAGCCACATTTTGTTTTCTTCAGAGCAAATTTTGCAAAATCATTTGTGATAGGAGCCACTGTGTGTTCACTCAAACCAGATCATCTCATCCAGAAAGAGAAAATCAATTTTAATTCTTCAAAAAAGAGCAGCAAGTGGTATTTGTTATTTATATTTAAAGAAGGGTCATTAAGCACTTCTCCCCCTTTTTCTACCTGGAGGCTTAAAGAGGGAATTTACAGGAAACAATATATGTGGATTAGATTATATATATTTGTAAGGCCAAACACCTTACAAATGTCTTTAATATTCTGAGAACAGCCTTAAACTAAGGGTTGAAAATAAAGAGAGGGTTTACCTGAAGATCTGTTATTTTAATGGCAAATTCAGTAGATCATACCACTTAACTTAGATTTGGATTATAGCTTGTATTTTTATGTGGCAAAGTTTAGCTTTCACACAGGAAAATTTTGTTCACTGACAAATTGTCTTGGAATGTCACTTTCAGCAGTGAATGTTCATGTATGTTAGACAATCACATTGAGTTATCAAAAAAAGTAGGAAGTAGACACTTGAATGAATGAATGATTACACAATGCATTTTCTGGGGAATATGGGGTCACAGGTAGCTTCTTTCATGTCAAAGACAGAATATCTTATTTTTTAGCTTTAGTTGACCTTTCATTTTTGATCTTACCTTTTCTTTTCTTGGAGAGGCTATTTAATTTTTCATCCAGTGAACATAATAATAAAATACATAAACTATGAAGACTTGTACTTATAGGACCAGGGTAATTAAAAGTACTGACTAGACTAGAGTTTATGCCTCCATTCAGGGGCCAGGAAATCCCTAAACATATCTCAGAAACATGATAGAAGCTTCAGATAAAGTGTGTTCTGTTGGAGTCCAGAAGTAAAATGCCTGAAAATCGGGCAGTATAGTGTACAGAATAGTATGAACATATCCATAGGTAACAGAGAGCAAGGCGAGTGGATCAATAATCAGACATTCATTTTGAGTACCTAGAACATACTCGGCATGAATCAAGGTATAATTAATATTTGTTAAAAATGGACAAATATTTAGATAAATATTGATAGACTAATAGTATAACATACAATTTAGTGTGAGACAGACCTAAAGATTGAGTCTAAGTTTAGGGACTTCTACTTTTGCAGTCTAGGTCCAGTAATTTTGACTCTTACCAACTTCCCATTTCTCATCTCTAAAGTGGGGATTATAATAGTTATCTTCTGAGGATTAATGAGAAAAATGTATACGTATGTATACACATACATACCTAATTTTAGGAAAAGGCCCAACAGGTAAGATATGCCAGCTAAATATAGTTTTTTCTTACTAATTTCATTTTTGTCATTAGTGATATTTTTAATAACCACTAACCATAAATAGAAGAAAATTACAATTTCTAGTTATAGAATTTAAAGTATATTTATGAACAGAAAATTATATCTTAGAGAAATGCATAACTAGTATTGGACAAATGACCAAATGTACTCTGAACTTAATAGTCCATTAACTATTTCTCTGCGTATACATTCTGCATCTCCTAGGAACACTGTTGTCACCTATATGATCATGTAGTTTCTGAAGAACTGCCCTAATTTAGCTGGGGAGATAAAAACTTAACATATTAAACCTGTGAGACACTTCACCTGGAGCCCAAAAACCTCTCAAAAGATCATGTGTTGATTCCAGTGGGTTATGAATTTGGACAGGAAAATACTATGTATTTCTCTTCATTAACCTGTAACTAAATTTAATCATTTCCCTCAATTACGACATAGGTTACAAACCACAGAATTATTAACAGTTCTTGAGGCTGTCAATAATAGACACCACAGATATATTACATTGCTATTGTAACATAACCTTGAAATATCATTCAAAATTATAGTAGTTATTAGACCTGCTGCTAAATTGCATTATATATACAAAAATCATACATAGTACTGCATCATAAATTTAGTTTTTATAATTTTAATTATATTAAAATACATCTATAATATAATTGATTTTTGTATAAACTTGTAGTTTATTTTATCACTTAGAATCATTGTTCTAAGAAGGAATTGTAGCCTTCACCAAACTGCTAGTGGGATTCATGACACAAAAAAGGTTAAGAATTTCAAAAATAAAAAGTTGAGGGAGAAAGAAACATGATTATTTTTTTTTTTAAGATTTTATTTATTTATTTTTGACAGAGAGAAATCACAAGTAGATGGAGAGGCAGGAGGGGGGGGGGGAGCGGGCTCCCTGCCGAGCAGAGAGCCCGATGCGGGGCTCGATCCCAGGAACCTGAAATCATGACCTGAGCCGAAGGCAGAGGCTTTAACCCACTGAGCCACCCAGGTGCCCCAAGAAACATGATTATTGTGTAATGTTGGAGTTATATTATGCAAAAGCCTAAGTATGTTGGGTAGTTCCAGAAGGAAACCAGACTTACTGAATGTTAACAAAAAGTGGTCACCTATGAGTGTTAGGACAACCTAAAAGCAATGGAATAGACAAAACAATAGTTGGTAATGTGCTTTGGCAAAGGGATCTTCATACTGGTTTGGTTATGTATCTCTTAAAAGGATAGTTTAAGTTCGCTTCAAAATTTACCATTATATATTGGTTAAAAAGAGTGTAAATTCTGGTATACTTTAAATAATACTTTAAAATGAAACTTTTAAATCATTCTTGTAACATTTCCAATGAAATATAATTACATACGTGATTTTAATATTCACCCGTGTTTATTTAACTAGGCTGTACAAATGAGCTTTGTTTACAGATGGAAACTTTACATCCATTTTTTTTTCTTTTTAAAATCCTATTTCTGTTCCTCTTCCCTCATGGAATTGTATGTTTTAGAAATTATACAGATGGCATTCATTGATATTTTATTTCTCAATTACCATATTTCTTTGAAATGAAATATATACATAAGTTGAAGTTTTAAGATATTTCTTTAACTAGAGTGTTCTAAGTGTTAAAATTATACTTTTGGGATATGTTATCATTACAGTTATTATTAGGAACTTCATCGAAGCATAAATATAATAAAATTTCTAACCAATAATCACTTACTGTAAAAGGTAGTATACAGGTTGAAATATCATTTAATGAGATGGTTGGAGACATGTGGTAGAGGTTTGAAGTGATGATCACAATCTTTCCTCCCATCCTGCAGCTCCTCTGCTGTGTGACTTTGTATCTCCTCCCATTAAGAGGAGGAGGAATCTATTTTCTTCCCCTATGGGCTGGCTCAGTGACTTGCTTTGACCATCAAATGCAGCTGAAATGTGTGAAACATCCAGGATTAAGTCTTGAAAGGATCTGAAGTTTCTTTTATTGCCTTTCTCAAATGCGCTCATCAAGTCAGGAAGCTCCAGTTGAACTACTGAATTAGAGGAGATTATGTAGAAAGAAGTCCTGAGACCATATGGAGAGAGTAAATCCAGTCCTTCCAGCATATAAGCACGGCCCCTCCCTAGCCAATTTATCAGCTGAATGAACCCCAGCAAGATGGATAGCAAATGAATGTATAGAACAATGAGAAATAATTATTATTTTAAACCACTAGTTTTGGGTATAACGTGTTATATGACTTTAGGCAACTATAAAAAGAAAGGGAGGAGGACAATTACAGTACCTGACTTTAAAATTATCTAGTTGCACTTGGTTTGGTGCTCTGTTGGCTTTTTCCTCAGGTCAGTGAATCAGTTTAGGACTGAAATGAAAGTAGGGAAAGATAAAGTTACACTACAAGTAGTTGAGGCTCATCATTAGTTGAGGATCTGGAAATTCTCTTAAAATCTATCCATGTCCTTGTACTTCTTTAGAAATTCTTTATGTGTATTCCAGCTGAGGACCACTGCTCCAGTCTGAAAGGCATGATAAAAACAAGCTGTAAAACAGTGATAAGGTGTTCCTGAAGCAGGAGTAATAGAAAAAGCATCAGCATTGGAACATTTGAGGATATGTCCAAACATAGTCTTGAGAGAGGTCAGAAGTGGAAGCTCCATTTGGGCGAAATATAATCAGAAACAGAGGGGGATAAGCACCAGAGTATTTGATTTTACCTGAAGATTTACTATGTCTTGGCTAACTTCTACTTGTAATGCCATTAATACAATGTGTGTCCTCACGGTTATGTTGCAGGCACTGTGGGGTCTTCAGTGAGGTATACTGGTACCAAACATTGACATTTCTTGATCAACTGTCTGATCATAAGTTATATATCATTTTCATATCTCAAAACAGTACTTTACTATGGCATTATTACCATTTCACAGGGAGAATAATCAGAAAGTTAAAAGAAAGCAGTTAATGACTGAGGTGGACTTTAATTCCAATTTTACATGGTGCCAATGTCATGCTCATGCTACTATGAGTAGAATATTGGATTCATTCCCTTCCGTGTTCTTACCAGGTAAAAAACCCATCTTTATGCCAAGGTGGATAATGTACCAGTATAAGGAAATCATCTTGAGCATATGGTGCTGTGTGAGTTCAGTTAAGGACAAGCAACTGTAGGCTGGCTCTGTTGGAGAAGGTTTATGGAGGATGCATGGCCTGAAATACATTGTCTAAAATGTGTAACTGTGGCTAAATGGAAAGATATATGGACAATTCAAAGTAGTGGAGTAAGGAAAGGCAAAAAGAAAATATTAGTCTTGCTTCTAGAAGATTCATTGAGAAACTGGCCTGACTAGAAAAGAAGGAATGCATACAGGAAAAGAATGAGTTTGCATGTGACAGGCTAACACAGATTGCAGGTCTTGAAAGCCAGACACTTACAATAATGTAACTAGAAAGGAAATTTTAAAATTAAATCATTAATGATATTTGCCCAGCAGACACTGAGAAAAATATTTGCTTTTTGCCAAAGACCTGAAGGAATATTTTATTCCAAAATTTTATTTTCACATTGATTCTAAGGATAGTACTTAATATGTAACATCATCGATTTCCAACATTTTATACATACACACACACACATACACCACATGATTTCTGTTCTTGAAGTAGTGGGTTTGCTCCTGTACCTTTAAGCAGCAGAACAAGTGTTATCAGCCAAGGGAATTTAAGGTAAAATAAAAATAGAATGTCTGCAGTCCAAAAGAAATCAGGGACTGAAGAGAAAGAAGCTAAGTAAGAGTGTAGGAGGTCTCAGACAAACGCCAGGGCATGGAGAAGAAAGAACTGCAACAAAAGGCAAGAAAGAGCCAACAGGTAGTAATGCTGGGAGCAGCTAAGGAGAACTCAGAGAAAGGCCAAAATGATTACTGCTCCAAAGCAAAGAGATATATTAATGGTTTTTTCTTTCTTTTTTTAATCTTTTTTTTTTTGAAAGTCTGAATCTTTAAGATTAATATGGGGAGAAACAGCACACTGGTCTGACTTTTGTGGATAAAGCTTTAGGTCTTAAATGATGAAGATATTTTCCTTTGTTGTTTTATGTTTTAAAAGCTATAAAAAAGTCCTATTTTAAAGTACTTATTTCCTTGTCTTTGCAAAGGGAAGAATAGGTTCCCTTTGTACTGCCTTTGTGAAAAACTGAGGATCAAAGAGCAGAAAGTAACCTCAAACGGTTACTCTGTCTCTGGCAGAAGCGACAAGGAAGGCCCCAAAATTTGCCTTTCTGTATGCTCACTCCTTCTTTCCACAGGATATAATAGCATCCATTAATTGAACTGGTTTGTACCAGGGACCTTGCATATCATTTAATTCTCACCATTATGCCATTGCCCTGCAATGTGTATAATATTCCTTTTTAATGTTAGAGAATTAATAAGGCAAAATAAATAGCTGGGGTTTGTAGCAGAGCTGAGGTTGAATCCAATGGCACCGGGTTTCCACTTAATTACATCAACTCCACATAGGGTGGTCCAGCCATCTTCATGGTCCCTTAAATCTTCTGTGCCCTCATATTCTGCCATTCCTGTTCTCCCCAACTCTACTTTTCTCTCTGGCAAGGATGAGAGAAAATATAAATAGTGTGATTACCTCAATGCATGTTACCTACTGTGTTTTAATACGGTGAATTAGAAGACTCTCTGTATTAGAAGATTCTCTGTTGGTTGCAATTTTAAGTTTTAACTTTAAAGTTTCTTAACCATCTACATATTGAAAGATCCTCAAGGATGGGTGCTTTTTTATCCCCATGAGTTATTTATTTAAATGTTAAGATTTTATTTATTTATTTACAGAGAAAACAAGCAGGCGAAGCAGCAGGCAGAGGGAGAGGGAGAAGCAGGCTCCCTGCAGGGAGCCTATGCAGGGTTGATCCCAGGATCCTGGGAGGGATCATGCTGAGGAGGGCGGACACTTAAACCACTGAGCCAACCAGGTGCCCCAGGGTTGGGTTTTGTATATACTCTCTTGGTTACCTTTCAAGTCTGTAATTACTCTTTAGAGCAAAGCTAACAATACTGTTTTAAACCATATCCATTTGGACCTACAGAGTTGTTCCTGCAGTTGTAAGCCTGTCCTTGAAATGCCTTTGTCAGCCCATTGGTCTAGCTAACAGCCTCATCAAGCTGAAACAGCTCCTGGATCTGCTTTCTTTTCTCTCAGAATTTCTCTCTACTTTCAGAATTGACCTAGAAAATAGGGGGTGTTCTTGTAAGTATTTGCCCCTCCCCCATCACATTTTAAGTACATAGCACTTACTCTTGCTTGAAAGTTAGCAGTTGTTTATTAATTGATTAGTTGTTTGCATGCCTGGCAACACTATTAGCCTTCTTAAGATGCCTGGACCCTGGGGGCACCTGGGTGGCTCAGTGGGTTAAGCCGCTGCCTTCGGCTCAGGTCATGATCTCAGGGTCCTGGGATCGAGTCCCACATTGGGCTCTCTGCTGAGCAGGGAGCCTGCTTCCTTCTCTCACTCTCTATCTGCCTGCCTCTCTGCCTACTTGTGATCTCTGTCTGTCAAATAAATAAAATCTTTAAAAAAAAAAAAAAAAAGATGCCTGGACCCTGTTTGAGTAAGTTAGGTAATAGCTATCTGGGTGTTCAGTAATCTTTCAGTCCTATCCTGTGAACTATGGAAATTGCAGTGATTTTATAAACTCCCAGGAAATTTTAATTTTACAGTCTTCTTTATTCCCTTCTCTGTTTTGATGATCTCTCAGTTAAGCCACTACTTACCTTGGCCATGCATTTATTCTCTTTGCTTCTGCCCTTTTCTAAGATTAACCAAAGTCGTAACTTACACTAGATATTTAGTTATATTCAGCCAAATACTTCTGAAAGTTTGCACTCAGAGAATGGGAACTAAATTCCTGAATATGTAGCAGAACATTATAAAATCCTGTTTCTAAAGCCTCAACCACTCTACCACCCCAGATTTCTTCCTTTGTCATTTTCTCTGGGGATCCTCCATTTTTGCCATATTGCTCCCATTCCAAATTCTTCCTTTCTTTTTCTCAGTTTCTTCAACTATTCCCTCTTAGTCTTTCTCAGGCATAATTACCTCTTTTCTCCCAGAGCGTCTTGCTTAAGGATATGTCAAACTTGTAAAAGCAACAATAATAAACCAATAAATAAATCAATCCATATTTAATAAAAATTGATAAAATAATCATGGAGAATAGTTTTTGTGTCCTTTCTTTCACAGTCCTTCTTTGACTGGCTTCCCACAAATACAAGTTCATCGGGTAACTTAGAATCATGTTCCATCTTAAAAATATATTCTTTCAAATAGTATACAATTATAATGAGAAATACTATATATGTATAGATATTATAGATACTGCATGCATTATGTATTTCACATAGATACACAGAGATAATTTCAATTTCTAAAGTATATTGAACTTTGGATGTGTGGGTGGCTCAGTTAACTGTATTCCTTCTGCTCAGGTCATGACCCCAGTGCCCTGGGATGGAGTCCCACATCAGGCTCCCTGCTCAGCCAGAAGCTGGCTTCGCCATTTGCCCTGCCACTCCCCCTGCTTGTTCTCTCTCTCTGACAAATAAATAAGATATTTAAAAATAAATAAAATAAAATACATTAAATTTTTAAGGAAACATTTTAACTATTAATAAAAGGAAATGTGCAAATAAGAAAACATATCATTGTTCACCAGAAATTTATGTATCTATCTATAGCATTTAAAAGTAGTTTGCCCAAACACCAAAATTGTTTTTATAACTTGAAAATATAATTATTTGACAAGTTAATTGGTGAAAATGATTTGCTCTCATAATTTAATGTATTGGTTATTAGGAGTTTTCTATATTTAAGGATACTAACTCACTGGCAGCCATGTATATTTATGCATTGCTTTCATGTTAATTTCCTCAATGTGGGCATATAGTCAAATTTATTCAATTTTTTTTCTTTATAAATATAATGGTAATAATTTTACTGAGTGGTTTTTTTTTTTTTTTTTTTTTTTTTAGCCAAGCACTATGCTACATACTTTGCATTCATTGTCTCCTTTAGTTTTCTTAACAACTCCATGATGGGAGTACTGCTGTTATCCCGAGTTTACAAGAGGCAAATCAAGGTTCAGGGGGGTTGAATAGCTTGCCTAAAGTTACATAGTTTTTCAGTAATAGAGACAGAATTAGAATGGTTTGACATCTGATAATATATTTTTAAGTACTATACAATATTACCTTTATAGTATCTATTTTTGTGTCATTGCTTAAATAAGGTATTCTTCATCCTAAGATTGAGTACATAGCTATATACATTTCTTTCTAGCTTTTTGGGGGGTTTCATTTTATATTTGGATATTAGCCTATTTTATTTAATGTTGGTGTAAGTTGTGAAGTGTATGTCTAACTTTACTCAATAAATTAATTTGGGCAAACCAACCACCTTTTTGGAAGAAAAAGCATCTATCCTTTATGCATTGAAAAACGGGAATTGATCAGAGACTTAAATAATGCATCGAAATGGAGATAGAGAGGTATGATAGGATATTCACAATCAGGGCTTGGTATAAGCTGATAAAATGATAAAAATGGTAGTATAGGGTAAGAAAATTGTGGAAGCCAATGTAAGCGATTTGCAGGGATGCACATTAATGTTGGATAAATTGGGGCCTGCTCTTAAATGCACTCTTTCCTGTGGCACTCCAATTAACCCCAAAATACAACTTGGAATCTATTGAATAACAATTATTTCATGTGTATACTCAGAGCCCCAGAGTGATGTTTGAGGTAAATAGAAAATGTTTCTGTTATCTCCTCTCTCAGTTATTCTGGGAAGTGCCTGTTCTTATTTGACTAGTTTCCGGCAGAAAATAGCCTAAAGATTGACTTCCCAAGAGAAACAAGTGTTTTGATAACATGAAACAGAAGAAAAGGCTGGAGATTGAACAAAAAGATTGTCCTACTATAATCTATTCAGAGAGATGAAAAATATAATTTTTATTTACAATCATGGTTAATCTTTAACATTGATTTTTTTTTCCCCCCTTGAGAGCCCTCCCAGCATAGTGAAATAAGTAACAAGCTTTCCTGTTTTTCTCTTGTCTCTCTTGTTCTTTTCTAGACAAATAAATAAAGGTAATTTTGCTACTGGGATCCTGAAAAGTTTGGTTGCTTGTTTAAGCCCTGAGCATACTTCTCTCTCAGAACCTAAAATATACCTCACTAATTCTAGAGCAATTCTTGTCTTTGGTTACATTTTTAAATATGGCTTTGCAAAGTCACAGTTGGCCCTCCCAGATGCAGTGACAGCTTCCAAATTCATGGCAACCATAAGAAACAAATCTGCCTTCACGGCTTTATAGACCAAGAAAAGGGATCTATTTCAGATTAAAAAAAAAAAAAAAAAGACTCACTGAGGCAGTTTTTGTCGGACTGATTGAAAGGAGGAAATATTTCTATTAGTCACCCTTTCTTGAGGAATTTTTTCTTTTGCCTAATTAGTTCTGTTGCAGGTAGATCTTTTTTTGTTTCAATTGACTCTGGATAGAAAGACAATGAATAGTAGAGCATCAAAATTATTCTGAACAACTTATGATTTATGGTTTCAGAAAACCTGTGCTGTCATCTTAAGTAGTCCATGAGCTATTGTCATAATCATTAGTGAGAACATATTTTATAATGACAGTTATCTCTGCTTGCCATTTAGAAGCACTGCAATGTGTGAGATAGGACAACAGAAAGATGAACTCTTTTTAGTGAGAGAAAGGGGATTACGTTAAAGAAAAAGAAAAATGAAGAAAATACTTAAACTACTTTTTTGGGCAGATTCTCACTCATGAAAAAATTTTGGCTGAAAATTTTAACTGGAAGTTGACATGACAATAGAGCAAATCCCTCAAACCTTGTTTATTTCTATTTAGACTAACTTTAGGTTTGCATGAGAAGGGACAGCAAGAAGCAGAGTGTGATTTTTTTTTTTAAGATTTTATTTATTTATTTGATAGAGATCACAGGTAGGCAGAGAGGCAGCCAGAGAGAGAGGAAGGGAAGCAGGCTCCCTGCTGAGCAGAGAGCCTGATGCGGGGCTGGATCCCAAAACCCTGGGATCATGACCTGAGCCAAAGGCAGAGGCTTTAACCCACTGAGCCCCCCAGGTGCCCCCAGAGTGTGATTTTAACCTCAGGTATTTATCATTGTAATTGTCCACAGGGAGATGACACAACTTCGAAATGTTAATTCCCCAAGTTCTGCGTAGCGGTATTGCCAGTTTCTTTAGAGAGATATTCTATTTGCATGCCATTTCAGCTTTAGGGGCAAAATTTTTTTTTTTTTTGGGGGGGGGTCAAAACTCGCCTAAGAAAAAAGTCTAGGAGTTACTTTATGCACAGAATTTAAAACATGGGATCATGATGAGATGAAATTAAATGTTTTTATTTATTATAATAAATAATTGTTGAAAAAATGGATGGATAGATGCATAAGTAGGTAAGTGGGTAGGTAGATAGGCAGACAGACAGTAGATGACAGGAAAATGCCTGGGTTTGGCATTTAACCTACATTTATAGGCAGTTATTTTTTGGATGAATCTCTTAGATTCAGAAAATTCTGTTAGAAAAAATTTATTTTCAGAATTTAGGCTTTAACTGTTAATAAAATGAAGTGAACCAATATTCTAATATTATGGTTATATATAAATTTGTGTTATCATAAGTATAGTTATAAAATTAGAACCACTTTTAATTGTTTTAGAATGATGCAGGATATTATCATTTACATATGATTTGGAGTCAAACATTTCTGGGTTCAGGATCTTTCTCTTCACTTATTTACTGTATGAACTTGGACATATTACTTTATCCCCCTGATGCTTTTTTTTTCTACTACAATAGATAAAATACCTTGTAGAAATCAAAAGTAAGTGAGATAATACTTATAAGAAACACTGAATGCAGTGGCAATCCCATAGCCACTATCTCCAAAACATGTTCATTTTATTAGTAGTAAATAATATAAAAAATAATACTAGGGGAACATACAGACTAGGTTCAATTTACATACTAAATTTATATATAAATTTACATATTTACCTATTAAATTAATACAAATTAAACAACCATGAGAACATTCGTTCATTTAAGAAACTCAGCTCAGACTGATTGTTGATGTATTGTTGATGTATGTATTGTTGATGTATTTACTCTCAACCCCCTTTGATTAAAATTGGGTTTAGTTGGTTTTGAATAGGAGGACTAAATGGGATAGGAGTAGAAGTTAAATTTCATGATAGAATTGCCAAAAATCACTGCTAAAATGATGATTGTGCTCTTTCTACTCAATTGTATGATTTAATTATGCTCAGGCACTATACTTCATTTTACATTGTCTATTTTTTCCTTCTGATTACTTCATGTATCCCTATCCCTGCCCCCCTCCCAACTATATCTCATAGAGCTTGAACTATGGAACATAGATGGTCAGATAGTAGTTGGTCAATAAAAATTGCCTGACTACTTGATGGCACCCATCTTTCTTGCTTGCTTTAGGGAAGAACTCCCCACTATCTTGTACCCAGGGGAAAGTATTGCATCTTCCTATAACATAGGATGTGGAAAGACATCTATTTGCTCAGTCACAATCATCCTACCTCTTAACTATCATGAGACACATGCATAACCTTAAACAAGTTTCCCAATTGCTGTTTCATGGTAATGGAAAAAGGGGCTCCAGACTTCAGGTCTTCTGTTCTGGAGTTAAAAAACAAATACTTTCCTCCCTTCCTAAAACAATAACAAAAGCTCAGATAACAGTAACAGAGGAGCTCATATCTGATTATGAAATCTCTTATAGTTCACAGATAGGCTTATAAACCCTACAAGGTTCTTCCTTGTAATTTGAATTAGATTTATTAGAAATTTCAGACTTGAAGTTGGCCTTTTGTAAATGTGTTAGGTTGAAATGACTGTTCCTAATCCCCAGTTTTTTAGACCTGGAATGGAGGATGCTCTTATCCGTAACTTTCACCTACTTCTTTGTTCTCTTATAAAAGTTTTTTCTCAGTTTAATTTGCCAGGTGAAGGAGAGATAATTTTCAGTAAGAGAATGAATGTATGTCATCGATATGTAGGTAATAAAGGATAAGAGAAAATAAACACACTTGATAGTCCCTTGGCTTTTATTAAAACTTTTTCCCCCCCTAGAGATTTTCTTAGAGTGTCTGGAATCATACTGTAACAAAGTAAATAAACTTAGGCTACTGTAACTAACAGAAATATAAATATGAAACTAAAACTGACAGAGTTTCAGAATAAAGAAGAAAATTCTGTGATTATTTTTCTTTCTTGGAGATCTTTGCTATGGGAGAAAAGAAAAATTATAACCTCCATTGGATATGTCAGTATAAAATGGTGTTTAGTGACAGGTTTGAATCTCAGATGCAAGCAAACCACCATAGGAGGATATTCTGATAAGGCATGGAAAAGTCCTTTTATAGAGGCAATGAAGTGTTTTTCTTCTGTAGTTCATAAGATGACTTGCAGTGAACTTTGACAAGTAAGTAGTCTAAGACTTTGAATACATAACAAAATTGCCTGCTTACACTATAAGAGTAGTGGTGAGATGTGTGTGTGTGTGTGTGTGTGTGTGTGTGTGTGTGTGTGTTTTGGAGGTAGAAAAGGACTGGGATGACTAAGGAAAACATGTTAGCCATTGGACAAAATTAATACATATTTTTATCAACCTCAATTTTTAACAGATTGCAAGAAATGACTGGATAAAAAGTCACTGCATCTCTGTAGAACAGAGGAAAGCAATACTAGGCCCTAGTGAATTATTAGATATGGTTAAGTAGAACTGATTTCATATAACCCTTAATATATACTCCTATGTCACAGGATTTCAAGTAGATTCTATAAATGTAATGCATAAAATAAGGCAAAAATGTCCAAAATAAAATAAGGGTAGAGAATAATCAGGTCCATTTGAAAATGAAAAATGATCAAACATGTATTGTCTGATTCCAAATTAAACAAATAAACAAACCATCAAACAAACCTAAGAATAGTTTTGCTGACTATGTTCTGTAGATTGTATTAGAGTCTGTCCATGTCACACTGTACTTACTGAGATAGTTTTTGTCAGGTCAATATGCTACTGTTATCTTCAACCCACAGATCATGGGTTTAACATATGTTTTTTTTTTTTTTTTTTTTTTTTTTTGAGTAGGTAAAAATGATTTATTCTTAAACTCTTCTTATTGCAGCAAACTAGTTAGATCCCTGATCACCCCTCATCAATATACCTTGGCTTGACATTTGGTACTTTAGTATTTCTTTTTTTTTTTTTTAAAGATTTTATTTATTTATTTGACAGATAGAGATCACAAGCAGGCAGAGAGGCAGGCAGAGAGAGAGAGGAGGAAGCAGGCTCCCTGCTGAGCAGAGAGCCCGATGCGGGACTCGATCCCAGGACCCTGAGTTCATGACCTGAGCCGAAGGCAGCGGCTTAACCCACTGAGCCACCCAGGCGCCCGGTACTTTAGTATTTCTTATCAATAAGAAAAGATTCTCATCACATTGTTTAATTTGAATTTTGAAACCTATGTGGTTTGCTTTTGTTTTGAAACCTATGGATTTCTTTCTTTTGTTTTTCCTTTTTAATTATTTTTATTAACATATAATGTATTATTTGCTCCAGGGATAAAAGTCTGTGAATCATCAGATTTACACATTTCACAGCACTTACCATAGCACATACCCTCTCCAATATCCATAACCCAACCACCCTATCTTTACCCTACCACCCCCTACCAACCCTCAGTTTGTTTTGTGAGATTAAGAGTCTCTTATGGTTTGTCTCCTTCCCAATCCCATCTTGTTTTATTTTTTTTCTTCCCTACCCTCCACAACCCTCTGCACTGCCTCTCAAATTCCTCATATCAGAGAGATCATAGGATAATTGTTTTTCTCTGATTGACTTACTTCACTCAGCATAATACCCTCTAGTTCCATCCATCTTGTCGCAAATGGCAAGATTTCATTTCTTTTGATGGCTGCATAGTACTCTATTGTATATATATACTACTTCTTCTTTATCCACTCATTTGTTGATGGACCTCTAGGTTCTTTCCATAGTTTGGTTATTGGGTACATTACGGTTATAAACATTCAGGTGCATGTGCCCCTCGGATCGCTGCATTTGTATCTTTAGGGTAACTATCCAGTAGCGTGATTGCTAGGTCCTAGGGTAGCTCTATTTTCAACTTTTTGAGGAACCTCCATACTCTTTTCCAGAGTGGGGGCACCATCTTGCATTCCCATGAACAGTGCAGGAGGGTTTTCCTTTCTCCACACCCTCACCAACATTTGTCTTTTCCTGGCTTGCTGATTTTAGCCATTTTGGCTGGTGTGAGGTGGTATCTCACTGTGGTTTTAATTTGTATTTCCCTGATGTCGAGTGATGGGGAGCACTTGTTCATGTGTCTGTTGGCCATCTGGATGTCTTCTTTGCAGAAATGTCTGTTCATGTCCTCTGCCCATTTCCTGATTGGATTATTTGTTCTTTTATTGTTGAGTTTAATAAGTTCTTTATAGATTTTGGATACTAGCCCTTAATCTGATATGTCATTTGCAAATATCTTCTCCCATCTGTCAGTTGTCTTTTGGTTTTGTTAACTCTGCTTTGCTGTGCAAAAGTTTTTGATCTTGATGAAGTCCCAATAGTTCATTTTTGCCCTTGCTTCCCTTTGCCTTTGGCAATGTTTCTAGGAAGAAGTTGCGTGGCTGAGGTCAAAGAGATTGTTGCCTGTGTTCTCCTCAAGGATTTTTATGGATACTTGTCTCATATTGTGGTCTTTCATCCATTTTGGGTCTATTTTTGTGTGTGGTGTAAGGAAATGGTCCAATTTCATTTTTCTGCATGTGGCTGTCCAATTTTCCCAACACCATTGTTTGAAGAGACTATCTTTTTTCCACTGGACATTCTTTCCTGCTTTGTTGAAGATTAGTTGACCATAGAGTTGAGGGTCCATTTCTGGGCTCTCTATTCTGTTCCATTGATCTATGTGTCTGTTTTTCAGCCAGTACCATCCTGTCTTGATGTTTACAGCTTTGTAATAGAGCTTGAAGTCCAGAATTTAGATACCACCAACTTTGGCTTTTTTTTTTTTTTTTTTTTAAACATTCCTCTGGCTATTAGGGGTCTTTTCTGGTTTCATATAAATTTTAAGATTATTTGTTCCATCTCTTTGAAAAAAAATTGATGGTATTTTGATAGGGGTTTCCTTAAATGTATAGACTGCTTTAGGTAGCATAGACATTTTCACAATGTTTGTTCTTCCAGTCCATGAGCATGGAACGCTTTTCCATTTCTTTGTGTCTTCCTCAAGTTCTTTCATGAGTACTTTATAGTTTTCTGAGTACAGATTCTTTGCCTCGGTAGTTGGGTTTATTCCTAGGTATCTTATGGTTTCGGGTGCAATTGAAAATGGGATCGACTCCTTAATTTCTCTTTCTTCTGTCTTGCTGTTGATGTAAAGGAATGCAACTGATTTCTGTGCACTGATTTTATATCCTGACACTTGAATGAATTCCTATATGAGTTCTAGCAGTTTTGGAGTGGAGTCATTCAGGTTTTCCACCTGAAGTATCATATCATCTGGGAAGAGGGAGAGTTTGACTTCTCCTTTGCTGATTCGAATGACTTATTTCTTTTTGTTGTCTGGTTGCTGAGGCTAGGACTTCTAGTACTATGCTGAATAGCAGTGGTGATAAGTGGACATCCCTGCCGTGTTCCTGACCCCAGGGGAAAAGCTCTCAGTTTTTCTCCATTGAGAATGATATTGGCTGTGGGTTTTTCATAGATGGTTTTGATGATATTGAGGTATGTACCTTCTATTCTCGTCTAATCTATTCCTACACTGTAAAGAGTTTTGATCAAGAAAGGATGCCGTACTTTGTCAAATGCTTTTTCAGCATCTATTGAGAGTATCATATGGTTTTTGTTGTTTCTTTTATTAATGTAGTGTATCATATTGATTGATTTGTGGATGTTGAACCAAACATGCAGCCCAGGAATACATTCCACTTGGTCGTGGTGAATAATCCTTTTAATGGGCTATTGGATCCTATTGGCTAGTATTTTGGTGAGAATTTTCACATTTGTGTTCATCAAGGATATTGATCTGTAATTCTCCTTTTTAATGGGTTTTTTGTCTGGTTTTGGGATCAAGGTAATACTGGCCTCATAAAATGAGTTTGCAAGTTTTCCTTCCATTTCTAATTTTTGGAACAGTTTCAGGAGAATAGGTGTTAATTCTTCTTTACATGTTTGGTGAAATTACCTGCAGAAGCTGTCTGGCCCTGGGCTCTTGTTTGTTGGATATTTTTGATGACTGCTTCAATCTCCTTCCTGGTTATGGGTCTATTCAAGTTTTCTATTTCTTCCTGGTTCCATTTTGGTAGTTTATATGTCTCTATGTAAGACATATAAACTTCCTTTTTTTGTGGTGAGTTTTTTTGTTTTTTTTTTTTGCCGTGTCATTTTATCCAGATAAAAGTGTATGAATGAGAGAATAAAATACTAAAAGGGTGGCAAAGACCCCAGAAAAATATTTGCTAACCAAATCAGAAGAGACCCGAAACCAGGGGAGAAAAAAGGGTGATAAAAAAGAAAAAAAGAAAAATATAGAAAAGTATATATATTAGACTATTGAATAGAACAGAGCCACCCACTTGATTCTGGGTGTATTCTGGTCTCTTAGAAGAAACTATTCCCCAAGATTTTAAAGAAAGAAAAACTTATAGACATACACAAAAATAAATAAACACAATGAAGGAAGGAATATGACTGTAAAGATGAAAATTTAAAAAGACTCTAAAAAAGGAATTGATAAGTTGATTGGAAAAAGAAAAAAAAAGAAAAGAAAAAGGAGAGAATATGATCAGGCTGTAGACTAAAACAAATCCATGTGCTAGATTTAGGGTATATTTTGTTCTGTTAGAAGAAATTGTATCCTGGGGCACCTAGCTGGCTCAGAGGGTTAAAGCCTCTGCCTTCTGCTCAGGTCATGATCCCAGTGTCCTGGGATTGAGCCCTGCATCAGGCTCTCTGCTCATCAGGGAGCCTGCTTCCTCCTCTCTCTCTGCCTGCTTGTGATCTCCGTCTGTCAAATAATGAATTAAAATATCTTAATATTAAAAATAACAACATGTGGGGCGCCTGGGTCACTCAGTGGGTTAAAGCCTCTGCCTTCAGCTCAGGTCTTGATCTCAGGGTCCTGGGATCGAGCCCCGCATCAGGCTCTCTGCTCGGCGGGGAGCTTGCTTCCCCGTCTCTCTCTCTGCCTGCTGCTCTGCCCACTTGTGATCTCTGTCTGTCAAATAAATAAATAAAATCTTTTTAAAAAATGTTAAAAGAGGAAAGAGGAAAATTTTTAAAAATAGAATAAGAAAAAATAAAATTAAAAAAACATTAACTTTATAAGACTAAAGGATAATGGGGAAAAAGCAATGAATTCTATGTGTTGCTTTCCCTTAGCTCTGGAGTTCCATAGTTCTCATTGATAGGTGAACTTGGTCTTGGCTGGATGTTCTTGCTGATCTGCTGGGGGAGGGACCTGTTGCTGTGATTCTCAAATGTCTTTACCAAGGCGGAATTGCACTGCCCTCGGCAGGGACCAGGCTAAGTAATCTGCTTGGTTTTGCTCTCAGTAGCTTTGTTCCCTGAACGCTTTCCATAGAGTTTTGGAGGGCAGAAATGAAAATGGCAGCCTCCCAGGTTCCTGAGAGGAGAAGCTGAGAGCTTGGGGCCCCACTCCTCAGTGTGCCCTCAGAGAAAAGCAGTCAATTCCTCCCATCTCCCTGGTCCCTGACCTCATTCCGTGCTCACCTGGCCTGTGGCCGATCATTTTTATCTCTGGCACACAGCCCCATTTGGAGTCTCCAAACCCAGCACATTCCTGCCACATGCTCCCACACCTCTCCTCCTGGAGGAGGAAGGTGAGTCTCCCCAGATCTGCAATTTGTGGGGTCCCTGCTTGAAGAGTAGTGGTCCTTTGTGCCTCAGATCATGGTTTAAGGTTACTCTGAGCTGAGAGCTCACTTCTTGGCTCTGTCCCTATATCCAGCTTCCACACTCTGATACCCAGCAGCTCTGCCACACTTAGTCACCCCTGGTCTTTCTGAGACCTACAGGTCCTGAGACCACACTGTCTCCTCGAGGGCTCCACCCCCGCTTAGCCTCTAGAGTGACATCCCTTAGTGGGGCAGACTTCTAAAAGTTCTCATTTTGTGCTCTGCTGCTCCAGCCACTTGCCAGGAGCCAGCCCCTTTCCCCACAGTCTATCATCCCATTGCTTTAGGTTCACTTCTCCGCACATCCTACCTTCCAGAAAATGGTTGATTTTCTGTTCCTAGAATTGCTGTTCCTCTTCTCTTCTATCTCCTCTTGTATTTGTAGGTGTTAGAATGGTTTGATAACTATCTATCTGAACTTCTGGGACCTAATGATATTTCAGTTGCCTATTTCTCCACCGTCTTGCTTCCTCCCTTGAAACCTATATATTTGTAACTGCTACCTGCCTGCCTGCCACCCTGACTCAATTCTTATACCAAATTATAAAAACTCTTTGGGTGTGGTTCATTCTCATGGTTGGTTCATTTATTTTATTTTCATCTTTACCTAGCAATCTTCAACTGGAGATCACAGATGTGCCACTTTTACAAAGTGGAATACATAAGTAATTTTAGATAACTTGATATCCTGTAATAGACATTCCTGTTGTGTAGTAGATATTCCTTCTAACTTATCTAAAACCCATCATTATTATTCTCCATCTAATCTTTTGCTTATACTGCCCAGCTAGCTAAAATAATTCGCATTTACCTCCTTTTCCACCTGTCTTTGTCCTTTCTTTACTTCATTCTCTTCTCATTCTTGAAGGTCTACTATTCCATGTCCCCTACTATTTCACCCTGCCTTGATTGTAGATGTTCCATATCAACCTCTAGCAGTATCTAGTGAGCAAGAGGCAGCAGTCATGAAACCATCCCACAACAAATATGGTGTGTGATTATGATTATGGGAGAATAACAAAAATCCTATTTATTTTAAACAATCATGTGTTTTCTACTAATTTCAGCTGTGTTTATTTCTGATAAAATAGTCAATAAATATTGTTGAGTGGATGCATAAATGATGAATTTAGACTTGATCATTGCTAGCTTCATTTTCCAGTGATATTTCCTTTGTAAACTATATATTTTGTTTGATATTATTCTATATAGAATTATTACTGGGTCCTCTATGCATATGTGCTATGTCATCAGAATGAATTATAGACTCTTCAGAGGCAGAGGATGTTGCTTACTGTTCTTTTTATCTCCACTAGATCAGTATATAGTAAAAGCTTGATGATTATGATGATAATGATGGTGATGAGGCTGATAAAGATAATAGCAATAAAACACCTG
The DNA here is from genome assembly GCF_964662115.1 of Mustela nivalis. Classification (NCBI taxonomy): domain Eukaryota; kingdom Metazoa; phylum Chordata; class Mammalia; order Carnivora; family Mustelidae; genus Mustela; species Mustela nivalis. Next base: position 50,751,438 of record NC_139033.1, read on the forward strand.
CAGCGAAAAGAATTTAATTTTACTGTCAACTGTTCACTTACTTCAAGCCCATGACTGGCTATATTCTATTTTCAAACAATGCCATTATGACAAACATTGGAGTTAAAATTGCCACTGCTTTAGTCTCATGTTGAAGAGGTCTTTGAATAATGTCTCTGATGGACATCGGCTTTGGCATGACCCTGAAGCCCACCAAGTGTGACCATACAAGCTTACAGACAGCCTGGTGATTCTCAGGGAGAACAACAGTTAGTCCAAGCTAAATTTATTACTAGCACAGTCTGTTCTCTTAATTAAAGGTTTTTTTAACTCTCAGTTTTGCTAGCAAAAATATGGTACTTTTTTTTTTTTACCTAGTCTATTTAAGGTCATTCTTCCCTGAGTAAAATAAAAATGATTAACAATGGATCCAGAAATATAGGAGAATTAGAGAACTTTCTCACTGAAATGTTCTAGAGTAGCCAGAATCTTTTTACAGTGTCTGTTGAAAAATACAGTATACTTCCTCCAATACTCTATTAGTATACCACCCGTTATGTCACAGCTCCTTCACTGGCAAATAGTTCTTAACTAGGTTAGCTTAAAGAGTTAACATAGCTTTTAGTGGGTATTCTTAAGCTCCTCATGAAACCTACTTTACAAATATCAACTCACTAAAAGTAAAACCTTCTAAAGTTACTACTTAAGTCATTTAGAGCAAAAGGTCATGGATTATTGATCCCCTTTTACCTTTACTGTTAGTTGTTTTTGTAACATATACATTAGTCCATAGTTACTGTGGACCAGGCATAATCTTCATAGCTTCTTTTGTTGACCAGATAATTTTGCTCCAAGTGACTATTAAACTCTAGATATAAAACTATTTAAGGACAAGAGATTGTGGGGTTTATTAAAAAATACTCAGGATGAGGTTTTGAAAATTTGTCAATTTGGAGCAAGTTTTTATCTCTCTTATCAACCCAAACTGATACCTTAAGCATGAAACAGGAGTTTCTCTTTGCAGTTTTTTACCACATGCATATAGTACAAACACAAGGCACCGTTTTTTCTCCAGGTACCCGAAGACCTCAGCTAATTTCTTTTTTATCTTTTCCCATCTCTATTTTTTTGATGACTTCTAAGTGTATGCCTTTTCCAGTTCCTGAAAATAAACAATTTCTGAGCCACTGTAGCCTGAAGTTATTTTTTGAATTTTTAAGAGACTGAAAGACATATGAATGAATCTAAGTTATTATAAAGCAAAGCATATATGCATTGATGGTAATAATGCCTTCCTTTCTGTTTTTCAATATGACAAAAAATAATAAAGCAAAACAAAGCAAAAACTTTTTTTGTTTTTAATTTATCCTCGGAACAATTCTGGGTGATAGGTAGAAAAGGAAAGCTAATCGGAGACTTTAGATAAGAAAACTGAGATTCATAGAAGGACTTTTCTACAGCCTTGCAAATATTAAATGGTGAACCTAGAACATCACTTGGTTTTTCTGATGCTGAAATAGCTGCCTGTCCCACACAATGCTGCTGTTCAACCTCAACAAAATATTAGAGTGTTTGCTCCAAAACCCCTTGCAGATACCAACTGCATTTTAAGTACCCATTCAGTATTAATAAAAGTTCCAAATAGTCCCCTTTTTAGTCCTTCAAAAACAGAAGGTGTTGATAGTCTTACAGCACTTCCAAAACCCTAGTAAGACACTTAGGACAGTATGAATATGTAAAATTTTGCACCATAGAATTCAAATTCATCACTAAGCTTCTTATCCTGAATCATAGAGGTTTCCACTAATTATGAATCCACATATCTGCACTATCATTTAACTCACATTTTATCATTTAATGATAAAAATGTTATGTGAAACTTTGAGAGATGTTACCCAAAAATCCCAAAACCAAACCAACAAAAACATAATCTGTATCTATGGAATTCACTTGTTCTAAGAAACTGCCTTGTAAAATGTTTGCAGTGATATACCTCTGGCATGACAAGTCCAAACTGACTCATTCAATCTGTTTAATATACTATAGAATGTTAATATAGTAAAACAACAAAACAGCTCCTCTAATTCCCAGTATTCGCTTTTTTTTCATTTTTTTTAATATTAGTTTTGGCAAGGGATAGAGTGGTGTGAGGTGAAAGTTAAATGGTATATATGTGTTTATTGTTTGACATATTCTGTTTTTCTGTTAATCATGGTTTTAGGGAAAATGATCTTTCTCCTCAAGATTTTTAAAAATTTGGTCAGTGTTTCCATGGTATAGTTTTCAAATACCTTTTCCCCCTTGGTCGTTGTTACTGTTGTTTTTATTTCTTTAATTTTTTTTTATTTAAGTATAGTTGACACACAACATTACATTAGTTTCAGGTATACAACATAGTGATTCAGTATCTCTATATATTATTCGGTGCCCCCCACAAGTGTAGGTATCACCTTTCAAAATACACAGTGGTATTACAATACCATTGACTACATTACCTGTACTGTGCCCTTTATTCTCCATAACCAGAAGCTTGTCTCCTGCTCCTCTTCACCTATTTTACACATCTTCCTCCCTTTCTTTCCTCTGGCAGACATCAGTTTGTTCTCTGTATTTATAGGTCTGATTTTATTTTTTGTATATTTATTCATTTGTTTTGTTTTTTAGATTCCATGTGTTTTTAATTTGGATGTTTAAAACTCACTAAATATTGAAAGACTTCCCATACTGGGACGCCTGGGTGGCTCAGTGGGTTAAAGCCTCTGCCTTTAGCTCTGGTCAAAATGCTAGTGTTCTGAGATCGAGCCCCACATCGGGCTCTCTGCTCAGTGGGGAGACTGTTCCTCCTCTCTCTCTCTCTCTGACTGCCTCTCTGCCTACTTGTGATCTCTGCCTGTCAAATAAATAAATAAAATCTTAAAAAAAAAATAAAGACTTCCCATAACATGGCCTCATTTTCTTCCCACTGTTAAAAGTGTGAGTAAATATACCCTTGTGAGAGAGATCCATATTACTCTGCTTTCTCTCTAACTTTTGAAGTTACCTTGTCTTCTTCAAGTGTTGGTTCCTTTAAGGTTTTCTTTTTCTTCTCTCTTAATATAGGCTTATTTGACTTTAACCAACTAACCAACAAATAGTAACAACACCACATTAGAGATTTTGTGAGTTCATTGATAAACACACTGATTTTATCAAGCCTTGCTCAAAATGTTAAAAAATAATTCCCTTACTCCTTTTTTTCATATTAGATTCCTGAGTATGAAATATCAAAGAAGGAGAAAAATACCTTCTGCATCTTTAACATTTATTTTTCTAGCCACAAAAGCCAGGATGGAAGTGAAAGAGCGAAATCATGTATATCTACTTGCACAGATTAGGTGAATAGGATAATAATATAAAAAATACTTAGAAAATATGTATGGTGAGTATGGACGCACCACTATGAACAGTGTAGAAGAGAAAGTGTAAATAAAATGTCTTTTGTGATATCTGTTGCCAGGTGGGCAGTTCTTTCCTACTCTCTTTCTGGTATTGTGATAAAGTGAAAGTTTACAGAAAAGGAAACAGGACCATGAAGGAAGGAATCAGAAGAGAATGAGAAATGTGTCCATAGATCTTTGTGTCCCCATTTTTCAATTATTATTAGGTCCAAGGTTGTATTATGGGGCCATTGGACTAAGCTTTTAGAGTCCAAACACTAAACAAATTGCCATAGTATAGATGCATAGCTCTGTCTTTTTAAGGATAGCATCCAAAGAAAAGGTAAAAGACCCACTCAATAGTTTTATTAATATGCAGTTGGAAGAGGAGGTAAGCGAGGAGGCAACAGGTTGCAAAGAGTGGAAAAAGACACATGGTGAAGAGGAGGAAGAAGGAAGACTGCACAGATCTCATTAAGAAGCAGAATTGAGGGATGCCTGGGTGGCTCAATTGGTTAAGCGGCTGCCTTCGGCTCAGGTCATGATCCCAGCGTCCTGGGATCAAGTCCCTCCTTGGGCTCCTTGCTTGGCAGGGAGCCTGCTTCTCCCTTTGCCTCTGCCTGCCACTCTGTCTGCCTGTGCTTGCTCTCGCTTCTCTCTCTATGACAAATAAATAAATAAATAAATCTTAAAAAAAAAAAAAGCAGAATTGAGTGCCATCCACTCAAATATTTTTGGACTAGATTCTTTTAGGGGTTAACATTCTTGGCGTTACGGGAAACTTGGCGACTTATACTGGCACTGCAAATGGATTTATCTCTATTATTATCTTTATTTGTACTCACTCATTCTTTCTCATTTTTTCTGTGCTCCCCATTTTACCAAGAAAATTCACTTTCAATTACACATATATCATAATACTTAAACATTAGTTTCACTTGCCTCTGGTTAATAACTCACCTATATTCAAACATCCATCAACATAAAATCAGCATAACAACTTTTATGAATCTCTTTATCATCAGCACATTCTAAATGCTTATACAATTCACTCTCTGGATTCATATAGGAACTTGCTTAATAGCCCTTAAAGTTACTATAAACCTTGGTTGCTTTCAATCATAGGAATATTATTCATGTTTTCAGAGTGAGCTCAGTTTTGGTAATTGTTAAAGTTTAAAACCACTGGGATATAGATGTAGTAATCTCTATAATACAAAAAAAAAATTTTTTTTTAAACTGGTTTATGGGATCTCTAGAATTTCCAACTGACTTCTAGCTACTAAGAACTCTTTATACTCATCTTGATATAGGTTTGAATCTGGAGACAAATATTTATAGTGAGAATTTTCAATAGGGAGAACTTATGAATGTCCCAGTTTCTGGTTTAGCAGGACAGTAGAGCAGATGGTTCTATTTTGACTTGAGGTTAATTCACAGCCCCTGTGGAACCTCACCTCAATTGCCCCATGGTGGAGATCATTTTCAGGTGAATGGAGTTACTAAGTACTGAACTGGTTTTCAAGTAGCCAAATAGCACCAAACAGGTGCTAGGTGTGAACAAAGGGCTATATCTGGAAGGATTAAAGGAGCATTGAAAGGGAAGTTTGAAAGATGGCCAATAACATGTTTTTTCCTACTTATACCCCGGGCTATTTTTGAATGATGCTAGCTGTTTTTTCCTAGAATTCAGCAGTGATGCATATGGAAATGGTGTAAGGTATTTAAAAATAATCACATTTATTGAAAATGGCAATAAATATGACAATAAGAAATAGAAAATGGATTCTATATGTCATAATTTTCCTGCCTGCCACTAGCATTTTCACTTTATCTAGATATTCAAGAGTAAGAAATAATTTAACAAAGTCTGATACTTATAATGAAGTTGTAACATTTCATATTAAGCTCAGTTCGTATCCTCAAGATGATATAGAAATTATATGGGAAAAAAAAAACATATAAGCAGATCAGATTTTCTCTTCATTCCTTCAACATGAACTTTGAAATGACCACTGTATGTCCACAGTATATATACTTGGATTAATTACTGTAGGAAACTTTGGAGAAGTTGATGTCAAGGCCCTTATCATTAAAGACTTTATAATTTAACCAAAGAGCACAAAAACTAGATATTATCATTATGAATGAAATATGTTTACCTCATTGACACAAACTGGTGTGATGACTTTGAGTCACAACTTATCTGATTTCAAGTATTTTGTCTCCAAGTTTTCTTCCATACCTAATTTTGATGATTATATGCTTTTATATCCTAATAAAAGAGTACTTTGTGTCAACTCCTATGCTAGTTTTTGGAGATAAAAAGCAGATACTTATGATATTTACTTGCTTTCAGTTAAGTAGACAGGGTATGTGTTTTCCTTTCTTTGTTCTTATTTTACAGTTCTCTTTTTGCTTTTATTTATTTATTTATTTATTTAATGTAGAGAAGCTGATTTATTTATTTATTTATTTATTTTGCCCCAGGAAGGGTTGTGTGTGTAATAAAATTTCTTACTGTAGGATGCGTAGGCTTCTACTATTTAATGACTTTGTTTTAAAAGAAAGTTTTGTGACTCCTTCAATGTTGACACTCTTAAGACTCACGGTAAATGAAACTGATCCTTGCAAGGAAGGAGAATTGTTTTGCCTAAAGTTTCATTTTCCTAAACATCTGTAAGTGAAGAATATTGATGCCTAATGTACGAGATTTGAAGTACAACTAGCCAATAAGCAGAGAGACCTTCCCTAAAGGCAGTAGAAATAATAGACAGTGAAACTCCTGGATCCAAATTGCCCTGAAAATGGAGATGTTAATTCTAGATCTAGGTTTAAGATAAAGATTTTGGAGGCTCTTAATGGAGAGCTGGTTCCAGCTAAAGAAGTAACTAAGATGAGAAGTTAACTCTGAGCCAGACCCTTTGTCAAAGACCCTCCAACATATGTACTGAAGCAGGATAATTAAGAATGATCCACATGCTCACTTTGGCAGCACATATACTAAAAAGAATGGTCTATTGTTGGGGGGTTCATTCATTAAGCATCTGCCTTCGGCTCAGGTCATGATGCCAGAGTTCTGGCCCCACATCGGGCCCCCTGCTCGGTGGGAAGCCTGCTTCTCCTTCTCCCATTTCCCCTGCTTGTGTCCCTGCTCTTGCTGTCTGGCTCTTTGTTCTCTGTCAAATAAATAAATAAAATCTTAAAAAAAAAATGATCTCTTATTTTGTAACAGAACAGAAAATGGGTATACATGGGCGTATAATACACAGGGAGTTTGCCTATGCAGAGATATGAACCAGTCAGGGAGATAACGTTGCAAGACCAACTTCTAAAGGATAACTCTTTATCTGAGGGCAAGAAGCAATATTGGAGGTAGCCTTTTTAGACTTAGTCCTTCCTCCAGTCCCCAGCTGGGATTATAGGGAGGCAGGGTGTCTGAGTCTCTAAAAGGGAATGAATTCCTGTTGGGAGCTCTTGAGGGAAATAAAATATTAATTAGAAATATTTAAGTGCTGTAACTATATTTGTGCTCCATGTTGTAAAGCAGGCCATAGCCATTATAAAAGTGGATAGCCAGATATATAAAAAATAGAACAAGTGAGATGCCTTGAAATATTGTTTAAGAGCTGGATAAAATATGGATGTTTGAGTTCTAAGACTGGCCAGAAAAAGATAAGCTTTGTGGGAGTAGAAGGAAAAAGGCACTCCAATGAGATAGGAGTTTAGAAATAAGCTGGTCTTTGCAAGCCTGGAAGACTTCAGAAAAACAGAGAAGATGTGGAAGAATATACCAGTCAGGTAAGTGACATAAAGAAAGATAAAGAGAAAAAGAATGTATATATATATATGTGTGTGTAGGAATAAGAAGATAAGATAGTAAAATTTAAAGTCCTAGGAAATAATTTATGTGTAATTGCTGAAAGGATAGAATATAAAGAAATTTATGATAAAAATTGATTTCATTTAGCTACATTTCATCAAAATGGATATTTTGTTCTAAACTGCTATAGTGCAAGGCACTGATAATACACATTGTGTCTGATTTACTATCAGTGGTCCTTATATAAATGAAAATGTGCCAAATTGTTATTCATATCACTGGACCAAACCCCAGTTCTGCTATTTAAATGACCATTGCTGATTTCAATAATTCAGAATCCAACAAACCCTATTCAGCGTTATTGCTTCTCAATTACAAGGGATATTACTCACCTTCTGTTCTTGGTGTATGACACCCATGGACTGAGAACTGCACAGCATGTGTATCAGGAGGTGGTGACCCTTGCTGCACACCACTTCCATTCCATATGTGTGTCAGAATGTGTGGGATATCAAAGAAAGAGGTCTAACATTTCTTGGACAAAACATTTTTTGGGATTTTTTTTACAGGTGTCATTCTCTGTAATCTTCACAAAATCTTTTATTGGGTAGTATTATATCCCTCACTGAACACATGAAAAAACTTAGGTTTACATCATCTCCTGGCCACAGTCATAGTTTTATGCTTGGTGAAACTGGTTTTGTACCTAGATCTTTTTTAATCCTTGATATTTTTGTGTATGCTTTCTCGGGAGATAGGTTGTAATTATTGTGTGTATAGTAGTATTTCATGGTCTGAATAAAATTCCAAATAGTATAAAACAACTTGTTCTCAAAGAGCTCACCCAGAGAAAACAAGGGCAAACAGTTGTGAAGTTTAAAAACCTTTAGATATTGAAAAGAAAAGAAAAAAGAAAGCAATGCATAACTTATTAAGGAATGAACCTTAGTAACTTTAACTGTTAAACGTTGTATATTCAAAGAGAGAAGCATTATAGCACTGTTCATCCATATATTCATTTATCCAGTGTCTCATTTTTTGGCTGTTATATTGTTGTGCCAAGCTTGTCATATCAAGATAAGCAAGGCATTATTTAAAGAATTCTTTTGTTGTTTTTGTGTTGCTGGCAACATGTAAGTTCAGTCTTCCCTAAACCTTTTCCATGAGAATATTCCATGAAGGCTAATTGGAGGAGTAACACTGCAAAGCCTCTATTCTCTTGGGTCTTCATTTTATTCTTTTATTATTGTTGCTTTTTTTTTTTTTTTTGTAAATATAATGTTCATGTGGAGATCAGATGTAGCTAGTGCAAAGCTTGTCTTTAAATGATACAACAATCTGTGCTTATGACAATGAACTTGTACTGGACATTGGATTCTAGCTCCTTGTCTGTCTCTGCCACTAAAATGTGAACTTTTTGAGGAAACAGATCGTGCCATATTCATTTTTAAAATCTCCCTCACCTATTATAGCAGTTACTAATAAATATTTGTTTAATGAACAAATGGAACAATTACTTTTATGTAATTGGGCTCTTTTTTTTTTTTTTCCTTCCTAAGCAACTATACTGGTAGGGTGTCATATACTGGGCTAAGAATCACAGAGGTCGGGATAATAATTGGCTGGGCTTTTATGCCACAGCTCTTATTATCCAAGGCTTTGGATCAGATACTTTTTATGAACTGCTGAAACAGGAAGTGTGTGACACTAAATATATAATGCAGTTATATATTATTTTGCAATGTTCTCTGATTGTTTCACGTGTATGCATTTGTCACCTAATTAAAAAGCAGGTTTTATAGGGAGCTGAATCTAAGTGATGAACTTTCCTGCATCTACTAGCCCATGGAGTTGTGTCCATATGGTATGTGTGTGTGTGTGTGTGTACATATGTACATATGTACTTGTACATATTGAACACAAATTTGATGGATTTTAACTCAATCGTTTGACAATACTTTACCTCACAATCAGTGTAATTGAACTACTGGGTATTTACCCCAAAGATACAGATGTTTGAATTAGAAGAGAGGAAACAATTGAGCGGTGCATTTATTTCACTGCGACCTCCATGGAAGACAATTCTCCTCAAACTGTTTGGAATTCTGGGTTTTCATAAACTTGCCTGTGAGACTTAGAGCTCTTTGATTCCAAGACCCACCAGTGTAATGGAGAAAATAAGCAATTTGAGCATGGGACTGCTGGCATAAATGTGAATTAGAGCTTTGTGATATAAGTAACACTCTGTCTTTTTACATTTATCCCAGCCATTATATGCTAAAACTGCCTTATCTGGTGATACACTCATCCAATCGCTCGTGCAGTGCACATCTTCCTAAATATCCCCTGGCTTGAAACAGAGAAATATGGTCATGATCAAATCTAGTTCTCCAGTTTGCTTCAGTGTAAACTTTACTAACTTCAGATAGAATTTTGCTGAATAAATGCTACAGTAATTATTCATTTCTGGGCCACAGGCATTATTTCACCAAGACAGTACTTTTCCAGACTGATGGACAGTATTTTTGTAGTTGTTCATAGAAAGATGAAATCACTTACTACAATTTGATTTTTATGTTGCTGTGGTTCAATAAAGGTTGGTGTCAGCCACCTTGCTTTTAGAATTGAGCTCATCTGAAACATTTCACAAAATATGGTGTTCTCACAAAGGAAAGAAAGAAATATAAGTATGGGGTCTGATTATAGGGTAATCAATACTCTAAAATATACAGTCTCAACATGAATACTGAAATCTGTTTTTACAAAATTGAGCTTACTAAACATATCTCTAATTTGACTTTGAGGTGCCATATTTTTCAATACTATTGTCTTTAAAACTCCCTTATTGGGGTGCCTGAGTGTCTCAGTGAGTTTAGTGTCTGCCTTCAATTCAGGTCGTGATCTCAGGGTCCTGGGATCAAGCCCCACATAGGGTTCCTTGCTCGGCAGGAAATCTGCCACTCACTCTCCCTCTCCCTCTGTGCTCTCTCTCTCTCTCTTATTCTTTCTTTCAAGTAAATAAATAAAATCTCTTTTTTTAAAAAAGCTTATCTTTCCATGCAATGCTTGTCTCTTCTATAATATTAGTCATTCATGGAAATGGAGGTTTATTAAAGTAAAGCACTGGTATAGATAATGATTGTGGAAATGGAAAGGGTTATAGGAAATTATTCTGCAGAGTCAGCAGGGACCTGTGTCATGGTGTCCAGGAACAGAGCTAGTTGGGAAAGTATGGTATGTCTTTGCTTACTTAGCTAGTTTTTGGGGTGAAAATCCTAAATTGCTTTAGCACATAACCTCTATGCAACACAGCATCACTAATGAGTATACCAATGAATGTGGTCATTTTTATTTATATTAATATACTGACTTTTCACTTTGATCAAGAAGACCTTGGGCTTTGGAATCAGTTTTAGTAATTGTGTGTCCAAGTGCAAATCATTTCACCTTATTGTAGACTTGTAAAATAAAAGTTTGTGAACATTAAATAAAATATTTATATAAAATTCTTGCAATGTCTAGTTTACAATAAGTGTTCAACAACTACTTATTATATTTTTAACCTGAAGATCCTTAGGTAGTTAGTGGGGCAGGTATGTAGCAGAGTATTAAAATTATAGGATCTGGAGCAGACTAGGTTCAATCTAGTTTCTATGACTTACTAACTCTAAGACTTCAGACTTCACATCCTGTGTGTCAGTTTTTCATCTGTAAAATGGGGACCATAAGACTTTCTGTCTTATAAGATTCTTATGGAAAGCCCATGAAATAATAGGTGTTAAGTGCTGATAGCAGTGGCTGGCACATAGTATATGCCATAAAAATGCTTGCTGTTTAAGAGAATGATTATATACCCTGGCACTCTGGTGCTCAGAATTTGTGGTTGATGAGAACAGAGCTACTATGGTGATTAATGAAGGAGAACTTCAGGAACTGAATAGAGCCATGATCCTGAACCAGGAAAGGCAAAAATATGTTAGTCGTCTCTTTTTGCGAATGATTTGAGAATTCAAATATTTAAAAGGTAGACAAGCGGCCTTAATAAAAGACTGATGGGAGTGTGTTAAGAAAAACTCAAAAGTACCCCCCCTCGATTGTTATAGAGAGTTTGTATGTTGAAAATATGATCTAGTTCACATAAATTCTTCCCCTGAGTAACTCTCTCCCTAGGAATACTGGGCTGCATCCAGCCTGAAAGTCCAGGTGAAGAAGTTAGAGCTCAAAACAAAACCAAACCAAAACAACAACAACAACAAAACAGGCATATGCCTGACAATAAGCTTTGAGCAAAATGTTCTCAGGATATGCTTTTGAGTATATGAAGTATTTTTTTTAAAAACGATTTTATTTATTTATCTGACAGACAGAGATCACAAGTAGGCGGAGAAGCAGGCAGAGAGAGAGGAGGAAGCGGGCTCCTTGCTGACAGAGAGCCTGATGCGGGGCTTGATCCCAGGACCCTGGGATCACAACCTGAGCCAAAGGCAGAGGCTTCAACCCACTGAGCCACCCAGGCGCCCTGAGTATGTGAAGTATTGAATCAAGGGCAAAGTAGGATTTCTAGAACCCAGAATCAGAATGAGACATACCATGGTGGATGAAAAATACAAGAAAAAGTCTTACTTCATAATTTGATACCATGAATCAGTTGAAACTGAAGTTGTGTCAGGACTCAACAACAGTTACCAGCAACAATAAAAAAACACTAGAACGGAAGGCGTAGAACCAGTTATAAAACTGTCCTACTTGCCTTACCTAGTATAATGGTAAAAGAAACACGAAATGGCTATTCTTTAAAGGGTGCTACACAAGGTCATGGGGGAGATGTAAAGCATTTAATATGCAATGCTTAAGAAGGATGAAAAGAGATACGGTATGTGAAGACATCAGAATTCAGCTCAAAGTCAAGTTACTTAATCCCTCTCTCTGCCTTGTCTTCCACCATGAGAAACTGAGACCTTCTCTTCCTTCCAACCCATCTCCCACTGACTGTACCAAGGACCTCTTTTGAATACATTATGTGATAACTGTATCATCACTGATCATATGGGATCCTCCCTATAATGGGTCATGTTTGCATATTTTTTAAGATACTCTTGGGGACAGAGGAACTGTTTAAAACCCAAAGGAATTGCCCTTCCCAAAGTGGACTTCAAAAAAGGGTATTAGCATTTGGGGAAAAAATGGTCCTCCCAGATTCATTCAGTCTGCCTTCCCATAAAGACCAGTCCCAACGCAGGCCACATGCTCTGTCCTCTCACAGAGCCCCTTTATATGAGAGAACACTTAGGTCACTTCAGTCTGGAACATTAAAACAAATGCTGATAGTTCAAGGTTAATAGATGCATAAAACAAAAGTAATTCCATGTCAAAGCTGAGATGACAGGTGATTTGACTTGAGGCAGCCTTACAATCACTCTTTTACATGTGCTCCGTGCTGAGACCAGGCAAAGGCGTTATGTTTCTGACATTTACTTGTCAGGAAGGTATGACAATAGAGATTGTTTCTATCTCTGCTGCTCCCAGATGTTAACCTTCCAGCTTTAGTTTGTAATTGGGGTTCTGTGGAGCTTTAACATTTTCTATTGATTCAATAGAAGCAATAACATTTCCAATCATAAGACAGCATTATAAAAATATCAGGCAATTCACATATCAGAATGTTTGATAGCTGGGCTCACCGCATTAATTTCTGTCACCTTTGCCAGGAACCCTTTATCCTCTTTTTAATACTGAAGGACACCTGGGAGTAGTTGCTGCCACTTTTATTGTTCAATAAAGTAGACAAAAGTTTCAATTAACAACCAAAGGGCCTCTAGGAAATTGTGAATGAGAATATATTTGCTCATTTTACTATATTTCTTTTTTCTAATGTGCCATCTGTGACTTTGAAGCTGTACTTCATTCAGAAAGCGTATGTGTGTGCGCACACACACACGTGTGCTTGCAGACACATGTACACACACACACACACACACACACACACAATTTTCAATCCTCCTAATCCAGTTTACTTCATATTCAACAAAAAAGCCAAGATGGAGAGAAATTGGAAGTAAGAAAAAAGCTCAAGCAAGTGTGAGCAGAAGGATGAAGATTTCCATATCTGCAGGGCAGTGAGGCAAGAGATACCTGGACTGCAAGCCCCTGTCCTTGACCCTGAAACTGAAGTACCAAAGAATCCTCTTCTACTCCCTAACAAGTATGTTTTCAAGAAGGAAAAAAAAAAATCCTGTGTCATTTATTCACTTAGATTCTCATTCTTTTACTAAATATTTATGAGTTTGAAAAAATTATTAGCTGTGTTTTAAAAATAATTCTTGAACAGGAAGAAATTGAGATCTAAAAAGTGATATTAAACATGTGATAATATTATAATTTTTCAAGATGCTCTGTTTTGTTTCACTTCAGTGTAACCTTTGTACCTCTTCCTGAATAATCTCTTGTATGGTTCTACAGAGGCCATTTTTGATCCTACAATCTTCCTCAGTACATTCCTTTTAATTTTAACTAATTTAAACAAGCACCGACACTTGCCACTTTTGTTCAGCTGTCTACCAAATATCTGCACCTTTCGGACAAGCTTCTGCTCACCTACAAAACATTTCTTGATTCTCTCCTTTCCAAGTTTTAGACTGTATGAAGAGTGAGTCTTAATTTTTAGAAGACAAAGAGAACCTGAGAACCTGGTTGTTTTTCTCATAAAATTATGCATTTGTTATGTGTTAATGTATTTAAACATTATTATTGGCCTTAAGGACTATTAGACAAAAGCATTCAATGACGTTATTTATACAAAAGTTCAATACATGACTTGTTACTTTAGCCTCTTGCTATCTTTGTGATTTCTCACAGCTCAATGCTACATAAATTTTTATGCCAGTGTCTTCTTTATTATAATCATTATCTAGTACATTAACAAAACTTTAAATAAAATTGAACATACATAACTCATTAGTTTAATTTTAGAAACTTCTACCCAATGTACCTCAGTAAACTAATCAGCCTCATTTTGATATGGTTTTTCAAATAGTAATTGGTAAAAAACAAATTTCCTTACATTTAATTTATATTTTTACATTTTGTTCTTAAATTCAGTGGTGGAAAAATTGTCAAATGTATTGTGGAAATTGAGACCTGTCACATCAACTACAAAAAAAAAAAAAAAGGCTATTGGAATGTGATTGTGCTTAGTAAATGCTCAGGGGGTCCTGCTTTTGTGGCTGCCTTTTCTTAGGCACTTACAAGCTAGCTCTTTAATAATTTCCTAGTATTGTGTCTGGAAGTTAGATTGTTTTTACTGGTCTGTATAGTTTGTAATAAGTTCTTTGATCCTCCTTTTGAAAATGGTAATGACATTTTAAAAAATCTTCCGTTTTTGTATGAATGAATAAAGCCACGCCTAAGAAAAAGTAAAATAATAATGCCATTACACTTGAAGAATAGGGATTTGATATTTGATATTGTCATCAATACAGAGATAAACTCTGACCGTGAATACACTGGAGTTGTCACAAAGAAAAACAAAACAAAGTTTCTAGGTCAAATTTACTTAACTCATTTTGCACTACTCACATTGCACATTATTTTTACCTTGCTTCTCTAAGTGTGGCCAGTAGTCCAGTGCCATTGGCATCACTGAGGAGCTTGTTAGAAAAACATAGGTTTGGGTCCCACCCAAGAAATCCTTATCAGAGTTTGGATTTTATCACAATTCCCCAGATTTATATCCATTGAAGTTTGAGAAGTACTGGTATAGATGGTCTCTCTGTTTTCAAACGTACTCCATTCCCTTTGCTTTATATATCCCCGTGGCAGTCATCTACCTGGTCATGTCTTATCTGACAACAAAAATGCATCATATGACTTGTTTTGTATATTGTCCAAACATTCCTTAACAAGAACAACTCATTATACTGGATATAATCCTTATATTGTAATTAATTTGAAGTGTGCCTTCCAGAAAATCTCTTTTAACTTCTAGTATATGTAAGAAGTTAAACACCTGATTATTCTTTTGAATCACTTGACCAACCTCTAAGAGGTAGTTCTTCTCCAAAAGCTAATTGCACTCTTTTAGTCATTTAGGAATCCAGGTCTGTCTCCTTAATCTTTAGGTTAAAACACATGTATGTTACTTTACATGGTCAATATTTGGGGTTATGTTAAAGACAGATTGATCATGTAATTGAAAGTTATAAGTGGTCAAAGAATCTAAACAGCAAACTATTTCTTAATATTTTACACAAAATTATGTGTTCAATAAATGTTTATAGAAAATATTAGAGAGCTGAGAGGGATTTGGGAGTGTAGGAATATAGATAAGCTACCACATTTCAGATAGAGAGACTGTGTGGTCTTACTCCATTCAAAAGTAATTATATAGACAAGGGCCCTTTTTCTTTATGGTCATTCAGTTGACCTCTTCCACCTCTGCAAAGAGGAGAGCTCCTCCATCTCAGAAGCTCTGTCATGCAGGAGACAGACATTTCTCTCAGTCACAGTATAGAAGCCAGACACCAGTTTTTTGAAACCAAACAAATATGCAATTTGTCAGTCTGCAGATAGAGTGTTTCTGCCTTCAGATTCAAAATGTTTTTCATTTATTCATGTAAAAAAGAAGCATTTCAGTTATAGTTGTAATATTTACTTATCTGGTTTCCTCATGATGGATAACAAATGTATCCAGAACTTCCATGCATCAAAAAGATGCCACTTCATAAAATGGCAATACAATTCCATATTACAATAAAAACAGATACAATTCAGAATGCTTCAAATAGTTCCAAAAGCAATTATGGCAGTTCAGAAGTAAACATTACTTACAAATTCATAACCACCCATCAAAATTATTTCACTAGGGTAAGTTAAGGAAGCATCTGCTACTATTTATGCATTTTGAGTCTTTCTTATTTTTCATATCCAACTATGAAAAAAACTGCTTCCAGCAAGTACTGTAGTCCAGAGTGAAGTCAAACAGTTTGCCATTTACCTAGGAACATATACTCCTTTTAAAGTTGCAGCTCAGTCCTTTCACTATAATAAAGGTATAAAATTCACATTTTCGTCCAAAGGAACAAGATCTGACCAGTACCATCTGCAGAGAAATAGTGCCTAAGATTAGCAGTCTTATTTCTTTGCCCAAAAGAATAGGAGAATAGGCTCCTTTTAAAGGCTAAAAAAAGCCATTCTTCATATCCTGTCCAGAATAATGCTGAATTATTTCTCAACTACAAGTAGTGTTTCATAAATCATAAAAAGAATAAATCTTATTAAATCAGTTGTAGATTACAAAAACCTAAAGGCAAGGTCCATTCTCCCAAGTACAGTGCTGTCCTCACTGATTTTTTATCTTTTTACTTATTTAAGAAGAGACAACTTCTTGGAGACCTCCTTAACTGAAATAAGAGCCTTTTTTTCCCCCTTTTTATAAGGAGTCAAGTGGCAAATAACCATAGTAGACCAGTTCATCTATTGAATGTCTAAATATTAAAAATTTCAACATTTATGCAGATACGTATAATGGGGAGTATAGATGTCTAGCATGTGCAAATAAATCATTTATACATTAAATGTTTATAAAAAAAATGATTACCATATTTATTACATTCACTCAGAAGATTAAAGGAACAATAAAATTTGATATACTCTAAGCATGCTGAAAAATTAAAAAAAAATCTTTACAATTAACATAAAATAATATACCAAAATCTGTTCTTGAATAGTCAAAATATTGTATACCTATAGCTCTTAAACTGATGTGGTATAATATTCACAAAAGTCTAGTTTTATGTTTTAGGAAAAATAAGCTCACTTTTGCATGTCACAGAATAAAATAAGAATGCAAAAGTTATGGTTCTCTTAGCGAACTTTGCACATTACAAATAACACATCCAACAAGGTAGATATTTTATAGTCAGCCTAGTGATGAAAAATTCAATATGCATATATTTATGTATTGAGTAGATTTATAGCCAACACGCCCACTGCCACTTGGCCTCAGTTCACTTTCACGTCCTTGAAAAGAACACATTTCACACATTTAAAAAAAACATTTAGAAGATTTAAAAGCATTTGCCAGTGTCACAAAGCAACAGCAAATGGTGTGCGCATCTCTAATAAGTTAGTCTAGAAATACGGAATATGAAATGTGCAATGAGGTGTTTTGTATTCTGAAGTGAAAGGCTTTCTAACTTTATTGACTCACATTGAGGATGAAGACTGGGTTCACAAATTTGGTAATATGTGGATTTCATTCTGCTCCAACCTGGCACAAATGTGATGCCATATTACCAGTAGTTGAGCTGGTAAACTTCATTGAGATGTTCCTTCACAACAGGAAGTGGGGTGCAGGCAGTTTAAGAATTATTTTTCACTGTACACAGTATGCTTTTATTCAACATTTTGAGATGGTGATATAAAGTGTGACTTAGCAGAGATCATAATTATAAGGGATTATTACCATATATATAATTAGTATTAGTACATGGAAAAATGTAGTGGTGGGAAAAATGTTAACTTTGTCCCCCATTGCCCATTCTATCAGCACTTTAGTCCCACATGTTTTCCCATAGTTCATTGCCCATTCCATGTGTGGATTAGAGAAAATATATCCATCATTATTGCTATCAACAAACATTTATTACCACCTTTTATGTTTCAGTCACCGAATTAGACTTTGGAGATAGTATAATGAATGGGCTAGCCACAGTCCCACTCTTATAGTTTATAGCAAAGTGCAGAACACACACAATTAAATGGGAACTTGGAATATGGGGTTTCATTAATGTTATGACAGGAAAGGTACAAGGTCTTATGAGGGTAGATGGAAGCAGTACCTAACACAAACTTGGAGGATTAGAGAACAATTTCTTGAGGAAATAAAACTAAAGTTGAGAGGACGAGGTTGAGTAATTAGGAATCATTCAGATAAAAGTGTAGTTGGCATGTGCAAGAGGTAGAAAGTTTAGAGAGGATGTAATCCAGCTGAGAAAATGGAGGACATTCAATAGGGTTAGAATTCAGCATACAAAGTGGAAGGTAATAAGAGATCATGGAAGAGGTGTAGAGAAGGGCCAAATCAAGAAGTAGGAATTCAGGTGTGGGCACCTGGGTGGCTCAGTTAAGCATTTGACTATTGCTTTTGATTAGGTAGTGATCTCAGGATGGTGAGGTGGAGCCCCACATGGGGATCTACCTGGGGTGTGCTTGAGATTCTCTCTCTCTCTCTGCCCTCTATTTGTGCTCTTTCTTGTGCTCATTTTCGTTCTCTAAAATAAATAAATGAAGTGCTCTTGTGCTCTTTCTCTTTAAAATAAATAAATGAAGTCCTTTAAAAAAATATGGAATTCAGAATTTATCCTGAAAATGTTGAAAAACATCACTAAGAGGGTATAAAATAGTGGTATGACAAGATCACATTAATTTTAAATCGTTCTATCACATTGCAGTGTCGGAATTAGCTTGGTGGAAGACAAAACAAAAGACAATGGAGGGACAGTTTTAGCAACCTGGGAAAGGATTATGGTGGCCCAGAACGAATAAAGGAAAAAAGAAGAAATGAAGGGAGGTTGGAAGGGGATACTCTATTACATCAAAGGAGGAATTTAACCATTCATAGGTAACAAGAGGGTGTTTTTTTTGTGTGATAGAAATGGAACATTTTAGGGGCACCCAGGTGGCTCAGTTGGTTAAGTGTCCAACATATGGTTTTGGCTCAGGTCATGATTTCAGGGTTGGTAGATTGAGCCCCTGGTCAGTCTCCACCCTTACTGCAGAGTCTGCTTGAAATGCTTTCTCTTGCTCTACCCCTTCTTCTGCTCTCTCTCTCTCTCTCTCAAATAAATAAATTTAAGAAAAAAAGAAAGAAATGGAACACTTTACTTTCCTGCTAGTAGTGATGATTGTACGAATTTGTCACATGATAAAATTTCATAGAACTATACTTCGTACCCAAAAAATTTATGCATTTAAGTCCTGGTGAACTACAAATAAGATCTACAACTTAATTAATAGTATTATTACAAGTTTTATGGTTTCAATAATGTACTCTAGTGGGGTATTGTCACCAGGGGAAGTCTGGGAATTGTCTATACTATTTTTGCAACTTCTTAAGAGTCTAAAATTATTTCAAAACAAAAAGTGATTTTAAAAAATCAAAAAAAGGGAAGATAATAATTTTTTGGGGAAAAAGAGTTTGTTATGATCCTAGCCCAGGCAGTCTCTCCCAGATCTTCCTCATGTTCCCTATTGCTGAAGGATATTAAGGCTCTTTCCATGTTGTCCTAATTTGAGATAGCTGAAAAAGGGAACTGGAGGATAGTATCCCAAAAGAGAGACCATAACTCTGATACTTTGTCCCATTCAGTTACCTTGACCCTGATCCATTATTGTCCATGCACCTTCTCTTTGCATCTGAATTGGTTAAGGGCAGGGAAAGAGGAATAGTCTGGGCCTTTTTCTAGTGACCTGATTAATGTGAAGGAACACGGAGAGCTACTAGAGAACTTTATAGAGATGATTCTAAGTGTTTCTAATGTATTAGACTCAACAAACCAAAAGCAATGATGCCATGGAAATGAAGAACATTCATTTTCTTTTTTTTAAATTATTTTTTTAATCTTTTTCTAAACATATAATGTATTATTAGCTCCAGGGGTACAGGTCTGTGAATCACCAGGTTTACACACTTCACAGCACTCAGCATAGCACATACCCTCCCCAATGTCCATAACCTCACCACCCTCTCCTGACCCCCCTCCCTCCAGCAACCCTCAGTTTGTTTTGGGAGATTAAGAGTCTCTTACGATTTGTCTCCCTCCCGATCCCATCTTGTTTCATTTATTCTTTTCCTACCCTCCAAACTCCCCACATTGCATCTCCACTTCCTCATATCAGGGAGATCATATGACAATTGTCTTTCCCTGATTGACTTATTTTGCTAAGCATAATATCCTCTAGTTCTATCCACGTCGTTGCAAATGGCAAGATTTCATTTCTTCTGATGGCTACATAATATATATATATATATATATATATATATATATATATATATATTATATATATATCACTTCTTCTTTACCCATTCATCTGTTGATGGACATCTAGGTTCTTTCCATAGTTTGGCTATTGTGGACATTGCTGCTATAAATATTTGGGTGCTTGTGCCCCTTCAGATCACTACATTTGTATCTTTAGGGTAAATACCCAGTAGTGCAATTGCTGAGTCATAGGGTAGCCCTATTTTCAACTTTTTGAGGAACCTCCATGCTGTTTTCCAGAGTGGTTGCACCAGCTTGCATTCCCACCAACAGTGTAGGAGGGTTCCCCTTTCTCTGCATCCTCACCAGCATCTGTCACTTCCTGACTTGTTAATTTTAACCATTCTGACTAGTGTGAGGTGGTATCTCATTGTGGTTTTGGTTTGTATTTCCCTGATGCCGAGTGATGTGGAGCATTTTTTCATGTGTCTGTTGGCCATCTGGATGTCTTCTTTGCAGAAATGTCTGTTCATGTCCTCTGCCCATTTCTTGATTGAATTATTTGTTCTTTGGCTGTTGAGTTTGCTAAGCTCTTTATAGATTTTGGATACTAGCCCTTTATCTGATATGTCCTTTGCAAATATCTTCTCCCATTCTGTCAGTTGTCTTTTGGTTTTATTGACCGTTTCCTTTGCTGTGCAAAAGCTTTTGATCTTGATGAAGTCCCAATAGTTCATTTTTGCCCTTGCTTCCCTTGCCTTTGGCCATGTTCCTAGGAAGAAGTTGCTGTGGCTGAGGTCGAAGAGGTTGCTGCCTGTGTTCTTCTCAAGGATTTTGATGGATTCCTTTCTCACGTTGAGGTCCTTCATCCATTTTGAGTCTATTTTCATGTGTGGTATAAGGAAATGGTCCGATTTCATTTTTCTGCATGTGGCTGTCCAATTTTCCCAACACCATTTATTGAAGAGGCTGTCTTTTTTCCATTGGACATTCTTTCCTGTTTTGTCAAAGATTAGTTGACCATAGAGTTGAGGGTCTATTTCTGGGCTCTCTATTCTGTTCCATTGATCTATTTGTCTGTTTTTGTGCCAGTACCATGCTGTCTTGATGATAACAGCTTTGTAATAGAGCTTGAAGTCCGGAATTGTGATGCCACCAACTTTGGCTTTCTTTTTCAATATTCCTTTGGCTATTCGAGGTCTTTTCTAGCTCCATATAAATTTCAGGATTATTTGTTTCATTTCTTTGAAAAAAATGGATGGGACTTTGATAGGGATTGTGTTAAATGTATAGATTGCTTTAGGTAGCATAGACATTTTCACAATATTTGTTCTTCCAATCCATGAGCATGGAACATTTTTCCATTTCTTTGTGTCTTCCTCAATTTCTTTCATGAGTACTTTATAGTTTTCTGAGTATAGATTCTGTGTCTCTTTGGTTAGGTTTATTCCTAGGTATCATATGGTTTTGGGTGCAATTGTAAATGGGATTGACTCCTTAATTTCTCTTTCTTCTGTCTTGTTGTTGGTGTAAAGAAATATCACTGATTTCTGTGCATTGATTTTATATCCTGACACTTTACTAAATTCCTGTACAAGTTGAACTGTCATTTTCTTGATGGAAATTGTGTCTACACTGTACCACTCAAACTGACTTAGTTTGTTCACAGAAACAGATTTTTTAAAATAAAACCATTTGATTATAATAATCAGATTACCTGATGATATTTTTAACAACCCATTATTTTTCTAGTTTTGACATTTTTTTCTCTCTAAAATATTCCCCATGGAGAAACTAATAAAGAACTAAAAGTCTGACATTCTTCCTCTCCTACTCTTTAGATTTACTAATGCTCTGTTTCTCTGGAACAGAACCAAGATTGTGAGGTTGTTCCCACAGAACTATATTCTGGGACCATATGGAGGGATCACTGAAGGCTGGTCTGTAGATAGTACCACCTTAGATCAAGTTCACTTTGATACTTTAAAAACACTATTTTCTATTGTTCTTTTCTTCTGTAGGTCCAGTGTCATGAGCTCCATAGTAGATTCCTTTCCATGGTGAGTAAGTTTACATATACTTCCAGCATGATGGTAGAAATGCTAGCCTTCATAACTGAATTCTAATTTGTAGGAAATAATGTTCTAATATGTTGTCCCTGTGATAATATAAATGCTAATCATTTTTTAAACCACTGAATTCCTTTCTTTAGCAAAGAGTTCTATAGTAAGATTCTAAAGGAATAATAGAAATGCTAATTATTTTGATTAACACAAAGGGGAAAGTCTATTAAAAGTTCCTGAAAATGCTTCTTTAGTTTTATATATTTTATGGCTTCTTTTAAGAATGACCTCAAGCTATATGCCAGGATTTTATTTTTTATGTAAATGGTTTTACTCAGAATGTCCTCCCAACTTCTTATTTTTAAATGGTCTCTATATGAGAAACTGAATCAATATCTATTGTGTATTTCAAGTCTCCATAATTGTATTGAATAGATGGAACAGTCAAGTGGAGAAATTGATGAATATTACTTTGGGAGAAAGAGCTGGTATTATTTGAAAATTTGTTTGGTGTGTATGTGTGATATGTGATTGTTTAAAATGCTTCAAATGAAAGTTTCTTTGAGGTCAGTCTCTTTTCAAGGTATTTAGGATTTTTTTTAAAGAAAATCTATAGGCGAGGAGTATATCTATACAGAGATAAATGTTCTGGGTCTAAACAAATCTGAAATAACATGTTGTTTTGGTATTTTCAATAAAAAATGATCTGTTTGATAAAAATGTAATTTAACTAGTACTGGGAAGGGGGGATTGTGGAGGGGGGATAATTAATGGTTAATAGAACAGACTCTGAAATCAGATAGCTATGGATTGATTCCTAGTTTCACTACTTTCTAACAGTGTGATTCTGAACAGGTCTCTGTTTTTTGTTTTGTTTTGTTTTGTTTTGTTTTGTTTGTTTAAATTCTCTAACTAGAGTTTTAGTTGTCTGTTGTCAAGATCAAATGGGATAATTCATGCCAAAAAAAGGGAAAAAAAATAAAGAACAAGTACATCTGGAACATAGGAAGAGAATAGCATTTGTATTACTATGACTAGTTACTCTATTACTAGTGTTAGCATGTGATACGACTGTTATTATTTTTGTTATCTCTACTGAAATTGCTTTAATATAAGCAAAGTACTTCCAAAGGAGACATGGCTTGTCTACCTTTTTATTTCTAATTTTCAAGCACTTCTTTCAGTTTTACCAACTTCAGTACAATTCATAAAATGAAAATTACTGAGTGCCTACAAGATGTCAGGCTTTGTGATAGGAAGCACATTTACAACGATGCAGGAGAGGGGGAATGGCCATTTAGACAAACAGCACACTTTGAGAAGTGTTGTAATGAAAGTATGAGGATAAGGAAATGAAAGAAGGATGGCTCTGTTGAGGGCGACAAAGAAAGATTCTGAGGGAAAATTATGTCTCAATTGATCCTTGAAAAATGACGATGAAAACTCTTTAAGGTGACAAGGGAGGGAGTGGGAATCCAGGCAGGGGGAATAGTATGTGCAAAGGCCTGGTCGTTTAATAAAGCTGGCCTTGTTGAAAGAGTTTATTATTGTAACTAATTGTTGTTCAATAAAACATACAAGATTAGAAAGCAGTAGCATGTGCAATTGGAGAATTAATCATGGATTCGTTTATGGAAGGCCTTGATGAAAGCCTTGACTTTACTCAGTAAAAACACGGAACAGTTGAAAGTTATAAGTGGGTCAGTGGTAACTGTGGATGGCCCTATAGGGAATGAGCTGAAAGATGTGTGTAGTGGGCAGTTAGTACTTAAAGTGGAGGAGGAAGAAATTATGAAGTTGTGACAAAAACACTGAAAAAAAGACAAAGAGAACGGCGATAGAATGATAGAAAAAGATTCAAGAAAAAATTAGAGGATGATATAAATAGGCCACGATGACTGACTTGGCATGAGGGCTATGGGAGCTTAAAAACTGAGGTGGGCATGGCACTGTGGCTGTCAGTCACAATCAGGGGAACAAAAGGAGGAGTAATTTTAACTCCATGTTTGGTGTGAGGGTTCACATCCAAGATCTGAGGGGCTGAGCCTTCCATTTCTTTATGCTTGATAGTGTTTTGGCTGTAGTCTGTGAGGCCTGGAGAGGTCTGGACCAGAGATTTAGCCGTCAGGTATGTTAGAAGTAGATAAAACTGCTCTTGAAAAGAATGGAAAGAAAGAAAAGAATGAAGTTGGTATGTTAGTGTCATTAGTGTATAGAAACTGAGGCAGCCATGAAAAAGGGTTCACAAAGGCTCAAAAAGAGGAATTTCTAGGTAAAGTTTCTAGATAAAGTCAGTGGAGTCCAGTTCCTTAAGAAAGTCAGATGAGATTAGGTGTGAAAATTGCCCTTTGGAACTGGCAATTACTGTGATCTGGATGAAGACAGTTTTAATAGAAGGGCAGTGAGCAAAATCCAGATTGCCACATGTAGTAAATGAATGAAGGGGATTTAGTATGTTGGTAACTCCTGGGTGTGATGGTGCAGTTCAGTATCAGAACACTAACAGAGCTAGCTTCAGGTGAAGCCACATGTCTAATACAGCAACTGCTCTGCTGAACCTCAATTCACTTATCTTCTTGGTCACCATAACAGTGAATCGTCAACAAGAGCATAGCTTTGTTATGTTATTAAGGAGAGTAAATGGATAGACATTGGTGTTCTGCTTTCTAATATCAACTAAATATTTGAGTCCCTGATTACTTAACTATAGATGGTAAACTTGAAAACAGTTGGTCTGAGAAACGTTTAGGTCTACAGCCACAATCCCAGTTGGAATGTTCGTATCTGAACGAAGTTTGTCTTTCCAACTTTCTAAACTGTTCTTT
The DNA here is from genome assembly GCF_964662115.1 of Mustela nivalis. NCBI lineage: Eukaryota > Metazoa > Chordata > Mammalia > Carnivora > Mustelidae > Mustela > Mustela nivalis. Next base: position 50,776,524 of record NC_139033.1, read on the forward strand.
TGGCCTAGAAGGGTAAAGTACATTATCTCCTGCTATTTCATTTTTATTAAAACTGTTTGAACTTGGAAATGAGGCCTGATGGTCCCATTTTCAGAAGGCTGAAGGTCACTGGGTGTTTCTGTTCAAAAAGAGAAAACAATGTGTAACCCCTCTGGCACCATAATCGAAAGAAATAGTGTGGTGATTACAGCCCTGCGCTGAGCTGGCGGCTGCTACAAATATTGGAACTGAGTTTGATAGGATCCTGTATTACCTTATAACAGAGTATCATTCCTTACAGTTCCAAGGTCAATGTCTCTTTCTCAAATAACATTTCGGACCTATAATTGTTCATCTACATGCCAGCAATTATGGGGGAATTGATCAGCCAGTAATTAATGCCATGCTATTACACTTTTTAATTTGTAGATTATGCAGCTGCAAGCGTTCTCACATTTTTAATTTGTATATTATACAGCCACAAATGTTTACAATGCCCTTTTTAATCTCCTTACACTACCACTGCCATTATTCACTATAGATTAATGATACCCTAGATGCTGGGGTTTATTTCATTTACCACTCTTACCAGGAGAGCAGTTAACATTACTGTGCTCTATTACTTAATGTCTTACTGCAGCTGCTGGTGAGCATTGGTTACCCTTTAAAATATTACCAGCCAGTTATTTTTTCTTTATTTTTTTAGCTCTCTTGTCACCAACAATACGACTCTGTGGTAATATTATACTTTATTTCCAAATTTATTTCAACTGGTTCTATCAGAGATATTTAAAGAATTCACTCTAAGTAATACAATGAACTGAACCCCTCCCTAACCACCCCTTGTCTATCTTAGAGCCTATTTGGGGTTATGTGACCAATATAAATTTTTTTTTCATCCAACTCTCAGGGTTTTTTTGTACTTGCAAGATGATTAAATTATAAAGAAAATTTTAAATAGTCCCCTACTTCTTTTCAGTTAGCCAGAAATATTCTCAATATTGACTGAGGATAAGTCAATAGTTTGAGATGCTGTTGTTCACATGGCTAGGATAATTGTGGAACATACATCTCCTCTGGGTTTCCTCAAGGTGATCCAAAGCTTTAGGGGGAGGGCTGTATCATCTCCTTGATAAGACATTGTGACAGCTTTAACACTGGCACTACTCTAAGCCACCTGGCTTAGGTGCACAACACCCACATCACAGAAGAATTCTATAAAACAGATCATGTGTACAATATTGTATTAGTTACTGGTCAGGATGCACAGAAGTGAAAGATATTGTATCTATCATCAAAGCATTTGTATTCTTCTTGGTAATAACTATAGAATAAATATGTAAAAAACTAATAATAAGCTCTACATAACTAAACTACAGGAATGAAATGATTACATGAGAGCACAATGAACAGGGTGTCCCAATGCATGTGATAAATGGACAAAAGAGTTTTATAACCAATTAGAGGAATGGCTTTTCAGAGGGAGGAGAGAGTGAACCCTGGAGGGATGACTTGAGCTGAACTCTGAAGAAAGAGGCAATTTGAACAGACTGAGAGTGGAAAGCACTTTCCCTGAAGATAATACAAAATGAACAGACACTTTAAGTGATCAATATTTGTCATATATTCAAGGGGCAGTAAAGAGTTGAATATGACTTAAAGAGCATTCTCAGTAAGGAATAGTAAGACTTGAAGTTGGACAGTCTGCCTGTTACAATGGGTCTAGAACACCATTATAAGGGCTTTTGACTTCATTCTGTTCAGAGTTTCTGTGGGCATTTTTGATGGAATTTTGTTGGGATATTTTATTTATTTTATTTTTTATTTTTTCCTTTTTTGTGGTTAATTTTTTTTGTTGTTATGAGAGTGCCATTATTGAAGCAATATTTTGAAGAAAATAAAATTGTATGGGTTGACATCAGGATCACTTAGGAGGCTGATGAGTTAATTAGGTGTGAGATGATAAAAGTATGAACTCTGATGGTAATAGACAGCATTCCTGGACACCTAGAGTGTTTCTCTTGTCTCCTTCCTAACACCTCTGTTCTTTGCTCAAACTCAACAAATTCTATCTACTTTGAAATGTTCAGAACTTGAATCTGGCATCACTTTTTAATCACTAAGAGATTTACTGTTTTTGTTTTGTTTTGTTTTGTTTTAACATAATATTACACATGTAGATGTCTTATTTCCTAAAATGAAGTATTATAATCATCATAATAATTATGGGTCAGATATTGTATTAAAAATTTTATACATACTATTTTGTTTTATTTCATTCCATGATCATCTCAGAGGTAGGTGCTTTATTTAATTTCTCTTAAGAAATTAACAGGGGCTTAGTAATTATCACAGTAACATAATGACAGAGTCATAATTTAACCCCAGTTCACCAGTTGTATTCTCTTTTTTGAATTTGTTCTTTCATTTATTCATTCATTCACTAATATTTATTAAGTTATCCTTAATACCTGACATGATGTTGTGCTAAGAATACTTTAGTGAACAATAATAGATGAGATAGATCCCTTCTCCTTGGTGATATGGCTGAGCAGAAAGTAAGTACAGCTTATATGTTTAACAAGTCCTACTCTCATAGGATATAAATGGAAAGCATATTGACTATTTGTATTTCTCTGTGTCCCTTTAAATATTGTCTCTTACTCTTGAATGAAATAAATTTATTTAGGTAAATTTAGGTAAATTATGTAGGTAAATTTTCATGATTTGGGGGTGGTTTCTACATAATAAAATTCCCCTTTATAGATAATTTTTTTGTTTTTTCTAACTTTATTGAGGAGTAATTGAAAAATGTATGTATTTACAGTATACAACATAATTATTTGATATGCATATACATTGTAGAATGATTACCAAGATAAAGATAATTAACATATTCATCACTTTACATATTTAACTTTTTGTGTGTGTGTGCTGAGGATACTTAAGGTCTACTCACAGCAAGCTTGACATATACAATACTGTATTATAGCCATTATGCTGTACGTAAGAGCCTCAGAACTTATTCATCCTATAACGAAACTGTATATACTTTGACCTATATCTCTCCATTTCTCCCCTATCCCCCCAAGCTGGTGGGAAGCACCATTCTGTTCTCTAGTTCTATGAAATTGGCTTTATTATTATATATTCTTAAAAATTCTACATATAATTAATATCAAGTTTTATTTGCCTTTCTCTGTCTTACTTATCATAATGCCCTCCAGTTTCATCCATGTTGCTGCAAAGGGCAGGATTTTCTTCTTTTTTATGGCTGAATAACATTCCTCTGTGTGTGTGTGTGTGTGTGTCTCAACGTTTTTTTAATCCATTTAACCATGGGAGGCCATTTAGAATATTTCTGTATCTTGGACATTGTGAATAATACAGCAACAGACATGGAGTACAAATATCTCTTCTGGACACTAATTTTTGTTTCCTTCCAATATATATTCAGAAGTCAGACAAGGACACTACAAGAAGATAAAATTATAGGCCAATATTCCTAATGAACATAGATGTGAGCAAACTAAATTTGAGAGTACATTAAAAGGATCATATACTATGATCAGGTGAGATTTATCCCTGAGATGTAAGGCTGATTCAATTTACACAAATCAATAGATGTGATATACCACATTAGTAGAATGAAGAATAAAAATTAAATGATCATTTCAATAGATGGAGGAAAAGTATTGGAAAAAATCAACATCTTTTCATGATAAAAACTCTCAAGAACATATAGGAGGATTGTACTTCAATGTAATAAAAACCATTTATGACAAGACCACAGCCGAACAGCAGACTCAGTGGTGAAAAGTTATAAGCCTTTCCTCTAAATTCAGGAACAAGACAAGGATGCCACTCTTGCCACTTTCATTCAATATATGACATGACTCTATTTATATATATTCAAACCTTATGATCATGTAAGTCCAAATACAGTAAGATCAAAGCCTACATTTTATTCAGTATTATGGTTACTCCTCTTCACTAACCCAGCAGGCTGTTGGCCAAGTCCTTCACAATGGAGGAAGAGTAGCATTTGCATTGCAGCTGGTGTATGCATGATCCTGGCTTGGGAATAGCTTATTCTTCTTCCAGTTTGTAAACCTTGACTTATACTGATCCTTCCAAGATCAGAGCTAGGAAGGGAGAAGCAGAATGGTGAGTGGAGTCCTTGTCTGACCAATAAAGTGACATAGTTCATTCTATCTTGGCTGGGCACATTGGTAAAATTGACTCTTGCTCAAGTGGACTCTTGGGAGACCTGTTTTTCCCTTTATGTGATTGATAAATTCTCTTACATCTGGTTGTTCAAAGCATCTTCCTTAGCCTGTGGCCATTCGCAAGGGCCTTTTGGTTCTTTCCGCTAACTTCTTTTGCCTTTTCTCACAGAACTTTTGGGTGGGATTTAAGGGAACACCATGTGGCCTAAAGGAAGTGCTTATCTTGCATCCTTTTCCTCTTCAAAGTCTAGGAGCACAAATTGCCCAAGGCAGCCAACCACCTTTCCTTTCTTTCATTTCACTATCAGAATAGATAACCAGCCTATCTCTCACACTTGAGATTTTCTCAGACATAAATCTAATGTCCAACACACTGCAGGAGACACATAGTAACTCTCAAAGAAAATTCTGTGGGGTCCTCTGCCAGAGGATAAGAAAAACATGGCTGTCCTTACCTAATAGAAGGAGTGAGACCCAAAACACATCTGCCTCCTCTACACTCAAACTTTCTTTCACACAGCCCTTTTTTGGCCTCTCAAACATATACAAACTTATTTTATACGCTAGAGCTGAGAAAATCTCCAGGGTACAAACTAATTTTCTCCAGCCTCCTATTACAAGTGCTGTATATAGTCTTGCACCCCATTTTAGGATAACTTGTTTTTAGTCTTAGGACCTCAGTTCCAGTATATCATGACTGATACATAAAGAAACAAGATGAAGTAGTAGTGAGCACTGTTAAGAAAATAAGAACCATGCACAATTCAGCAACACATACACTAAAATTGGGATGATACAGAGATTAACATGGCTTCTGTGCAAGGATGACATGCAAATTCATGAAGCTCTCCATATTTGGGGGGAAAAAAAGAAAGAGGCAAACCAAGAATCAGACTCTTAACTATAGAGAAACGAACTGATGATTACCAGAAGGGAAGAAATGGGTTAAATAGATGATGGGGATAAAGGAGTTCATTTGTCCTGATGAGCACCAGGTGTTATATGGAAGTGCTGAATACTGTATTGTACACCTGAAACTAATATTATATGTTAACTGACTGGAATTTAAATAAAAACTTAAAAAAAAAAAGAAAAGAAAACAAGAACCTATGCAGAAGAAAGAGATGAGGAGGACAGCATTAGATATTGCAAGTATCTTAGATTCTGAAGGCATAGTATTTAGTAGGAACTTAATTGACAATGAGAAAAACATACAAAGGTCAGGAGTAGATACATTCCAAGCAGATAGGGTGTTGAAGGTCCTGACAACAAAATTGAATGTACTGGTTCAAAGAGCAGAAAAAAATCCTATAGGGTTGGCGCATGCCCAGCAAGGAAAAAAAGAACTGTGGGACAATGATCCCAAATTCTAGCATGCATCAGGATCACATGGAGGACTTATTAATGCACTAATTCCTAGTCCTCATTCCAGAAATTCTGACTTGCTTCCAAGGGACACTCTTCCTACTTAGTAGCAGTGTTATAGGATATGAGGTCAGAAGAACAAGCATGGAACCTGAGAATGGAGTCTGGATTTTAATTTAAATGATTGGAAAATTTAAGGTGGGGGGGAATGGTCTAATTTGAAATTTCTAAAGATGACTGGTTATTTGGGGACAAATACATTATAGGATAAAGAAGGCAGGTCTATACCTGAGAAAGTAGGACTTTCTGGAAGCTCTTTCTTTTGTCCTGGCAAAGAATGTTAGTGGTTTGGATGAGCTTGACAGTGATAGAAGTAACAGAAATGGAAATATATTCTGGAGAGCAAGATGAAATGAATTGATTATGGGTTAGTATGAGTAGAGTATGGGAAAGAAGAATCCTCTCTAAAACCTGGACTCAAGGCTCTATCTGTTTCTTTAGGAATAAACATTACACTTAACACTTCTTTTACTTCCCCATACCTGGCAAGTTATTTAGAACAGAGTAGATAGACACTTAGTGAATGAGAGGATTGAATCAAAGAGGACTCAAGTAATTTCTACATTAATAGTTCATTATATACTGTGTTTGCAGTATTTTCAAAAACAAATACATAAAATAAAATTTGAATTAATCCAGAAAACTTGATGACAGGATTCCAAATGGAATTTGAGAACAGATTAAATTTTAATGCTGGTAATTTAGGTAAAGTAAATACAACAAAATTTGGGGATGAATTAATTTCAGGAAATATTATAGGTTCATATCCTCTATGTCCAGGGAAACCACTCTGATAACAGTTTTATTGCCATTGGAGGAGAAAAAGCTTAAGATGAACCTGAAGCATTTAGTCCAGTACCAATAGCACAGTGGGGTGATCCTTCCCTTTTCCAACCATATTTGTTATTATACTTCAAGTTAAGGTGAACATCAAGATCAAACTTAATCAATGAATAAAATAAGAAATATATCGTGTATGGAGTATCTATGGGATTTTATTTATGTTGAGAGGCATGGAAAAAGATAAGAATCTAAAGAAAGGAATTATAGGTAGAACCTACACAGTTTTTAGGGTCATATGGAAGCTTCATGCATCTCTCTATCTCCTATTTTGTACTTACCAGCCTCATGAACTCTGGTGAAGTGTGGCCTCCAGCAGTTATTCTGAGTGTGCTCAGCAATAAAGAGTTCCCTGTAAAATATTCTACTGTTGATCTCCTGAAGGAACAAGATCTTATTAACATTAACTGCTAGGAAATGTTCTGGAACTTATTTTTAAAATTTTTCTTATGAAATGCTAGGTAACTACTTTATCCAAGAGTGGTTGAAGAAATAACAGTTCTTTAAAGACATCCCTGCAGTGGTAACAAAATTCTAACCCATTGCCAAAATGTCCCTCTCTTAAGGACTTAAACTTCTAAATCAAGAAGGTAAGATTTGTTTAGAATATGTTATTTAATTTTTTAAGCATACTAAACCTGAAGTTTTGTTCTTGAGCACCAAAAAGCTCAAAATTATGACTGTGAGGAAAAAGGCAGAAGTTTTGCCCCAATCACCCAGATTTTCATTAAAAACTGTAGAAAAATGGCTTATATATACTTTCTATTGATCTATAATTTTCCTTTCAAAAGAACAAACAATGCTTTTTCTCCCAATTAAATCTTGATCCAGGAAATATTGAGAACACAAAAGAAAGGTTGTAAAATTAAATGACTAAGTAATCGATCTAACTCTTGCTGAAGAAGTCACTTACAGGTGTGTCTTAAGTGTATTAGAAATCACTGAAAGTCTTGAATCAACATGGAAAAACAGAGATAAGAACTCAGAGTTAATATAAATTGTTGAGTGTTATAAAGAAGGGTTTCTATGGTTTGAAAGAGAAGAGCTATTTCAATTACGATGGTAGAAGAGCAACAATTGATTTTGAAATTTAGCTCCTACAAAGGTAAAGAAGCATAGCATACTCAGTCTTAGCCCTGCATTCCAGAAATTTAAGTAAGAGTCGCTAGAGTGCAGGGTAGAAGGCCCTGCATACTGCATAGAGGACCCCGATACTCAATAGTCTCCCTGAGTAAAGCAAAGTAGGCATGCATTTAAATCTAGAGTGTCCTTGGTGTTTCTGGTGCCCAACCACGAGCTGGAAAAATAAATGTTTTTTGTCTTATCATATTCTTAGAAATACACAAAAAAGGGAATTTTCTATCAATGGGGATTCTTAATAAGGAGTTTCAAATATTTGAAGAAGCATTTGGCAGGGTTCCTCCAAAAGTGCCAAGGGAAAGAAACACTGATAATGTTCTCAGTAATTTCTCAGCTTGGTAAACTTTCTACTCTAAGAAACTCATCCAAGAATGGTGCAAGAGACTGGAGAGTAATTAAAGCTTCATATATTAATGGTAAAGTCAAATAAACAAACAAATAGATAAAATCTTTAAATTAAATTAAACAAGGAAGGAAGGAAATATGTTTGTTTTTCATGATATAAAATCTATTGGAATCACAATTTTTTTTGTTCAGAGATTATTTTTTTTAAGTTTTCCATGTTAAAATGCTATTTATTATATGAAAAAGGAGCTAGAATACCAGTAAGTTGAGAAGTAACTTTGACTTTTAAAGCACTTTCAAATTTTTTTCAAAATATTTTCAAACATATCCACAAGAATAGTATTTCATGAGATAATGAAGAGAGAATTTTTTTCTCTTTTTTTCCAAAATAGATTTATAAGGAAGATTTCATGGAGAATGTAAGTATATTTGTTTTATTCATTGATTGTTTTTTAAACTAGATCCTAAAGAATAGGAGGCAAATAACTAGAAGTGAAGGAGATTATTCCAGGAAACAGTAACCTAATGACTGAAGGTGGAAAGGGGTTTTGCATATTTGGGAGAAAATCAGTATTCTGGCTTGTTTCTAACAAAGGAAAGAAATGGGGAATAAAATAGAACATTAGACAATATCAAATCATGGATCACCTTGAATGTCAGAACAAGGATTTTGAACTTTATTTCATTAAATGTATAAATAATTGATGATAGTTTAAAATGCAAACTTATGAAAGCAAACCTAGCAAAGGAAGAGAAAAAGAAACTTCCTTCTTTCTTTCCTTTCCTTTCCTTTCTTTACATAAAGGTATCTAATCTCACTCAAATATAATGACATTGTGGCTAAGCCAATTGAACTCTGAACATTGCTTGGAAAGACAGTTCTGTTTATTTAAACTGAAGGTATGAACTGAGTTGATTTCTAGAGTGTTCCCAACAACAAAGAAAGTGCCAAATAAAATAAGTATAAAAAGTTCATAAGGACCACTATACTGGTTCTGAAAATAAGGCCATTTGATGAAGCATCTCAGTCTATTTCAGAGCTAACCCACTGTGGAATTAAGCCATATAAATTGTATCCCCAAAATTGCATTCAGCTCAGGGACATCCTCTTATTAACACCACCCCCTTCTTTCACTGTGCATCATTGTTATCAAACTGAGCCAAGATTTATGACTCTAAGCTTTGTTGGCTCTTCCTTATGACATCAAAAGGAAATTATTCTCAGTGATGCCAGTTTTGGGGAACCTCATTTAGTCCATCTTTGGAATCACACCAGGATACCATTTTGTCACTAAAATCAGTTTATGGAGGAATGTTTTTTACTCACTCATCTTTTAGCTTCTCAGGTTTAAACATATGAAGTTTTCAATTATGATTCATGCCAGGAGTGGGATTTTTGGAACATCCCCAGGCTCCTTAAATTGGTTTCCTTCTCACCCTCTCCCATCACCTCCTTTCCTATAGAGATTAAGGAATGTATAAAATACAACCTGTTACTGCCAGGAGGGATTACTACTATATATTATCACTCACAGCTCATTAACCTCGAAGCCCTGCTAACTAAGAAAATCCTCTCTAATGAGGTTTCCCTTGACTGCACTAAAGAACAAAAGGTCTAAAAGTTTTCCCTATTACCAGTCTTCCTCAAATTATTGCACTGTAATTAAAATGTAACTTTGAGGCCAAAGAAGAAAAAAAAAGTTTAAATTTGGTATAAACTCTAAAAAAGACCTTGAAAAGCACTTCTGCTTTGGTAGTAACTAAACCATAGGAAACCATTCAGGTTGGGGAAGATGATTACTCACAGTACCTGGATTGTACCTACTCACTGAAGAGAGGTGGGTGTGGATCCATACAATTCAGATGGAAATAATTTTTGTAATGTAGAACGTAAAAGGAAATGTGTCACCTCATTGTTCCAAAAGTCTCCTTCTTTTGGTAAAATAATCCCCTAGATAATAGTACAAGTCTATTTTCTTTGGCTGAGAAGGACCTAGAAACATGAATTGGGATTAGTAAATTGATGGGTCCTAATGTATTTTTTATTAAGAACCCTAGAGTCAGGGTTATTTGTATGGTTGTATCACTGGAATCTTAAGGAGTAAAGATGTAGATAAAACAAACAGAAGGAGCTGTGCTCCCAGGAGAAATTTATAATCTGGTGAAGTAGCTAGAATTAAGTATCCTCACCTCTGAGCTTTGAGTTTTTAAATGCCCCAAATGCAAATAATAATTACCTCTTTTAGCTTCCTTGGAAACCTGATTTATGTGTGTAGCATATCCTCAGAGGAACAGTCTAAAGAGTTAGGGACTCTTAGTCTGGAAAATGAAGGCTGAGAGGAGAACACAACTGATGCTTCTAAAATGGTGAAGGGACTGGCTTGAGGGAATACAACCTTGACCGCTGAATCCTAGAAGACTAATTAACGAACTGAGGCTCTCTTGAAACTCAATTTAAATTTAGAACATTAGAGATAAGTCTTACTTCACAAACGAAGAGTAAACACATGGCATTCATTAAGCAAAAAATCACTGCAATTTAAGAAGAGAGAAAACTTCCCAATTTGGATTATATTTTTTTAATAAAGTTCTAACAGGTACTAAAATATTTAGGACACATTCCTGATCTTAGCATTCAGATCAAGAGGAAAAACCTATGGACCATCCAACAGTGCAACAAGAAAATTCCATATTATAAATAACACTGGATATATTCATGGTATTGTAATTCATGTCCTCCTTTGACCTCTTAAGTTATATATGAGGAGATGTGTTCACTTGGTGCCCATGAGGGGAAAGGTAAAAATGTCAAATGGGTAATAGACATGCTAAACAGTAATCACTAACACTACTGTCTTCATATACATGGGGTCTTTCATTAAAACACTTTTTTTCAAAGTACAAATAGGTAATGAAAGTTGAAATACATATATATCTACCATAAAAAACCTCATAATTTGTGCATTTTGTGAAAAACAAGTGGTTTGTGAACCCCAAAACATCCATTCTTGTATTAGTGTCAGCACTAATTTATAATAATATAAGAAACTAATTTGTCCACACTAGGCTAAAATGTCTGCATACTATACTGGTGATAATAATCCATATCTTCCTATACCACCAGATGGCTCTAAAAAGTAAACATATGAACACTGTGGAAGTGCTTTGAAAAGTAAAAGACACTCTACAAACACTATACAAATGCAAAGTATGTTTGTTAGCAACATTATGATTATAATGCAGAAATTTTCATTTGCTTTATTTATGCACATATTTCATTAGAAGATAAAAACCAAACCAAACTACAACTACTATATGCAAAAAAATTTTGTATGGCATTCTTATACTTTTGACAACTTGAGCAGATGTTTATGCCAATGTTGGTCTTGGAATTCTAGGAACAATGGAGTCATTAGCTAGAATAGCTAAGGCTACCCATGGGTAAACTCAAGGTTTTTGAGGAGACTACAACTCTCTTATTAGAATGGAGAGAATAACTTGTTAGCTGCCTCTTGCCATTGAAGCCTAGGTACATGGTGTGAGTACAGAGGATTAGAAGGGTCGGACTTCTCTATCAGGAGTGGAAAGTGCCTTCACCATGTACAAGACTATATGAAGTACCTTGAGTAAATCATGGTTCCTGCCTTATATCTGCTGTTAATTTTCTACAGAAACAATCAACCACCAAAAAAATTAAGTATAATCCATTATAAGAACGTGTACAATTAAGTACTCATCTTTGCAGGACAAGGTTTAAAGACAGAGAGAGCTACTGACTTTCAAATATTTATATTTCCCACTCCATATTTTTCTTTCCCTAATGACTGGTGGCAGGAGGCAGATGCTCAGCTGGAGATACTTCACAGACCCCTTGTATCCAGGGGTAACCTTGTGGCTAGGAGTGGAATGGAGGTGTAGCTTCTTCCCTGTTTCTCACACCAGCCACTGACTGGCATTCAGACAGGACTCACAAGTCAATAGGAGAAGGTAGAAACAAGAGGTTCAAGAATACTGGGTCTCTGGGGCACAATCCAGGTGAAAGCTGCCTGCAGATAAGGAATGCCTACAACAGTCCTCTACCTAAGTAAGAGTTTACTCTTTTATTTTGTTAAATTAGCATATGTGGGGATTTGTTTGTCTAGTAGCTAAAGTCCCTAACTAATACACTGATCATTGAACACAAAATAAATTGGAAATAATTGTTTATTAGTTAGAATTTCCAAAAGAAATTATTCCAAAAAGTAGATTTTCACAGATCAATAAATTATGAGACAATGTACAAAAATTGATCATTTGAAAGAACTATTTCTTCCATAAATGAATATATAGCTAGCTGCAGGGATTATCATAATTCAGGCAGTACGTAAGAAACTGAGGTCCAACACAGAATTTAATGATTTTAACAATTTTCTGAGTAGAGTGTAAAGTAGAAAATTCTCAGCATAATGGCTACTGTTTTAAATACTTGCAAAACTACCCTCACAAGTTTGATTCCTATCCCTCTGAAAGGCTCTCAGAGTACTGGGAATAGGTATGAAGTAATTGCTGAATGAATAATTTAGGGCATGACCCAACGCAGAAAACACATATATTGTAGGTCCTACCCTTAAAGAAATAAGACAACGAAATAAAGCACAAAACTAGACTCAAAAATATAATTTGGGGGGGGAGGGGAAATTGGGAGGTTGTTATTTTAGAAACAGTTTTTCCAGGACAATGAATAAGGGATAATGCTGAAAGGGAATGGTAATTGTGGGCTTGAGCCCTTTAATTTAAGACCCAAGAAGCATGTCATGTCTGCCCATATCTCACATGGCTAGCTCCACCCGAGTACTGACTCATTATTTAGCACTTAAGGAGTCTTTGAGGGTTCCAGAGAGCTTTGTCATTTCTTGATCATATTTAGCTCCAGGAATGATGTCTGGATTAATAAATAAATTATTTATTTAAAAACATATTAGAGATATGTGTATGTAATTAGTTTATATATTTTATGCATATATACACATATATACTTACATATACATATATGGTTCATTTAGTATCTTTTTCAATTTTAATACTTTTTTCTGGCATTTTTCATAAATACCTAAATTGAGGTCATACTTTCTGTTGATTTAAGTATGTAAGAGCACACACAAACACATACAAATAGACACAGAGTATTAACTGAGCATGTTGAGTCTCCAGAAAGCTAGTATAACTTGCCATCACATGTTGAGTTTCTTACTAGTTGGGACAAATTGCTGCTATATTTCTCTTTGTTAAATATTTGCTCAATGGCACAAAAAGGTGTGAAAGCAAATGCTGGGGAAAACTACAAAGTCTTCCTTGGCATTCCTCTGATTTTATATAGTCATCCAGGGAGGGGGCCGATATTTCAGTCTTTATCTGCAACAATGCTGGGTTAGTCTCAGGAGAACAAATCCTATGTGGGAATCTCAAATTCCCCAGTCTAGCATGTTGCACATGGTTTGATTCTTTTAATTCCCTAGGAAGTGGAAGGCTGAATGCTTACACTTAGGGGAAAGACAATATTCTCAAATAAAATGATGATGATGATGCTGTTTTAGCTATATGTATGTGCACGCACACATACACATAATTATAGTCTATTCTCTTTCTATTTTTTCATGAAGAAGTAGGAAAAACCATAAACATTTGTGAAAGAAGCAATTGCTCATAGGATGTGAGTATCCTAAAATATAATTTCACTTTCACCTTCACTTTATAGACATATGGTTCACACTTTTCTATACACCTTAAACCTTTATTAGTGTTGGTGTCTTCTAAAAATGGCAATAATATAGACATCTGTCTCTCCTTATCAATCTACCTCACAGCATTGCTGTAACTTTGAAATGAGATATAATAGGTAAAACTCTTCTCAGTTTTACTCATAGAATCAAGATATATGACTGATCATACTCCTGCTCAGGCAGAGAATATGGACTGCAACAAATGAAGGATTTAAAAGTTTCAGTTATAGGTTTTATAGAATTTCAGCCATGCAAATGTATGTGAAAGAAATAATATTTAATAAGGTATCTCAAAACTTAATGACTTAAGCCAACATACATGTATCATTTTTGTTTTTGTGGGTGAAGAGTGAAGGGAGAGATTAGCTGAATCCTCTGCTTCAGGGTCTCTGTAGTCAGGGACTGAGTTCTCATCTGCAGATCGCCTGCAGAAGGACCCACTTCCAAGCTTACTGACCTGGCTTTAAGAAGATTCAGTTCTTTGCAGGTTGTTGAACTGATGGCCTCATTTCATTCCTAGCAATTGGCTAGGAGGCTGACCTCAGTTTCTTGCTCTGTGGCCCTCTACATCCTGACAGTTTGTTCCATCAAAGATAACAAGAAAGCAAGTCTACCAGCAAAATGAAAGTCATAGTTTTATATAAATCAATCGCCAAAGTGACATCCTGTTACTTTTACCATATTCTATTCTTTAGAAACAAGACACCATATCTAGCCCATACTTAGGGGAAAGAGAATTGCATCGCACATGGGTATCTAGAGCCAGGGATTATTTGAAGCCATGCCAGAAGATGTCTGCTGCAAATATTATAATAATATAATATAATCACACTCTTAATAACATGTTTTTCTTTTCAAAATTCATTTGCTGCTGAAATTAAGCAAATGCAATGTTACATTTACCTTCTAACAAACATAAATTTGAGCTCATATATTTTAAACATAAAATTAAATTTGCAAATCATTATACTGCATTCACTGGCAAAAAACCATCGTGCTAGATACAACAAAAAAGACTAGACACATAAAATAGTGCCCCCACCCTCAATCAGGTTATAACTGAAAAATGAATTGAGTTTTTATGTATTTCTTAAAGTTAAATAATACTAGGTTTATTATTTTTAGGGCTCTATGAAGTAAATGGAACTAAAGAGCAACACAGGTATTAAATGCTGTGATTTCAGGAGTGGAATAAGAGAATGGAATAGTCTATGAAAATCCTTGGAAAGGAAGAAATATAAAACTAGATTATCAAGACTATGAGATATTTTAAAACAACAAAAGAATAGAGACTATCCCAGATAAAATATGAGATGTAAGGAAGAGCAGCCAGGCTAAGAATTTCAGGTATTTCAGGTATATCTGAATCTTTCTCAAAATCTATGGAAGCATAGATCCCTTGACATGTTCAGATGTTATTATATAAAGAAATGCTTATCATTTGTGGTTTGAGGTTGTGACCATATCTTTGTTTCTTGTACATATTATTTTCTTATACATTTTAGTTTTCTTTTTCTTTCTCTTTTACTTTTTCTAGTAGTGTGCTTTCATCTAGAGTTCAGAGTGTCTTAAAGTATGCAGTTCATTTTAGTTTTTTGACAATCTCCTTCTTGTAGAAGTGTGTTGTGATATGTACTTTTAGGAACAAGAACTAAGAAGAGATAGCCAGTTTGTTCATTAAAGCAGGCAGAGAAATGAAAATGAAAGAGGATGAGAAGAGCCAGCAAAATGATTTCCCTGGATTGAAAAATGTTACCATCTCATGGATGCTTGGTGTGGGTGGATTTTGTCTTTTGACATATTTTGTAAATTAGTGTACTTGGCCCAGTTTCAAATTTTGAAGATGCAGTGCTGGCCAGAAATAGAATAAAAAGGAGTAATTCAAGGTCAGAAGCATCGTTGAAATTATAATCACCTTTCCAGCATCTCCCCCAGCCTCTATGTCATGGAAACATGAGTCAGACTCAGAGAGCTTCACAGAATGTGGAATCACTTTTACTATCATCTGACAAGAAGGTGGTTCTCAAATAGCACTTCTGTTATAGCTAATTTGAGGAAGAGACAATAAAATGTCGTCTTTCATCACTTTTTCCCCAAAAGTTTCAGATGCTTTTTGAATTTCTGAATCACTATATTGAGTCTACTAAATAATGATAAAATTTCCACTATAGTAATTATGAGAAATATTTCTTTTTAAGTTTAATATTCCAATGAAAAATAGTTTTCCAAATTTAAGTAGCAGAATTATTCTTCCTACAGGCCCATGTTCTTTAACCCAACTGAAAAGCATTTCCTGCATAAAGGTTATCCTACCACTCTTTGTCAGCCATCTGGAATGTGAGAGTATCTTATGATGTATCAGAAGAAAGAAATTTGTCAAGACTACTAAGGAAAAAAATTAAATAGAATGCTTCTCAAGTACCTCAGCATAAGTATGTGGCAGATCTCAACAAAACTTACTTACAAATTGGAATTTGCCAGGCCCGTACAGGGAATTTACATAGGGAAAATCTTCACTCTTGATGTGTAAACTTCAAGTCCATTTGTCTTTACTGTAGTTTTATTCTAGACATCCTTGATTATGTTTCTGAACCAACTCTGTGGTCATCCCTGATGCCTCGTCATGCCTAAACTTGTCTTCTTACCTTTATTTCTATTTACTATAAAATCTTTCCTCAAGATCATTTTTATTGAGTTTCCTACCTGTTTGTGGAATCTGACCTGAACAACTGCCATTTTGGCTTACCACTTGCTTCTGGTTTTTTCCTAATCCCTAGCTGTTCCCAGTTGTCTGAGAGCCATCTTGTTGGATATAATAGAAAAGGGAAAGTGTGAAAAATTCTAGGCAGAAGAAAGTGTGGGAACCAATGAATAGATGATGGAACAAGTTGATAGAATTTAGAGATAATCTACCTAGTTTGAGATGAACAAGATAGAAATATGATGAGATATTCTTATTACCCATCATTATCTCTACATAATAATAATATATGGTAGTGATTTGTTCTTTAGAATAATTGGACTTACATACTTTTTTGAATTTATTCAGAGGTTGGAAATAAAGCATCACGACATTTCTTTCATTAAGTGGTTAATATGTGAATTCATTGTACTATTTTTCGTGTACCTACAAATGTCACCTTGATATTCTCTGGATCCCTGGCAATGCTACTTTCTAAGGTTGCTTGGTAGCCTGTCCTTTCAGAATTGTTTTGATGTGAAGTCAGTTGAAAATTCCAAAGTGACTTTGGTGGCTGTTTGCTATCTGAGTATTCCATGGACATCTTTCCAATAGGCAAATTATTTTAGGAAGTTAGGTTCAGAATCTCAGCTTTATGGGAAATAAGAGAATTCTAAGGATCAAGGATTGATGAATTAGAAGGAATTTGACGGGGCAACACATCCAAGAAAAGGAATATAGTGTTTTAGAACTAAGAAAGAGCATTCCATTTATGTCATTGGATAAAAGCATGCTACCCAATGCAGGGGAATTTTAAAGCTTCTTAGAGCAATGCCTTGAAATCAGCATATGAAAGGGCTTTTTTGGTGTTTGTTTTGTTTTGCTTTTAGAAGTAAATAGTATTTTTTTTCACCAACGTCAAGGTTTTTGGGAAATTTATTGCAAAACTATTGATATTGTCTCCTCTCCCTGAATGTACAATCCTCATTGATCCATTCCTTTTGGTTAATATATACAGACTCAAAAGGAAATTTTAAAACAGTCTGCATTATATTCTAAGCCAATTTTCCACCTTTTTCATCTGATAGACAAATATATAGATCCCAAAATATCTGTCAGCAGAGGTTTCCACAAATGCAAGGACTCATTCTATGTCTGAGAATACCCTCAATCCAAGTCCAGTGAAGAATATTAAAGTCTTCCATTGTCTGAGGTAAACAATGCAAGTTTGTTTAGGAACATTTTCAATTCTGAACAAATCACATGCCTAACAGGTGTTAGCAAACTTTTCTGTAAAGGGTCAGACAGGAAATATGCAAATACAGCTTTGTGGACCATATAGTTTAATCTCATCTACTCAGCTCTGCTGTAGTAACACAAATGCACCCATAGTCCATAAGTAAACAACTGAACATGAACTTGTTTAAAACACACACACACACACACACACACTTTTACTTGTGGGCTCTAAAATTTGAATTTCATATAATCTCAAGTGTTGTGAAATATTATTCTACTTTGATTTTCTTCAACCATCTGAAAATGTAAAAAATATTCTTATCTTGTAGGCTGTGTGAAACAGTCAGCAGATTTGACTTGTGGGCCATAGTTTTCCACCCCTCATGTTATAATGCAATATATTAAAATTTTCTTACTGTAGTGCCTATGGCAGCTATAAAAATAAAAGCCTATCTGGGTACATTATATAATAAAAGAGAAGTATGACTCTGCACAAAATTAACTTTTGTAGATAGAAGTGAAGGTAAGATTTAGAATCCTGACACTATAGCAAGGGCTCAAAGTAGTTACTCCAGCGAGTCTGCTATCTGCTGACAAATAAAATTATCCAGGGATTACATTGTCTTCTGAAGAACATTGCCTTAGTAGTTCACCTGGGAGAGAAGAAAGTATACTTTAGGTTTCAGAAGAAGGACATCTTGTGTGGCATAATGTGAACAATCACCTCTCTTGGCTCTGGTCTTGCTTCAAAAATAAGATATACCCTTTTGATCTCCCACAAGGCTATGTGGGGTCCAAACTAATGCCATTCCCTTCAGTTTGATATTTCACATTGCTTCATTTTCTTCTTATAAAATCTATATTTATGAGTGAGTACTCATCAAGATAACCTTCTTTTGACTTTCTTTAGATTTTATCACTTATGATCTGTATTATTTATTTGGCAAATACTTTCTGCTATCACCATGTTATAATGAAGGTAACACAAATGAACATGCCCAGCATAAGGTTGGGCATTCAGCAAATGTTCAACAAATGTCTCTTAATTTCTATCCTGACAATAGCATGTACTCAGTATTCGGCAGTGTGTCTTTTGCATACCTTAATGAATTTCTAATGTTGATGACAATGATAAAAGCATTCCCTTTCTTTAACTTAAACACTTGCACGTGCACATGTGTGTGTTATCAGGGAAAAGATAACATAAAATAACCTCATGAAACAGTAACCTTTCCTTTCGATTCCCCTTCCCATTATCATTCAATGAGAACAATCCTCAAAGGGAATTTGACTTCTTTTTTTAAGATTAGTTTAGCCTGCCTGCCTGCCTGCCTGCCTGCCTTCCTTCCTTCCTTCCTTCCTTTCTTTCTGTCTTTCTTTTCTTTTCTTTCTCTAGTCCCAATCTCACAGCCTGGATATAATAATCATAAAACAGTTTATTTTGGTCCTTGACAACATTATACTGGATTACAATGAAGTAACCCATAGAGGACTTGAAAAAAAAATAACATAAAATGGGCTTTCCATTTTACAGAAAAGTTTTTTGGGGTTGAGGTTTACTTCAGAGGTTTTCTGTCAGTGTTTCTGCATTTCTGCACTG
Source organism: Mustela nivalis (assembly GCF_964662115.1). NCBI lineage: Eukaryota > Metazoa > Chordata > Mammalia > Carnivora > Mustelidae > Mustela > Mustela nivalis. Next base: position 50,795,760 of record NC_139033.1, read on the forward strand.
CTCTTTGCTTTTATTCTACAAATAGGACAAGAGTTCAGAGGAGGTCATAGTCTTATTTTCTTCCGAAGCATTTTGCCCAGTCTAAATATATTTCCAGATTATAGTAGGTCAAGAATCCCACACAATTTCTAGATTTGATAAACTAAGGTTCAAGACAAAAAAGAAACCAATAACATCTGAAAATAAAGCTTTGGTCAGGCAAACCTTCTTTTAACAAGTAAAAAAACATGATTCTCTGCTCTACTTTTTTTTTTCTTGTCTATAAAGTCATCATGCTCAAGTATAAGAGAAAAACAGAGTAAAAGTTAATGCAGCCTTATTAGAAGATATTAGAAATGAAAAGAAATATGCCTTTTTTATATAAATGTAAATGTTGTGAAATATGTAAGAGTTGGAGAAAATTGAAAAAATTATCCTGCCATCTTTTAGGGAATAAATATAAGTAAATTAAGAAAACCAATTAAGATATAAAAACAGCAGGCTTGATGGTTTCAAGGCAAGAAATAGCAGATCAAAAGTTTCAGAAAGAGACAGAAAGATCTCTTAGCTTATAGCAAAGAATAGCATATGAAGTTTGTCAGCCTTAGCAGAAACTAATAAGAGGTAAAAGTGTAAAAAAGGAAATGATCAGAGAAATGAATATGGACCTTCAGAGTAAGAAGATTGGGAAAGTTTTCCTATAGTTAATGGAGAGCCATGTGGAGAAAGAGAAAAGAAGAAAAGGTGTAGTAAGTATAATTTTTTGGCACATGTCCAAAAATCAAGTAAAATAGAAATTTCCAAGTGTTACCAACTAAGAGTTATGGTTTTTTCCCTCAAAAACTTGTCATTTGGGGGGCACCTGAGTGCCTCAGTGGGTTAAAGCCTCTGCCTTCGGCTCAGGTCATGATCCCAAGGTCCTGGGATCAAGCACCGCATCACGCTTTCTGCTCGGCAGGGAGCCTGCTTCCTCCTCTCTCTCTCTGCCTGCCTCTCTGCCTACTTGTGATTTCTGAGTGTCAAATAAATAAATAAAATCTTTAAAAAAAATTTGTCATTTTTTAAGGGGGAAAAAAGGAAAACAATTAAGTGATCAAAATATATTCCAAATCTTCTCCAATAAAGTATATACAAATGTATAATCCAGATCACCACCATTATTTGTAGGTTTATAAATGATTCAAGCTAAATCAATCCTCTTTGAAAAACGTTTGCTATAAATTACATTGGATGTACATATTCCCTGTGGTACATTAAAAGATATCTATGGATTCTTTGATAGTACTCCCACAGAGAAATGGCAGGTTTGAGGGTTGGGGGAAGCGATGGTTATGTACCCTGACTCTGAATCTGGGCAGTTTCCATGACTGCTTCACCAAGATAATATAGCATAAGTGATACTGTGCCATTTTCTAAGTAAAGTCTTTAAGTAACTACTTACTGTTTCTCAGAACACTCTATCTTAGAATCCTAGGCCACCAAATAAGAAGTCCCAACTACCTGATGAAGACAATACTTAATTAAGGATGCCTTGAAACTACCTGGAAAGGGAGAAATGTTCTGATCAGCCCATTCTTTCAGCCGTCCCTACTCTCATGCTAAACATTCCCACCAGATCACCTAGCTATCAACTCAATGTCAGCTGAACCCTGTACAGTCCCTGAGCCACAGAATGGTATGATAAAGTGAAATCACTGTTTGAAGTCAAGCATTGAGAATGTTTCTTACAAAGCAGTAGACAACTTGAACAGAACTGGTTCCTGGAAATGGAGTACCACTGTAACAAAAAGCTAAAACATGTGGAATGGAGGCTAGACATAAGAGGTTCCTCTTCATGAATGTCTGTCAACACTATTGCCTATGACATCATTGGAGATATAGAAGAGACCTAATGAACTCATGGATTTCACTGGATAGATTTTTAGAACAGAACATAGAAATTGCTGATTGACTTTTTCTTGCTGCCTAGGATAATCTATAGGGAGAGAATTGAAGGAACTGTTAAGTTATTGAGCAAAATTTAGAGGAAATATAAAGGAACCAGGAGTTTAAAGCTCAAAATAGAAATGTTTCCCATTTCTCTACCAGAAAATAGATTCTCAAAGTTAGAAATGACTTCAGGGTAAATGCCAAATACAGTATATTGCTAGATTAGTGTTGCTTAATGATAAAAGCTTCCATGATATGATTATAAGATCCTTTTTGTTTTGTTCCCCCCCCCCCACCTCAGAAACATTTAAGGGAATGCCTAATATAGTTTCTAATGGTTTTTAATTTGTGCCTTATACTTAAATAATAGAGTTAAGTAGCCTCATTGGGGCCCAAAATAAAGAGCCTATGTTGATGAGATTTGCGCTGATAGATTTTATCTAATGGAGTGAGTTATAATATGATTCACAGAAACCCTGCCAACTTTTAATTAATTATCTAGCATGGACTGAAAAGTACAGAGCTAGTACAGAATTGAAAGAGATTTGGGAGCCCCTAATTTACTATATCCAAAGAAGCTTAAGAAACTACTTACTGGTAAACTGGGATATTTTTGATAGAAAGTAAAGGATGATTCACGGTGAAGAGCCAAGAGCCATGATGAATCTTTTCCAGAGAAAAAGACTGAACACTAATCAATGAATGACAGCATGTGCCTAGATAGGTTTCAGAAATACTATGAACCAGTGCCTTTTATGTATGTCCTAATTTTTCCCTTTCTCAATGGGAGAGTCTACCATAGTTATTCTATGTCTCATTACATGCTATATATGTAGGGTTAGATAACTTTTCTTGTAAATCATAGGACTCAGAGTACTGTGGCTGTGTTGCAAAGAAACTCTAAAAAACCCATGGAGAAGCCCATTTGCAGAAGAATGAAGACCTCCAGCCTAGCTCTCAGCAGATTGCCAATACCAGCTTTCCAGATATGTGCATGAACCATTTGAAAATAGATACTTCTTCAGCATCAGTCAAACAGCCCATCAAGCTGATGTCATATAAAGCACTGATGAGCCATCCCCACTGAACCTGCCCAAATTGAAAATTCATAAATAAAACTGAGTATTGTCATCATTATTAAGTCACTGAGTTGGTATACCATGTAACAGTAAGTAACTTGCACAGTTTTATTAATTAGAGGGCAGAATGAATCTACTGTCCCCAGAATTATAAGCAGAAAGGGCAAAAAAGGTGGTCACAAAAATGGACAGATCGCCTCACAGACGATATAAACCTGTAATTTAGGAAGTAGAAGGAACAAGGCACTGATACCAATGCAGATTACATGATAGCTACCCGTGAATATAATAGATATAAGATGATTCAGGGCTCTCTGCTCTGCGGGGAGCCTGATTCCCTCTCTCTCTCTGTCTGCCTCTCTGCCTACTAGTGATCTCTGTCAGTCAAATAAATAAATAAAATCTAAAATATATAAGATGATTCAGAAATTTCATAATATTAATTATAGATAAAATGCAATAATATGCAAAGTTGAAACTACTACATTGTTTTCATATATTCCTAAAGAGCTGTGTATCTATAACAATAGATTCTATCAATATTGGATGCAGCAAACTAGAGAGGTCTCTGAATTGAAAGTGCAGGGTTCCTACCAAAATAAAGAGGAAAAAAAGAATTTCTTTTTTTTTTTTTTAAGATTTTATTTATTTATTTGACAGAGAGAAACCACAAGTAGACAGAGAGGCAGGCAGAGAGAGAGAAGGGGAAGCAGGCTCCTCGCTGAGCAGAGAGCCCAATACAGGACTGGATCCCAGGACTCCGAGATCATGACCCGAGCCAATGGCAGCGGCCCAACCCAGGGGCCCCGAAAAAAAGAATTTCTAAGAAGGAAAGATATTATAAGAAATCCTGGTGTCAAAAAGCCTTTGGCTGTAGGTGGAGGAGATCACTCTTCTCTTGAAGAATACTGTTTCCATAGACAGATGATAAGAAATGATCTAGGAGTAGAGATTATATAAAAGCTGCTAGTAACCAAGCTGGAAGCATTTGAAATTCATGAAAAATGACAGTGGATTGGGTTTGTGGATAATTTAAAATGTACTATACCTGGGAGTTTAAAGAATAGGTTTATTTTATACACATTATAGCTTCTACTCTTATTTTCTTTGTGAGTATGGTCATTTGGAGGATTCAGAAAATATAAGAAAACAACAAATTACAAATTTAGCTGTATTTTTTTTTTAATTTCTGTATCTTGGAATGAAAAAGCTTTTCATGGATAATTAGGACAGTAGCATTTCAGGGAAGAATGCATGGCTCTAAATATCCTCATTTTTCCAGGGGGCAGAAATACCCTTAGCACTAAGAGCCTTAGTACTCTCTCTAACGCTAAGCTTCATTCTGTGGGGCAGCTGGATTTAATTTTATTGCATAATCTGAAGTATATTTGAGGGAAGTATTGAGGCACATACCTTAGATATGAAAAGCATTTAAATACAATCAAGTCTGAGGCAGAAAGTAAATATAAACAAAAATGATATATTATGGCAATAGTCACTTTGAACTCATTGAGCTCCTTCAGGAATAACTGGCCATTCAAATAGCTCCTCACTGCAATCCTTGCCACGTATATATTTTTAGCTTAAGAATAGATGAAAAGAAAAGGCACTCAGTAATTTGCAACATAAGATTCAACTACTGAAAATAAAATGAATTAGTTTTCCACTTATGAAACTACTTAAGGTCATGATTTAAATAAACTAAACTAGAAGAATCTAGGTGCTCGTGTTTTTATCATGGATTTTTAAAATCTCATCAATAATACATTAGAGGTTGGATAATGATGGCATAAGTAAGTTTGAAAGAAAAGTTCTTTATCTCCTTGCCATCATGATATTCAACTGCTCCATTTACTCAAATTAACTATACAGTGTATCTCAAATATTCCCACATTCCTTCCCCAGTAGCTGTGTTAAACCTGGAATTACCTCTTCATTTCTCTCTGTACTTTTGTCCCTCATACAAAACAAAGCAAATATCATTCAGAAAGAAAGGCCTGTTCTGGCCACTTGTCCTTGTGTATTTTTTTTTTTCTCTTCTAAAAATGTAGAATACTATTACCCATATCATGCATGTGTAATTATTATTTATTGCCTTGTATATTTATTTGATGTTTTGAGTGTACATCATCCTTCCAAGTACATACAGTCAACAAATATTTCTGAGATGACTAATTGAGTAGGAATGTACTATAATTAATCAATCAGAAATTATTTATTGAAAATTTACTATATATTACTAGGTAGAACTTGTTTTCTTGCCAGAATTTTCACCTGTATCAATAAATAGGTGATTCTTTAGTGTATAAATTTTCTTCACAGCCTGAGTGACAATAGGCATAGTGCTTTTCTCTGAAGATCATCAGTTTGAAAGGTACAAATATTATTTTATTGATATTTTAATTTCTCTTGCTCTGATTATTGAGTAGATAAATATTTTAAATGTAAATATCAATCTTTTTCTTAACACTCTATAGAGGGAATAGGCATTGCATCTTATGACTATAGTGGATAGAAAACACACCATTCTCCTTTTCTTGTTTTTCCCCATACTCTAGGTCAAGAAACATATCCCCCTAATACTGCTTTTATGGCTACACGTCTCCCAGGTTTCTCTAAAAGCTCATCAGCTTTCACGATCTTCTGGGCACCCTTAATTTAAAGTGTGTATTGTGGATGATTTTAGCAGCATTCAAAAAATGGGATTGCTTCAAAGTTAAAGTCAAATGAATGTGCAAAATTTCATGTAGAATAATTAAGTCAGTACCAGATAGCTTAAAAACAACCTCCCATATGAGGTTGGTCAGCAAAACCAATATGAGAGAAAGAGAAATAAACATTTAAAATCAAGTTATAGTTTGAACTATATAGTTTGAAAGAAGCTTAGAATGTGAATTCAGCGTTGGTGGCTTTTAATTCTGGGCTCCTTCTTGTGTTTAAATAGTAGCCATATTAGTACCTACCCAAGTCTCCTCACAGGGTTTATTGCAAGGATCCAGTGAGAAAACATATGTGAACATAAAGCTTCAGTGTTCCAAAATTTAAAAATATATTAGACATGATAAATGCTTAAATACTGAATGATTAAAGCAAAATCATAAAAGTGTAAGTTGGAAGGAAAAGTTATATAAAATCTTCGCCTTAACTTTTATATTATCTGGATTAAGAACCAGACCACAAGGAGTTAAAAAAAAAAGTTGGCAGCTTTAATTGCCACATTCATTTTTGGTTATTCAAAGAAACTCAAATCTCCCATGTCTCTCAATGGGAGATGGGTAAATTCAGTGGAATATTTGATACTTATGTATAAAAAGTTGTATCCATTAAGATTTTTGCAGTCTACATCAAGGTTGTTAGCTTCATTTCAGAAATATAAAAAAGAGGATGTGATCTGTTGTGTTCTTGGCAAAGCTGGCTTGTGATTCATCTCCAGTTGCTATTCTGTGGAAAGTGAGCCAGAAGGGCTTTCTTGGAGCAAAATTACCTCCATAAAGTCTATCTCCATTTAGTCTTTGGGGATCAGGAGAAGGTGTGCCATTTCTGTGCTCCACTCTCTAGAGTCTGAACTAACAATGTATTTACCATTTAGTCCTGAACACAAGATGCTATTTGCATAAAACAAATTTTCAATTGCTCTTGTGGGGGGAAATGTAGTCTAGTGTGGCTCCTGTTGCATCTAATGTGATGATGTTTACCTGCCTCTAAGAGGAGTACATGGTGGGAGAGTTGGAATTGCTCAGCTTGGAAAAGGAAAGGAACTCAAGAAATAGATAAGAAAGTTCTGGCTACTCACTAGATGCATATTGTACCATTCATATCTGTCCTGAAAATAAAGGAAAAACAATCATATTGGGTCTTTCCTAAAGAGTCAGTATCTTTAAGAATTTAAGGTATTGGTATCTATTCTGTGTTTCCTAGGGAAAATGTGATGCAAAGAACTACAAAAGTGATCATATCTGCCAAAGAAGGCACTGGAGGGAATATACCCAGGCTGGAGTCAATCTTATAATAAATGGCTTTTGAATATGTTTCATGAGAAAATGTTTCTTTAAGTTTCAAAAGAAAATTGAGCAAAAAGAAGTGCAATAGGAATGACAGAAAAATCCCAGGAATTATAGTAAAAAGAGACCATAATAAAGGTGAAAAATTCTACCAAAAGCCAACATCAGTCACCTAAATTCTGGAGTAGAAATATTTGGAGTCTCTATAGGAAACTCTCTTCTTTACCTGGAAGGCAGGTTAAGTTGTGTTAGGGAGTTACTAAGTAGAAAACAGAATGAACCATACATGAGAATGGCTTGGAGATGAGGCTCATCACTGTCCTCACACAGGAGGGCATTTCCTTTGTGAGAAGGCTGCCCCTCTCTCTAGATTCTGTTTCTTGAGGTTTTGTCAGTGGAAACTGCTGAGAGGTCAAACAGAGGTCAAACATTGGTCCTATTGAACCTTTTGAACTCAGTGCCAATACGAGGCTTAGTTTCCTGTTTGGATTTCTCATTAGGCAGATTGCTTTAATTGGGATGGGTAGAAATACACAGTCATCAAGACAACAAAAACAGTAGGGTCTTTATCCATTGGGGGGACTCAGTGAAACATATAACTCCAGGTAACTCAGCAATATTTAGCCCGTTTTAATTTCTGTTTGAATTAAACTCAGACACAACTGTCTTCAAGGTTTTTGGAAATTGGTACTTATTATATTGATATATAATATCATATATTATATTGAATTATTTATTATTCTCACTAGTTTTCAGTTATTTTTCAGCATTTTTTAGTAAAAATCTGAAAGAATTTGTTTCAGAGACAGCAAGTTGAGAAAGAAATTAGATAAGTTCCCAATTTTTCATCAAGTCTTAGGAAAAATTAGTTTATACTGAGTATGAGGCAGTGGTGTGTTAGAGTACCTCTTACCAGCTGGTGAAAAATGATTGTGCACAAGTCTTCCATCTCTGCAGCATGATGTCATCTTGGTAGCCTTAAGTCATCCATAGTGGGAGGGTTTACACCAAAGAAATCATGAAATGTTACAAATCAGTGTTTTCCCCCAAGAGACAGAGAAGTCAGTTATTAAATATTTACTAGGACACAACTGATAATAGGTAATGGCAGCTAGAAGGGAAAAGAAAAATCTGTCACTAAAACCTGGAGTAAAACAGCAACATCTAGTGAAGTTGCTGATGGAAAGACAGCTAAGGCCACTAAATAACTTGAAGAATGTTTAATATGGGAGACTAGTTTTTTTTGTTTTGTTTTGTTTTGATTAACTCTTTTTTTTAAATTTTTTATATTTTATAAACATATATTTTTATCCCCAGGGGTACAGGTCTGTGAATCACCAGGTTTACATACTTCACAGCACTCACCAAAGCACATACACTCCCCAATGTCCATAATCCCACCCCCTTCTCCCAACCCTCCTCCCCCCAGCAACCCTCAGTTTGTTTTGTGAGATTAAGAGTCACTTATGGTTTGTCTCCCTCCCAATCCCATCTTGTTTCATTGATTCTTCTCCTACCCACTTAAGCCCCCATGTTGCATCACCACTTCCTCATATCAGGGAGATCATATGATAGTTATCTTTCTCTGCTTGACTTATTTTACTAAGCATGATACGCTCTAGTTCCATCCACGTCATCGCAAATGGCAAGATTTCATTTCTTTTGATGGCTGCATAGTATTCCATTGGGTATATATACCACATCTTCTTGATCCATTCATCTGTTGATGGACATCTAGGTTCTTTCCATAGTTTGGCTATTGTGGACATTGCTGCTATAAACATTCGAGTGCATATGCCCCTTTGGATCACTACATTTGTATCTTTAGGGTAAATACCCAATAGTACAATTTCTGGGTCATAGGGCAGTTCTATTTTCAACATTTTGAGGAACCTACATACTGTTTTCCAGAGTGGCTGCACCAGCTTGCATTCCCACCAACAGTATAGGAGGGTTCCCCTTTCTCCGCATCCTCGCCAGCATCTGTCATTTCCTGACTTGTTGATTTTAGTCATTCTGACTGGTGTGAGGTAATATCTCATTGTGGTTTTGATTTGTATTTCCCTGATGCCAAGTGATATGGAGCACTTTTTCATGTGTCTGTTGGCCATCTGGATGTCTTTGCAGAAATGTCTGTTCATGTCCTCTGCCCATTTCTTGATTGGATTATTTGTTCTTTGGGTGTTGAGTTTGCTAAGTTCTTTATAGATTCTGGACACTAGTCCTTTATCTGATATGTCGTTGCAAATATCCTCTTCATTCTGTCAGTTGTCTTCTGATTTTGTTAACTGTTTCCTTTGCTGTGCAAAAGCTTTTGATCTTGATGAAATCCCAATAGTTCATTTTTGCCCTTGCTTCCCTTGCCTTTGGCGTTGTTCCTAGGAAGATGTTGGTGTGGCTGAGATGGAAGAGGTTGCTGCCTGTGTTCTCCTCAAGGATTTTGATGGATTCCTTTCGCACATTGAGGTCCTTCATCCATTTTAGTCTATTTTTCTGTGTGGTGTAAGGAAATGGTCTAATTTCATTTTTCTGCATGTGGCTGTCCAATTTTCCCAGCACCATTTATTGAAGAGGCTGTCTTTTTTCCATTGGACATTCTTTCCTGCTTTGTCAAAGATTAGTTGACTGTAGAGTTGAAGGTCTATTTCTGGGCTCTCTATTCTGTTCCATTGATCTATGTGTCTGTTTTTGTGCCAGTACCATGCTGTCTTGATGATGACAGCGTTGTAATAGAGCTTGAAGTCCGGAATTGTGATGCCACCAACATTGGCTTTCTTTTTCAATATCCCTTTGGCTATTTGAGGTCTTTTCTGGTTCCATATAAATTTTAGCATTATTTGTTCCATTTCTTTGAAAAAGATGGATGGTACTTTGATAGGAATTGCATTAAATGTGTAGATTGCTTTAGGTAGCATAGACATTTTCACAATATTTGTTCTTCCAATCCAGGAGCATGGAACATTTTTCCATTTCTTTGTGTCTTCCTCAATTTCTTTCATGAGTACTTTATAGTTTTCTGAGTATAGATTCTGTGTCTCTTTGGTTAGGTTTATTCCTAGGTATCTTATGGTTTTGGATGCAATTGTAAATGGGATTGACTCCTTAATTTCTCTTTCTTCTGTCTTGCTGTTGGTGTAGAGAAATGCAACTGATTTCTGTGCATTGATTTTATAGCCTGACACTTTACTGAATTCCTGTATAAGTTCTAGAAGTTTTGGAGTGGAGTCTTTTGGGTTTTCCACATATAGTATCATATCATCTGCGAAGAGTGATAATTTGACTTTTTCTTTGCCGATTTGGATGCCTTTAATTTCCTTTTGTTGTCTGATTGCTGAGGCTAGGACCTCTAGTACTATGTTGAATAGCAGTGGTGATAATGGACATCCTTGCCATGTTCCTGACCTTAGCAGAAAAGCTTTCAGTTTTTCTCCATTGAGAATGATATTTGCAGTGGGTTTTTCATAGATTGCTTTGATGATATTGAGGTATGTGCCCTCTATCCCTACACTTTGAAGAGTTTTGATCAGGAAGGGATGCTGTACTTTGTCAAATGCTTTTTCAGCATCTATTGAGAGTATCATATGGTTCTTGTTCTTTCTTTTATTGATGTGTTGTATCACATTGACTGATTTGCGGATGTTGAACCAACCTTGCAGCCCTGGAATAAATCCCACTTGGTCGTGGTGAATAATCCTTTTAATGTACTGTTGAATTTTATTGGCTAGTATTTGTTGAGTATTTTCGCATCTGTGTTCATCAAGGATATTGGTCTATAGCTCTCTTTTTTTTGGGATCCTTGTCTGGTTTTGGGATCAAGGTGATGCTGGCCTCATAAAATGAGTTTGGAAGTTTTCCTTCCATTTCTATTTTTTGGAACAGTTTCAGGAGAATAGGAATTATTTCTTCTTTAAATGTTTGGTAGAATTCCCCCGGGAAGCCGTCTGGCCCTGGGCTTTTGTTTGTTTGGAGATTTTTAATGACTGTTTCAATCTCCTTACTGGTTATGGGTCTGTTCAGGCTTTCTACTTCTTCCTGGTTCAGGTGTGGTAGTTTATATGTTTCTAGGAATGCATCCATTTCTTCCAGATTGTCAAATTTATTGGCGTAGAGTTGCTCATAGTATGTTCTTATAATAGTTTGTATTTCTTTGGTGTTAGTTGTGATCTCTCCTCTTTCATTCATGATTTTATTTATTTGGGTCCTTTCTCTTTTCTTTTTGATAAGTCTGGCCAGGGGTTTATCAATTTTATTAATTCTTTCAAAGAACCAGCTCCTAGTTTCGTTGGTTTGTTCTATTGTTTTTTTGGTTTCTATTTCATTGATTTCTGCTCTGATCTTTATGATTTCTCTTCTCCTGCTGGGCTTGGGTTTCTTTCTTGTTCTTTCTCCAGCTCCTTTAGGTGTAGGATTAGGTTGTGTACCTGAGACCTTTCTTGTTTCTTGAGAAAGGCTTGAACTGCTATATTTTTTCCTCTCAGGACTGCCTTTGTTGTGTCCCACAGATTTTGAACCGTTGTATTTTCATTATCATTTGTTTCCATGATTTTTTTCAATTCTTCTTTAATTTCCCGGTTGACCCATTCATTCTTTAGAAGGATGCTGTTTAGTCTCCATGTATTTGGGTTCTTTCCAAACTTCCTTTTGTGGTTGAGTTCTAGCTTTAGAGCATTGTGGTCTGAAAATATGCAGGGAATGATCCCAATCTTTTGATACTGGTTGAGTCCTGATTTAGGACTGAGGATGTGATCTATTCTGGAGAATGTTCCATGGGCACTAGAGAAGAATGTGTATTCTGTTGCTTTGGGATGAAATATTCTGAATATATCTGTGATGTCCATCTGGTCCAGTGTGTCGTTTAAGGCCTTTATTTCCTTGCTGATCTTTTGCTTGGATGATTTGTCCATTTCAGTGAGGGGAGTGTTAAAGTCCCCTACTATTATTGTATTATTGTTGATGTGTTTCTTTGATTTTGTTATTAATTGGTTTATATAGTTGGCTGCTCCCACGTTGGGGGCATAGATATTTAAAATTGTTAAATCTTCTTGTTGGACAGACCCTTTGAGTATGATATAGTGTCCTTCCTCATCTCTTATTATAGTCTTTGGCTTAAAATCTAATTGATCTGATATAAGGATTGCCACTCCTGCTTTCTTCTGATGTCCATTAGCATGGTAAATTCTTTTCCACCCCCTCACTTTAAATCTGGAGGTGTCTTTGGGCTTAAAATGAGTTTCTTGGAGGCAACATATAGATGGGTTTGTTTTTTTATCCATTCTGATAGCCTGTGTCTTTTGACAGGGGCATTTAGCCCATTAACATTAGGGTAACTATTGAGAGATATGTATTTAGTGCCATTGTATTGCCTGTAAGGTGACTGTTACTGTATATGGTCTCTGTTCCTTTCTGATCTATCACTTGTAGGCTCTCTCTTTGCTTAGAGGACCCCTTTCAAGATTTCCTGTAGAGCTGGTTTGGTGCTAGCAAATTCTTTCAGTTGTTGTTTGTCCTGGAAGCTTTTAATCTCTCCTTCTATGTTCAATGATAGCCTAGCTGGATATAGTATTCTTGGCTGCATGTTTTTCTCGTTTAGTGCCCTGAAAATATCATGCCAGCTCTTTCTGGCCTGCCATGTCTCTGTGGATAAGTCAGCTGCCAATCTAATATTTTTACCATTGTATGTTACAGACTTCTTTTCCTGGGCTGCTTTCAGGATTTTCTCATTGTCACTGAGACTTGTAAATTTTACTATTAGGTGACGGGGTGTGGGCCTATTCTTATTGATTTTGAGGGGCGTTCTCTGAACTTCCTGAATTTTGATGCTCGTTCTCTTTGCCATATTGGGGAAATTCTCCGCAATAATTCTCTCCAGTATACCTTCTGCTCCCCTCTCTCTTTCTTCTTCTTCTGGAATCCCAATTATTCTAATGTTTTTTCGTCTTATGGTGTCACTTATCTCTCGAATTCTCCCCTCATGGTCCAGTAGCTGTTTGTCCCTCTTTTGCTCAGCTTCTTTATTCTCTGTCATTTGGTGTTCTATATCACTAATTCTTTCTTCTGCCTCATTTATCCTAGCAGTGAGAGCCTCCATTTTTGATTGCACCTCATTAATAGTGTTTTTGATTTCAACTTGGTTAGATTTTAGTTCTTTTATTTCTCCAGAAAGGGCTTTTATATCTCTCGAGAGGGTTTCTCTAATATCTTCCATGCCTTTTTCGAGTCCGGCTAGAACCTTGACAATTGTCATTCTGAACTCTAGATCTGACATATTACCAATGTCTGTATTGATTAGGTCCCTAGCCTTCGGTACTGCCTCTTGTTCCTTTTTTTTGTGTTGAATTTTTCCGTCTTGTCATTTTGTCCAGATAAGAGTATATGAAGGAGCAAGTAAAATAACTAAAAGGGTGGCAACAACCCCAGGAAAATATGCTTTAACCAAATTAGAAGAGATCCCAAATCGTGAGGGGGGAGAAAGGGGATAAAAAGAGGTTCAAAAAGGAAGAAAGAAAAAAGAAAAAAAAAGAAAAGAATTAAAAAAAAGAAAACAAATAAGAAAAATATAAAAAAGAAGAAATATATATATATTGGATAAACTAGTTAAAAAACGTTAGAAAAGAAAAAGGTAAAAGTTAAAAAATTTACTAGAAGGCGAGAAAAAAAACAAAAAATGAAAAAGACAAAAATTAAATTAACTGCAAGACTAAAAAAAATCACAGGGTAAAAGCCATGAGTTCCATGCTTTGCTTTCTCCTCCTCTGGAATTCTGCTGCTCTCCTTGGTATTGAAACTGCACTCCTTGGTAGGTGAACTTGGTCTCGCCTGGATTTCTTGTTGATCTTCTGGGGGAGGGGCCTGTTGTAGTGATTCTCAAGTGTCTTTGCCCCAGGTGGAATTGCACCACCCTTACCCCGGGACGGGGTGAGTAATCCGCTCGGGTTTGCTTTCAGGAGCTTTTGTTCCCTGAGCGCTTTCCGTAGAGTTCCAGAGGACGGGAATACAAATGGCGGCCTCCTGGTCTCTGGCCCGGAGGAGCCGAGCGCCTAGGGCCCCACTCCTCAGTGCGCCCTCAGAGAATAGCGCCCAGTTACTCCCGTCTGCCTGACCTCCGGCCACGCTCCGAGCTCACCGAGCCTGCGACCGGTTCAAGGTAACACCGAGCTGTGAGCTTACTGTCGGTTCTGTCTCTGTAGCCGGCTTTTCCATTTCAATACCCGCAAGCTTTGCGACGCTCAGACACCCCGATCCTTCTGTGACCCTCCGGGACCTGAGGCCACGCTGACCCTGCGTGGGCTTCGCCCCGGTTTAGCCTCTGGAGCGATGTCCCTCAGCAGAACAGACTTTTAAAAGTCCTGATTTTGTGCGCGGTTGCTCCGCGGCTTGCCGGGAGCCGGCCCCTCCCCCCGGGGTCTATCTTCCCGTCGCTTTGGATTCACTTCTCCGCCGGTCCTACCTTTCAGAAAGTGGTCGTTTTTCTGTTTCCAGAATTGCTGTTCTTCTTCTCTTCGATCTGCCGATGGATTTTCAGTTGTTTGCAATCTTTAGATAAGCTATCTAGCTGATCTTCGGCTAGCTGAAGTAGTCTCAGCCTGCTACTTCTCCGCCATCTTGACTCCTCCCCGGGAGACTAGTTTTTAAATGTCAATAATACATAAATATATAAATCCAAGCAAAGCAGTGGGTGATAAAATAATTATAAGAAAAAAAGCACTGGTTATCTTATCTTCATTTAGTAGTTTGGAAAACACAGGCAATGATATCATGTCATTTGATATAATAGTAGAAATTCCTATATTGAGAATTATTATTTTCCATATTTTGTAGGTGAGAAAACTAAGACTTACTGAAGTTAAATGTTGCCCAAATCTGATAGCTGGAACATGACAAAAAATGAGAGTAACATTTTTCAGTTGGCTTTTGTACTATTTGGTACCAGAGAAAGATCTGTATTTCATGATTCAAATGTTTTCCTAGAAGGCACCTGTTATTATTTAATACTATCTTGACTCATTTTATTTTCTTAGATATGTATGAGATGAGCCACAGCCCCAAGCTTATTCCTCTTCTATTGCACACGCTCAGCTTCATTGAGGTTCCGCACTGGTTGTCCACCAGATGTTCAATGTTATCTCCCTACTGAAGGTTGTGACAAAACCCCAGAGAGTAAAACGACAGCAATCTGTCAACCAGTCATCATTATATATTTTTTTTTCATTTCCATTATTCTCCACCTTATGTCACTGTTTTTAGTGTGTGAATTGCTCATTGTTTATTTCTGCTCATTTCTTTCATCACTATTTTTAATTTTAATGACTTGCAATTGCTGAGAATATTCTTCAGAGTAAAGCTACACTTTTCTTCGGTAAGGAGAAAGACAACAGGGACATATCCATTACTCTGAGAAATCCAGAGGTGCAGGATATTTTGCCCTCAACAGCAGGAAGTGTGATGGATGCCCCGATTTACATTTCAATCCCATCACATTTTTGCAGAAAATTATGATAGAGTGATTATTTACCCACTAAAACTCACAATTTAATTGAAAAAGGTTGAATTTGAATCATCCTGCAAGCAACCAGAATTTTAGTTGAGTATTTAGAATTGTAAGATGTTGAGGTATTACTTCATTTTCCATTCTCTTCTACTTGCTTCCTCTTTCTGAATCTAATTCAGTGAATCAAAAATTTTATTAGCTGAAATTAAATAGCAGTGAATATGTTAAGTGCAGATTGTGCCAACATGAACATATCAACAAAGATACTACCTTAAAGAACTGTATGGCTATGTCCCATTACAAATAAAACTATGTATAATAAAATATAATAATAAATACATTAGATATAGGTAAAATGACTATGGGATTACAGAAGAGGGAGTGATTAATGTTCAGCAGGAACTTAGAAGGTCTTCACAGAACTAATGATATTTTATCTGGACTTTTTATTATGGAAGCAATTTTTCTATATACATGAATTAAGAAGGGTGTTCTGCGTACTAAGTAAAACATGGCTGAAGTCACAGAGGAAATGAATGTTAGTCTGATAAAATGGTATGCATTGGTTGTGGTAGGAGATAAGGATTAAAAATTTAGCAAAAGATAAATTGTGAAGAACTTTGAATGCTGGGCTAACTTTTCAGAAATGTATTTAATAGTTGTTGCTGGCCCCATTGGAAGCTTTTAATCATTCTTCTTGTTTATGTATGAGACCCACAAAAGATTGGACTTTAATCTCATTCTGATGTATACTCTGAATATTAAGTAAAAACAGAACACATCCTTGGTTGAGTAACCCTTGAATAAAAATTCTCTAGTCAATTAATTTATACCACAAATATATTTCAGTACTTCCTTTGTATCTCAGATTCTGCAAGATATTGAAGTATAGTAGGGAACAGTACAGACAACATTTGTAACATGACAGGATTATTCTTTGCAACATTTAGAAACTTTATTCCAAGTATTCATCTAACTGTACAGAATAATTTTTGTTTAAATATTCAGGATTGAAGACAAGTTCGAGGATAAAAAAATGATCTTTATGACTACTTATTCTGTTCTACGTGGCATTGTGGAACCAACTTCCTGCTGCTAAGCCACAAGCAATATGACCAATTTTCACAATCCATTTTTAAATAAAGGAATTGACGATTACCAAAGTATTAGCACATGTAATTAACAATCTATTGCATTGGTTTTAGAAACCAGGCCCTGTGCTTGTTAGTAATTTAGATAATGCAAGTCTGTAAGTGAGGTAGTATTGCTACCTCTACTTTGTATATCAGAAACCAAGTCTCTGTCTTCCTTTTAAATAAGAAAACTGTGTCTCAAAAGATTCATAAAATCTTACCCATTTGATGAAAGCTAAGTAATTTCTATCTGATTAGCATTCAAAAATAAAACTTATTCTCCAATTAAGTGAGGATTTTGCTTACAAATATTGTTTCTTTTAAAATATATTGATTTTGGGCACCTGTGTGGCTCAGTGGGTTAAGCCGCTGCCTTCGGCTCAGGTCATGATCTCAGGGTCCTGGGATCGAGTCCTGCATGGGGCTCTCTGCTCGGCAGGGAGCCTGCTTCCCTCTCTCTCTGTCTCTGCCTGCCTCTCCATCTACTTGTGATTTCTGTCAGATAAATAAATAAAATCTTTAAAAAAATATATTGATTTTATTACATTGAAAACAATATATACCTAATTGAATGATCAGAGATGCATTTTAGAAAATATGAAAAACACATGCAAATCCAACATGACTGTTTTGATTCTAGAAAATGGAGTTTTACATAAACTTTAGGGTTTTATTCAATTAAAAATAAAAATTGTATATGTACATATCTATATATAGATATGTACATATAGTCAGAATGCACAGATGGATATATGGATAAATATTAAAAAGATGATATTCTAGCAATTAAACTATCTGGGGATAGCTATAACATTCTGTTTTCAACCAATACTTTTTCCAATAATTTTCATCTTGTGTTATAAATATTGGAATTTTCAGAGGGCATGAGCTGAAACTTATTCACAATTGTCTTGTCTGTCTTAGTTCCTTAAGGCTCTGTAAACATTGGAGCAATTTCGCTATTGCTACTTAGGATAGGAACTTGAAAATGGCATTTTGAATGTAGATGCAAATTGAGTCTGCCAAGGAAACTCTTCTTACCCATTCGTTGCAGATAAGGTTTTTCTTGTGTGTGGGCATTGCAGCATTAAAAATGGGAAGTGTAAACTTAGACTTGCTGTATTATGATTTGTGATCCTTATAAATAAGAACGCTAGAAACCCTGGAAATCAAAATAAAAATGTCCCCACTGAGCCCATTACACCAGCTCTTTTTGTTGGCTTTTTCTTGAATTTCTCATTATTAGCTCATCTGAGATTATATATGATAGATCTTCCCAACCAGCAACTGACCTCTTAAGAGGCAATAAAATAAACTGCCCAAAGACAAGCTAAATATATTGATTTTAAGAAGGTACCAGGTTTCTCTCTTTAAAAGTTATTAAAATGTGAACAGTACAAAGAATCAATGGATTCCAGCGTAGGATGGACACCTGACACTGGATCTTGATTAGCTGATAGTAGGTCTTCAGTGAAAGTTCCTTCCTTTTATCCCCAGAGGTATTTTTTAACCATGAAAATTAGGTTACTTTAATTCCATTTTATGATCATCTTAGGAAAGGACACAGTGTGTTAGTCTTGTTGCTGGACTCTTCAGATTCATTCGCATGCATTAACCTTCATGGTATTTGTTGAGTTATTTGACTCTTTGTATATCATGAATAATTTCATTAAACATTAAGAATTTACTCACACTGTATCTTTGTGTATTTTTAAATATTTACAATTTGTAATACCGAATAAATATGTAATAGGTGGGGCAGTGTTTCTAGTTTTAATATTGCTTAAACCTGTCATGTACTATAACCTTTTGGGGCTTATATAATATTCAGCTCCTTAATTCAGCGTCAGAGCTGTTATCATATGTTGATGGGAAAATAACAGCCATGTTGGGGCTCTCCAGTCACTAATAATTCCTATTTTGATTTGATTAGCATATAAATGTTCCTAGATTTATGCAGTGTCAGGGGAAAATGTATTAAAAATACTCTCGGGGTTCTCTCTTTCTCTCATTTTAATCAGGCAAGAGAGAAAGAATCTTGTCATGCATGAAGCCTAACTTGCCTCTTTAAATCCTTGACTTATAGAAGTTTCCAGAAAAAAAATTGGTAAAAGATGACATCAAAAGAGACTTTATTTCATAGTTTATAAACAGGAATCATTAATGAAATACACCTCTTCTTCAGTTTGCCTTTCCCAGGATCTGAAATGTGGTGGCCGACTAGATAAAGATTCTGCTCATAAAGATATTTCAAATAAACTCTAGCCAGATCACCCAACAAATGACGATGCATCTCCTTAGAGTAATCCTAAATAGTGAGATCCCAATCAACAATAGCTATAGAATAGGCTTCTGCACATTTCTCTTTCTCTAATACACTGAAAAACCAAATGCATCTATTTTGTCTTTGGTGCCACATTGTGAGTGTTCCTCAAGTATATGACCAAATAGAATTTGGTAATGTCTGAAAAACATAGTTATAGTCATAAACACACAACATCTTAAAAATCTTGGCATTCATTGTATTAGAAGAAAATGAAAATGGAAAAGAAGAGTTAATGCTAAAAGGAAGGATTGATAAGCATCAAAGCTCTATTAGATTAAAACTATCAAGCAGAAGTAAAGCATTTGTGTTCTATAAGTGGTCACATTAGCTCTCAGCACTGAAACTTTCCATAAAAGAAATTTTCAAAAGAATTTAACCAAAACACATGAATTGTGAATAAACAAGTATAAATTAATATCTACCTAGAGGTGAATTGATCATTTTTCAATAAATGCACTGGATCAAAAATAAAATCCAATTCATATGTAAATCAAAGGCAAAAACGATCAAGAATGACATCAAAATAAGATAAAGTTTAGACAGATAGGCTTTAAAAAATGATTTTTAAAATTATATTTAGAATAAGGGGGCATCTGGGTGGCTCAGTGGATTAAAGCCTCTGCCTCAGGCTCAGGTCATGCTCCCAGAGTCCTGGGATTGAGCCCTGCATAGAGCTCTGCTTCCCCCTCTTTGCCTGCCTCTCTGCCTACTTGTGATCTCTGTCTGTCAAATAAATAAGTAAAATCTTAAAAAGAAAGAAAGAAAAAGGATCAGGGGTGCCTGGGGGGCTCATTCATGAGCCACCTTCAGCTCAGGTCATGATCTCACGGTCCTGGGATCGAGCCCTACATTGGACTCTCTGTTCAACAGGAGTCCTCCTTCCCCCTCTCTCTCTGCCTGCCTCTCTGCCTACTTGTGATCTCTCTCTATCTGTCAAATAAATAAATAAAATCTTTAATAAAAGGAAAAAAAATAATAGAAAAAGGATCAGTGAAATCTCACCCTTGTACAATAAAATTTATTTTTTATTTCTGATCAACTTCATATTATGTGTCTTTTTTATTGTTGATCATTTTTTAATGTTTACTTTCTTAACATATATCTAGGATCAAGTTTTAGAGATCCAAGAATTTTTAGCCCAAATTATCTCATTTCAAACTTAATAATCTTTCTCAGCATCACTTAATGCACATTTAGGATAACATTGAGATACATATCTGCGCATATCAGACAGAAATATGTTACCCTCTTATAAAATTATCTTGTTGCTCTGTGGAGCACATGATCTTTAAAAATCTTAACTTTTGCCAGTAAAACTTCACTTATCTCATAGGCTACTTCCAATTTATTCTTTTTGCCAGTATGGTTTTAAAAACGGGTCTTCCATACTATTTAGTAGAATAATCACAAATCTACTCATGAGAATTTTGTTACTCTTTTGAGTAACAAATTAATTAATTAATTTGAGAGAAGAGAGAGAGAGTACATAAGCATGAGAGGGAGGGTGGGGGTAGGGAGGCAGAGGGGAAAGCAGACTCCCTGCTCCACAGGGAGGAGGGAGCAGGGAGTCTGAGATGGGGCTTGATGCCAGGACCCCGGCATCATGACCTCAGCTGAGGGCAGATGCTTAACCAACTGAGCCACCCAGGAATCCCTTGAATTTTGTTTTGTTTTTAAACTAAAGATATGTAAACATATCCTTATTTATTGATTTATTTGAACTGTTTGCAATTTGTCTTTGTAGTCTAAGGTAAAATCTTTATTTCTTTCTTGGCTATCAGGCTCTAAAAGATATCTTGATCACTTTCTCCCAAGGTCCCTATCATTTCCATTTCAACAACTTATTCCTCCATACTATGTGTAATTAAGACTAGAGACATAGTTTTCCTATCAGTTCCTTACCTTTCTGGAAGATGAAATTGTCAACTAGTCTATTAAGAATTTGTTAGATTAATTAAGGTACAGCCCCTAAACTGAATACCAGACAGATATTTTACAAATATTTACTGCACAAAACTTTGAATAAGCCTATTGGCACAATTTTATAGTTAACACTGAAGTGCAGGATTTAGTATGCAATATGATTAGAAATTTATGGGAATGAGTAAAGCTATGCATAAGAAAACACCCTAGATTGGGCGCCTGGGTGGCTCAGTGGGTTAAGCCGCTGCCTTCAGCTCAGGTCATGATCTCAGGGTCCTGGGATCTAGTCCCGCATAGGACTCTCTGCTCAGCAGGGAGCCTGCTTCCTCTTCTCTCTGCCTGCCTCTCTAAAAAAAAAAAAAAAAAGAAAAAAAAAAAACACCCTAGATTCATGAGTCCAGTTGCAAGATAGCATACTAAATACATGCTATAAGTTTTTCCTATATGCTGGAAAAGGCAGAGGGACCTTTGATATGAGGGGCCTAACAGACACTAACAGCGGTGGAGATTCTATAGTGGTTGCAGTCAGGTTAAGCAAGTCAAAGTATGTTGATCCCCAAAAGAAAAGCTGTTTAACAATATTTCATGATGTCTGGCAGAACTTAAGGATAGAGCATCAGAGCCATGCCTTATGTGATGAGTTTCTCTAGTAAGAATGAGAATCAATTGATCGTAAAGAAACACCAGTGCAGGCATCCATACGATAATATTCATTCTTTTCTGCAGTATTCTTAAACTCAACTAGGACCTCTTGCCATGCCAGTGTATTTTATTCCATGGTCCAGGCAGACTTCATAAGAGGAAACTGATATTCTTAAAGGTTTGCTTAAGGGCATACATAAACTCACAAAGAGGAAGCAAAAGATATCTAAAAACAACTGATACACTGAAAGAGAAAATTATAAGAAAAATTTGTAGCGAAGTAAAGGATCTAACTGAATAACTCTGTAAGAATTAAAAATGAGTAAAACTAAGCATGAGATTGGTAGATACACAGAGTGGTAAGAAAGAGAAGAACATATATAAATCAAAAGTAATTTAAAAATAACCACTTTGATAGCTTATAATTCAAAGAAACTATAGTAGATGTAAACAACAACAACAACAATAAAACCCTGAATAGGTGGTTAGAAGAACACAACATATAAGCTTCCATGTATTTATTCAGTTGATGGAATATGAATATCAAGTAGACAAGGAAAATCTCAAATTAAGTTACAGTAGACAAGATGAAAGGATACCATAAAAATGAATCAAGTAGAAATAGAGAAATAAAAATTATGAAAAAAAGTTAAGGATATACATTTCAATATCAAAATTAATCTAATACATATCCATAAGGGAAGAAAAGAATAATATTTGAAAACTATGAAGAAATGCATCAAGATAGGAGTAGCCTAATTGACAGGGATGTCCAAGTGACATGGAATAATGCAAACAAAACAAAACAAAACACTGATAGCCAAATCACACTTTAAAACCTCAGAGTCAAAGAAGAAAATAAAAACAGGTTAAAGTAAAGATATATTTAAAATGCAAATTATATATTTTGTATCTATATGTGTATATATAGTTGAAGTGTTAAAGGAAAAGCTGTAAGCCTAGACACTCACATCCCCCTACGTTATTTGATCAAGTATAAGGGTAAAATAAAGTTACCTAAAGGAAGACAAAAATTCACAAATTTTCCCTGTCTTTAGCTCTGTAATTCTAAGAATTATTGTCAGATTCTAGAAAACCAAAACTGTAAGGGAAAAACAAGCTGCAGAAAACAATGGTAAAAAATATATAAAATTTATTTTTGATAAAAATAGCAATTCGGTTGGGGCGCCTGGGTGGCTCAGTGGGTTAAGCCGCTGCCTTCGGCTCAGGTAAGGATCTCAGGGTCCTGGGATCGAGTCCTGCATTGGGCTCTCTGCTCAGCAGGGAGCCTGCTTCCCCCTCTCTCTCTGACTGCCTCTCTGCCTACTTGTGATTTCTCTCTGTCAAATAAATAAATAAAATCTTTAAAAAAAATTTAAAAATAGCAATTTGGGGGTTAATTATTCCATAAAATTCTGTAACTAAATTTCCATGTGATATTAATATGAGATTACAATGGTAGAAAAAGGTAGGAATTGAGATATACTTGGACGGTTACCTTGTATGATAAAAGATAAACAAATAACATTTCAGGAAGAAAAATAATATGTATTTGTAATGTTCTATATGTAAAATTCTGCTTCTAATAATGATGGTGTAATTTGGATCAGTGTTTTCACTGAGGATTATAAAATCTTGACAAAATATTTTTTAGATATATATTTAAAGGCACAGGGAAACTGTAAAAATACTGAAAAATTGCAGGACCAAGATCTAGGAGACAAAGTTAGCAAGGAGAAAGAAGTGTTTGAAGCTACTACTTCTTAAGGTATTGACCAATACTGAAAGTAGGAAACTGAAAGGCAGAGAAACCAAAGAGAAATTTGATGAGTTAAAGGGACTGGGGTTCAAAACTATAATTAGGGCCTTACACTGTGGACTGAGGGAGCTGCAGTCTATGTGGTAAGAATCAATATAGGACAGAGATAATCTCCTTTGGGAATTGAAATCCAGATTAGAAAAATATCTCTGATCTAATTCACATTGATCAACATTGATAGTTTTCTGTAAGAAAAAAAAAAAGAAAGAAAGAAATATATATGTTTTGGGGGTGTCTACAGGAAGATATTATTAACTGATTTTTGAAATTACCTCTTTTTTAATAAATAATATCTGACTGTCAGAAATAATCAATTGCTTGAGGAGATGAAACAGTATTATCAAAAGCTAGAAGAAGACAGATAATAGAGAGAAATTTAGTCATTTTAATAGAGAAATTATTAGATATGACTTTAAAATAATTGTGCTTACTAAATGCAAGAAAATAAAAGCATAGACTAAGAATTTTTCAGAGAAATTAAGACTACAAAAAGGATCAAAATAGATATCTTAGAATTGAAACAAATACAAGTAACTAAAAGTAGGAACTAAATGATAGAATAAGTGAGAAGTTAGATGCAACAGAAGAGAGAATTAGTGAAGTAGAAGATACATGAGCTATAAATATTCAAAATAAAGCCAAGAAATAAAGTAAATAAATAACATTATAATAGTACACAAGATATACAATGTACCAGTATAATGTATCCTCAATTTCTGTATGAGAGGAAAAGGAGAGAGAGCAGAAGCAATATCTGAAGACAAAATGTCTGAGAATTTTCAAAAGGGAAAACAACTTCAAACCGTGAATTAAATAAGTACTACAAACCCTAATAGGAATAAATAGAAAAAAAAAATGTAATAAAACTTCCCAAATCCTAACACAAAAGAAAGAAAATACTAAACAGAAATTTAGACTCAATCATCAAAATTGCAGTAGTAAGAATTACAACTGACTTAGCAAAAGAAACAAAGAGATAGAAGATACTAGAATAAGAAAATATTAAAAGCAGTGAGAAACATACTAACATCAAAGATACTATAACAAAATTTAAGCTCTTGTGAAAAATAAATGTTTATTTTAGAAATACTAGGGAAAGTAAGACATGATTAAAAAAAAGAAGCAGAAAGAAGGGAAGCACATAAAATGAAACAGAAACCAATAAGGCAGAGAGGAGAAAATCAATAAAGAAATTCTGTGACATGCCAAAACTTGTTTTTTTATAAGATCATCAAAATTAAGAACTCTGTTGCCAGGTCAAAATTGGGATAAGACATGGATTATCAATATTAGGAAAGAGGGAACATAATTCCTGATCCCAAAACATTAAAGGATAATGAGAGAATGCTGCCACAACATTATGAACATAAATTTGACATGAATGAGCTACTTTTTTGAAAGACAAACTATCAAATCTCACTATAGAAGAAATAACTAACCTGATTTATTCTATATATATTAAAGAAATTGAATTTATAGCTAAAAATATTTAAAAAATAAAAGATCCAGTTGGATTCAATGATGAGTTCTTTCAAATATTTGAGAAGGAAACAGTACCAATTCTAAATAATCCCTTTCAGAAAATTAGAGAGAGAACCTCTCTCTACTCTGATGAGTGAGTACCCAAATTAGATATCCATGCAATAGAATACTAGTCAGCAATAAAACAGAACAAATTATTGATTCACACAAAAACAGAGGAATCATATATTTTTTTCACAGTGAATGAAGCCAGACTCAAAAGACTATATATTGTGTGATTCCATTAATATGATGTTTTGAAAGTGGCAAAACTTTAGGAATGGATGACAGACCAGTGGTTGTCAGGTTGGACTGTGAACAGGTTGACTACAAAAGAGTAATAGAGGGGATTTTGATGATGGAATAGTTTTGTTTCATACTGTGACTTGACATATTTGTCAAAACCCTTAGAAGTGTACATCACAAACAGTGAAATTTACTGTATACAAACTGAAAAACAAAACAAAACAAGTCACCAGATTGTTGGGGGTTCTTAGAATAGAGTGTGGACTATGACAAATGACTATTTGAATTGCAAATATATGACATTACTTTACTGAAAGGATGGGGGGGAAAACAGCTGAACTAAATCAGTTTGGCAAACAGTGCTCTGACTGGATACTGTAAGGCTAAATGAAAAAGTAACCATATATATAAACACTCTACTCCAATTGGTAAATTTGCTTTTCACAGAGGAATAGGTTAGTAATTTTGATATTATTTTACCTATTTACCAGGGCTAAACAAATAAATAATTTATTGATAACAAGAACCAGTTTTGTCACTATCAGGATGGAAGTTACAAATAAGCAAGGACAGAAGAAAATAGTGAACCCTGCTTTGCTGGATTAGAGTGTGGATATATAGATTGGTAGGCATACCTATGTCATATCTTTGTCCACTGAGAGACTAGAAGCTGTACCACCCAAGTAGCAAAAGTACATCCAGTGTTCATATCTTGGTTTGAAAATGCCATTCTCTAAATAAAGTTACCACAAATATTTGATTCTAGAGTTTAGGTGGAGAAAACAGCAAACAATTCTGTAGCATCTAGTAGTTCCAGAAGATAAGGAAGTACAAATAAAAGGAAAGGTTATATCAAAAGGACATGGGGTTCAGTATGAAAGAACTTCCAGTGGCTAAAGCAACAATAATTTGAACAGAATAAATACAAAAAGCATTGGATTATAAATCAAATATGCATGGACATATACTTATATAAATTGATGACTGAATAATAATTGATAATGAAATAAAAATTAAATAATTATTATGTGACAACCTTCCTCCCAGAAGAATTTCAATAAATAAATGTATAAGGAATAAGAGAAATAGAAAACATCACTAGAGCAACACAGTAATTATTACTTCAGGCAGGATCCACTGATGAAAGCTAAAATTAGTAAGTGAAATTTGAAGGGGAGATAGGAAATTTGCATATCTTTAATGTAATTTCTGATAATATGTATTAATAACTGAGGTAGTTTACCTATGTTCACAAATTATTTGATACTCCTCCCTTCAGGAGGTGGAGCTTAATTCTTCTCTCTTTTACTGTGAGCTGGACTTAGAGTCTCATTTGCAAAGAATAGAGTATGGAAAGAAAAATTAGTTAATTTTATAATGAAGCAATCTGGCAGACAATGCCACAACCAAGTGATCAAGATTAACATCACCAGGAATAAGCCATTTTGATGAGCATTTCCAGATATGATGCAATTAGAAGGACTCTTCAACTCTTAGATGTTATCACAAAAATCCATAGCCCCAATTTAATCAAGAGAAAATACCAGAAAAATCAAATAGAAAGACATTCTAAAAAAATAACATGACCAATAAGTACCCTTCAAAAGCATTCAAGTTCATACTCAAAAAACAGATAATCACATCAAAAAATGGACAGAAGACATGAACAGACACTTCTCCAAAAAAGACATACAAATGGCTAAGAAACACATGAAAAAACGTTCATCATCATTAGCCGTCAGGGAGATTCAAATCAAAACCACATTGAGGGGAACCTGGTGGCTCAGTGGGGTAAGCCTCTGCCTTTGGCTCAGGTCATGATCTCAGGGTCCTGGGATCGAGCCCCACATTGGGCTCTCTGCTTAGCAGGGAGCCTGCTTCTCCCTCTCTCTCTCTGCCTGCCTACTTGTGATCTCTCTCTCTCTCTCTGTCAAATAAGTAAAAAAAATCTTAAACACACACACATTGAGATACCCCTTTACACCAGTTAGAATGGCCAAAATTAAAAAGAGAGTAAACGACATGTGTTGGAGAGGATGTGGAGAAAGGGGAATCCTCTAACACTGTTGGTGGGAATGCAAGTGCAGGTGCTTTGGAAAACAGTGTGGAGATTCCTTAAGAAATTAAAAATAGAGATACCTTATGACCCTGCAATTGCACTACTGAGTATTTACCCAAAGATACAGATGTAGTGAAAAGAAGGGACATTTGTATCCCAATGTTCATAGCAACAATGGCCACAATCGTCAAACTGTGGAAAGAGACAAGATGCCCCTCAACAGAAGAATGGATAAAGAAGATATGGTCCATATATACAATGGAATATTATGCCTCTATCAGAAAGGATGAATACCCAACTTTTATATCAACATGGACGGGACTGGAGGAGATTATGCTGAGTAAAATAAGTCAAGTAGAGTCAATTATCATATGGTTTCACTTGTGGAGCATTAGGAATAACATGGAGGACATTAGGAGAAGGAAAGGAAAAGTGAATAGGGGGAATTCAGAGGGGGAGACAAACCATGAGAGACTGTGGACTCTGAGAAACAAACTGAGGGTTTTGGAGGGGAGGTGTGGGGAATTGGGTGAGCCTGGTAGTGGGTATTAAGGAGGTTACGTATTGCATGGAGCACTGGGGGTGGTGCATAAACAATGAATCTTGGAACACTGAAAAAATAAAAATTAAATTAAAAAAAATTAAAAAGAAAAAGAAAAGAAAGTATTCACATTCATTACAAACAAATAAAAGAAACTGTCACTGATTCAAGGAGATTGAAGAGACATGAGTTAAATGCTATGTTATATTCTAAGCTGGATCCTGCAATAAAAAAAAAGATGTTAGTGGAAAAACTGATGAAATATACATAAAGCTGCTATTTCCTGATATGCATTCTCCTCATGTTCCTTAGTAAGAGTCTTCAATTTTTATTCATTTACATTGTTAACCAGGTGAAGGTTACATTTCCTAAACTCTTTGCAGCTTTATATGACCATGTGACTACGTGCAGTTCAATGAGGTTTGAGGAGAAGTAGTATATGTTAACTTCAAGGAACTTCCTCAAAGTGAAGAGGCATACCCTTCCACTTCTTCCCCCCATCTACTACTTTGAACAGGACCTGTCCAAGACCAAGAAATTCGGGATCAAATCGAAGGGATGACTGAGTAGAGAACGGGAAACTCCTGGATTCCTTCTATCACAGGAAACACACAGCCTGAATTTAGTTTCTTTTTAAAGGAAATATCACTCTTGTTTAAGTCACTATTTTTTAGGTCTTTTTTCCTTGAATTCAAAGTTAACCTTAAATGATACATGTTACTTTATACTTGTTTTATGTTTTCTTTTTCTTTTTCCTCAATAAATACTATAAGCTCAAGTGCCTATTCTATTCCCTCAGATAGGGAAACAATTCAATAGTCAATTTGTAGTAATAATTAACAAAAACTCATTATATTGATTGGCTAATCATCATTCTACTCCCAAAATACCTACGGACAAGACTCCAAACTGTGTCAGAGTTGCAAAATAAGCCAAAGACAAGTTTGTAAATCATTTAAGGGTTACATTTATCTGTGAAGTTTCACTGCACTGTCCTTTAGTATAAGTATGACTCCCTCTGCTTCTCAAGGTATTTCAAATCCTTAGCTTAGCAAATATTTAACTTTATAATGAGTTCACTGCTAAGAACTGAAATGGCTATTTGTGTCTCTGTTCATATATTGATACGGCAGCATTTATTGATTTGTATGCTCTGCTTATCACTATGACATTAATCCTTATTAACAGTAACACAGCTTACCATAAGTCTAATTAAGATTCACCAGGATAAGAATGAGATTGGGACAATTCTTATTTTTGCTTAAACCAGCTTGTCCATTCCGATTTGTTGGACATTCCCTTTTCATCTGTTGGAACTGTTGCTTTTCACTAATTCTACAAAGTAGTATGTCGTTTTTGGTGCCTCAGATTGTGTTTTAAAAATTCATTTATGATAATAGAGAAAAATGAACATATGAAGAGAATCAAATAGTATTATTAATGTTATTAATAATAATAACTACCTTTGAGAATTTTTCTCCAAATCTGGGAATTATGTTAGCTCTAACTCTAACTACTTGGTTACTAAATGAAAACATCTGGGTGGGTGGGGTTGAGGGAGATTTGACTGTGATGGTGTATCTCTTAGTTACATGATATGATTTTTTTTTTACATGATGTGATTTTTTAATGATGATGGAAATAGAAATGGACTTAGACTTGTAATTTACATTTGATCAATTCACCAGATATGGGTTCCTTCTCATTAACCAGGATTGCCGAGGTTTTGATTTGTTTTTCCCTGAATTTAAACTTCTAAATATATAATCTATGCTATGAAATATAACATTACACAGTAACAGTACTTGTGGAGACCATCAAGTTGCTTCTTTGCCTCTTGGCCATTTAAACCAATTCTACTCATGTCGAGATTTGCACAGAGAATTCTGCAGAGAAAAGTTGAACTGTCCCCAAACTAAATTATGCCTTCTGAACATTAGGACATCAACATCATTGTATTTGATCATCAACAATAATGACAAATTCTTACCCATAAAAGTAATCAACAATGCTGAATTCTCAAGCAAGATTTTTATCTCAAGATAAATTGCATTTATGGAACAATATACAGATACTTTTTAAAATACCTGGAATAACCACCCAATTTTCTTTTAATTAATTTACTTTTAAGTTTTCTTGAGTCCAATTGAGTTTTCTATCTATTTTTAAAATTATTCTACTGACTTTTTAAGAGTTAATAAATAAATACAATATCAAATTCAAAATATGAAAAAAGTTATACAACATAAACATTAGGTCTTACTTCTGTTGTTTTCCCATGTCATCTATTTCTACTTCTAGGAGTTACCTTTGGTTACAAGTTCACATGTGTATAATCATAGACAATTTGTGCATATGAAAGCATATGTATTTATATATATAACATATAGAGTCATATATGTATATGAATAGTTGCATGTTATATATGCTATCTGGAACTTTGATTTATTATATTGAGCAGTAAATCATAAATCTTTCTATATAATCACATGGGGGAGGTGCTTCATTCTTTTTTTTTTTTTATTCAATTAGCCAACACATTATTAGTTTCAGATGTTGTGTTCAGTGATTCATCAGTTGCTTATAACATCCAGTGCTCATTACATCACATGCCCTCCTTAATGCCCATCACCCAGTTACCCTCTGCAACCCTCAGTTTGTTTCCCAAAGTTAAGAGCCTCTCATGGTTTGATCCCTCTCTGATTTTTTCCCATTTAGTTTTCCCTCCCTTCCCCTATGATCCTCTGCAGTATTTCTTATATTCCACATATGAGTGAGACCATATGACAATTGTCTTTCTCTGACTGACATATTTCACTTAGTGCAATACCCTTGAGTTCCATCCACGTTGATGTAAATGGTAGGTATTTACCCTTTCTGATGGCTGAGTAATATTTCATTGTATATAAGAACCACATCGTCTTTATCCATTCATCTGTTGAAGGACATCTTGGCTCCTTTCACAGTTTGGCTATTGTGGATATTGCTGCTATGAACACTAGGGTGCATGTGCCCCTTCTTTTCACTAGATCTGTAACTTTGGGGTAAATACCCAGTAGTGCAATTGCTGAGTTATAGGATAGCTCTATTTTTAACTTCCTGAGGAAGCTTCGTACTCTGGAGTAGCTGTACCAGTTTGCATTCCCACCAATAGCGTAGGAGGGTTCATAAGATGTTCTTAAAATTATCTGTTATTTCCTTGGTGTTGGTCATGATCTCCTCCCTTTCATTCATGATTTCATTTGGGTCCTTTCTCTTTTCTTTTTGATAAGTCTGGCTAGAGGTTTATTGATCTTATTCTTTCAAAGAACCAGCATCTGGTTTTGTTTATCTGTTCTATTGCTCTTCTGGTTTCTATGTCATTGATTTTCTAATCTTTATTACTTCTCTTCTCCTACTTGCTTTAGGCTCTATTTTCTGTTCTTTCTTCAGCTCTTTTAGGTGTATGGGTAGCCTGTGTATTTGAGATTTTTCTAATTTTTTGAGAGAGGTTTGTATTGCAATGTACTTCCCTCTTAAGTCTACCTTTGTTGTATCCCAAAGGTTTTAAACAGATATGTTTTCATTCTTATTAGTTCCCATGGATTTTTAAAATTCTTCTTTAATTTCCTGGATGACCATTCATTCTTTAGTAGGATGCTCTTTAACCTCCAAGTATTGGAATTCCTTCCAAATTTTCTCTTGTGACTAAGTTTGTTTCAAAGCACTGTGGTCTGAAAATATGTAGGGAATGATCCCAATCTATTGGTATTGGTTGAGACCTGATTTGTGACCAGTATTTGATCTATTCTGGAGAAAGTTCCATGTGCACTTGAGAAGAATAAGTATTCTGTTGTTTTAGGATAGAATACTCCGTGTACATCTGTAAAGTCCATCTGGTCTAGTGTATCATTCAGAGATCTTATTTCTTTGTTGATCATCTGCTTAGATGATCTGTCCATTCCTGTGAGTGAGGTGTTGAAGTCCCCTACTATTAATATATTGTTATCAATATGTTTATTTACTTTGATTATTAATTGGTTTATATAATTGGCTGCACCCATGTTGGGGCATAAATATTTATAATTTTTAGATCTTCTTATTGGATAGACCCTTTAAGTATGATACAGTGTACCTCCTCATTTCTTACTATGGTCTTTGATTTAAAATTTAACTTGTCTGATATGGGGATTGCTACTTCAGCTTTCTTTTAAGGTCCATTAGCATGGCAAATTATTTTCCACCTTCACTGTCAGTCTGGAAGTGTCTTTAAGTCTAAAAGGAGTCTTTTGTAGATAGCATAGGGATGGGTCTTGATTTTTTATCCAATCTGATGCCCTGTGTCTTTTGATTGGAGCACTTAGCTTATTTACATTCAGAGTAAGTATTGAAAGATATGAATTTAGGGTCATTGTATCTCCTGTAAAGTTCTTGTTTCTGTAGGTTGTCTCTGTTACTTTCTGGTCTATGTTATTCTTGGGCTCCCTCTTCACTTAAAGGATGCTCCTTAATATTTCTTGTGGAGCTGGCTTGGTGGTTACATATTCTTTCCATTTCTGTCTGCCGTAGAAGCTCTTTATCTCTCCTTCCATTCTGAATGATAGCCTTACTGGATAAAGTATTCTTGACTGTGTGTTCTTCTTATTTAGTACCCTGAATATATTTTGCCAGCCCCTTCTGGCCTGCCAGATTCTGTGGATAGGTCTGATGTTAGTCTGATATTCCTTTTTCAGTTGATAAGAAGCCTCTTGTCTCAAGCTGCTTTCAGGATTTTCTCTTATTCTTTAAAATTTGCAAACTTCATATTATATGTCAGAGTGTTGCCCTATTTTTATTTATTTTGGGAGGGGTCCTCTTTACCTCTTGGACATGAATGCTTGTTAACGTCCTCTGATTAGGGAAGTTCTCAGTTATGATTTGCTCAAATATACCATCTTACCCTTTCTCTTTTTTACCTTCAGGCATCCCAATAATTCTGACATTGGTACATTTCATGGCATCATTGATTTTTTGAAGCCTTTCCTCATGAGCTATTAGTTGTTCTTCTCTCTTTTCTTCAACTTCCTTTCCCTTGACTGTCTTCTAGATGACTTATTCTCTTTTTTGCCTCATTCACCCTAGCTGTTAGAGCATCCAATTTAGATTGCATCTCAGTTATAGCATTTTTAATTTTGGTCTGATTCAATTTCATTTCTGCACTAAGAGATTCTCTAGTGTCTTTTTTGCCTTTTTCAAGCCCAGCTATTAGCCTTATAATTGTTATCCTGACTTCCATCTCTGACATCTTACCTAAATCCATATCAATTAGATATGTGGCAGAGAACATTACCTCTGGTTCTTTCTTTTGTTGTAAATTCCTCCTTCTAGTCATTTTGTCCAGAGGAGAATGAATGAGCGAGAGAGCAGAATTAAAAATATCAACCACTACCCAAGCAAAATACACAATATACAAGTCTGAAACATTCAGAAGAGCAAACAAAAACAAAACAAAACAAAATTAAAAAGGGGGGGCGGGGAAGAGAGAATATAATCTCACAGGGTAGACAAAGCAGAGTGATCCACTTCTTCCCGAGTGAACTTTGGTCCATGTGTTAGAAAACACTAAATCTCAAAATTGCAAAGAAAGCAAAACTTAAATAGATACAAAAATTAAAATTGAGGGGTGCCAGATCCAAAAGATCATGGTCCCCCTTCTTCTTAAAGCCTCTGCCTTTGGCTCGGGTCATGATCCCAGTGTTTTGGGATCAAGCCCCGCATCGGGCTCTCCACTCAGCGGGGAGCCTGCTTCCTCCTCTCTCTCTGCCTGCCTCTCCGCCTACTTGTGATTTCTGTCTGTCAAATAAAATGAATAAAATCTTAAAAAAAATTAAAATTTAATAGAGTGAAAAAAGGACAAAAATCTATGGAATGTAGATGTAAAAAATAAAAGTTAAAAAGTGACTTAAAAACAGAGTTGATGGGAAACAAACTGAGGGTTGCTGGAGGTGAGAGGGTAGGAGGGATGGGGAGGTTGGTGGATGGACATTGGGGAGGCTATGTGCTATGGTGAGTGCTGTGAATTGTGTAAGACTGATGAATCACAGACCTGTACGCTGAAACAAATAATAAATTATATGTTAATTAAAACAAAAAAAGTTGATAAAATAAACTAGTTGAAAAGGGAAAAAAAAAGGAAAATTTTAGACTGAAAGATAAACGAATCATGAGAAAAAATCCTCAAGTTCTATATACTATTTTCCCCAAGTGCTTGAGTTTTACCATCTTTTGGGATCCAAAAACAAGTTGTGCACCTGTTTTCCCAGGTGATCTTCTGGGCAAGGAGCTTGCAGTGTTGTTTCTCAGGTGTCTTTGCCTGGGCAGAATTTCACTGCCCCTTACCAGTGGGCTGGGCTCAGTGTAAGCTGTCCTCTGTGTGGCTTTTGTTCCCTGATGGCTTTTTGTGCCTCTTTAGAGGATCAAAATAAAAATGACCATGCCCCAATTTCTAGCCCCAGATCCAAAAGATCATGGTCCCCCTTCTTCAGTAAACCCTCTGGGATACATGGTCTTTACTTTTGTTTGTGCCAAACTCCACAGACACCTGTGGTGTGTGCCCACAGTGATCCAACTGGGGGGGAGTCCAAAGGTCCCATGTTACTGCCCTTTGTAGTATCCTAGCACTGAGAGCTGTCACAGGATCATGTGTATAATTGCTCCTTTATGGCTGTCCTTTATAGGCTGTCTCCCAGAGAGCTGTTGCCCATTTGTGGGTGTACCCATTCCACCCCTCCCAGGGGATGGCAGACAGTCTGAACATTACAGTTCTTTGCAAAGTGCCCAGGCAGAGAGTGGTCACCCAGTTGGTCTGACTAGCAGTTTATGGTGACCAGAGGTGAGAGTCCCCTCCTGGGCTTATTGACAGTAAGGAGTTTCCCTGCTCCCTGGCTGGGCACTCTACCAGCTCAAGCACCCCCCTTAGTTCTGTGACTTCTGGGGTCTGAGATCACACTGACTTATCTAGAATTCTGCCCTTTTAGTCCCCTGAACCCTTTTTCAGACAGGGATATCTCTCACTGGAGCAAATTTCTAAGAGTTCTGATTTTGCTCTCCAGGGTTATATAATTTCCAGTAGCTGGCTTATGGAGACTCCTTCCCCCCTCTGTTTATCGTCCAATTACTCCCCTCAGATTCACATCTCCGCACCTCCTACCTTGCAAAAAGCAGCTGCTTTTCTGCTTGTAGAGTTCCAGATATCTTTTTCTTACATCTCAGACTGAATTCATGGGTGTTCAGAATGGTTTGATAATTGTCTAACTAAATTCAAGAGACCAGATGAAATGAAGTCCCATACTATACCACCAATATGCCTTGACCCCCTATTTCATTCTTATTAAATACATAGAACTCCATTATATGAATGTAATATTTATGTGATTCTAATCTTTTCCTATGATCAACAATGTGCAAAGGACATTCTTACATAAATTACATTTTATTCTTACATTAATTTATTTTAAAAATTTTCTTTTATAGCAGGATATTTGTAGGATAAGTTAATAGAGTTGCATCTCTAGGTCAAACAGCATGCATGTTTTTATTTTTTAAAATTTGGTTGAATGTTGTCAGATTGCACTGTAGAAAGAATGTACCAATTTATACTCTACCAACAATTTATAAGAATACTCATTGTCTGGTCATCTCACCAACACTGAGTAATAAAGCAGTTTGTTGTTTTCTAGATGGATAGGTTATGAATAGTATATTATTATTTTAATGTGAATTTGAACAGTTTCATTGCCCATTTTTTTTATGGGTTTGTTGGACTTTTACTTACTGGTTTTTAAGAAATCACTTCAGTGCTCACTTCAGCAGCATATATACTTAAGAAATCACTTCATATATTAAGTTATTTATCTGGTAAGAAAATTAATCTCTTTTTGTAATGGGTTGCAAGTATTTTTATCATTTGTTTTATTTCTTCACTTTATATGTGGTTTATTCACAAAATTTAGATTTTTATATAATGAATTTCATCAATATTTCTTTTTATAGCTTCTGGAGAGATAATACTTCCAAATTTCTTTCACATCCCAAGAATACAATAAAAAAGCTGTTATGTTTTTCTAATACTTTTATATTTGTTCATTCTTACATTTAAATTTTTAATCATTTGGGCTTTATTTTGGTAGTAACTTGAAATAGAAATCAAGCTTATTATTTTTCAGATGACTAATCAATAGAATAATTTATTTTTCTAATAATTTGAAATGCCATCTTTACCGTACACCGAATACTAATGTAAAAGCTAATACATAAGAACATTTACTATAGGCCAGGCTTACCCTTAACACTTTTCATATAATAGCTCATTTTATTTTCAAAATCATCACATCCTAAATTTCTGTGTGTGTTGTGATTTGCTGGATGAGGTTTGTTCTGGTTCTGAGAAGCAAATTATTAAATTTCTTAGATTTATAAAGCCAGTTTTTAAACAAAGTCATTATTAAAATTAAATTATATTGGCTTAAAATTTAAAAAGTAATTAAACAAAAAAATAAGGAAAACAAGAATAATAAATATTAAAAACATATCACTTTCTAAATATTTTACTAGTAATGCTCTTGAGGTTATTTATAACTATTGAAGAGTATGATAGAAATACTGTATAATGATGTGCTATTACACATCTCTTTCCAATTCTATGGTTGGTAACATCATATTTAAAACTTGAAATTTGCCATGGTAAGAATTTTTACATTAAAATGCTAAAAATCAAGACATTTTTCTCCTCTGTGAACCTGTCATTAAACATTTACTGGCACACATTTGCAATTATTTATACATACATGATTGTGTACTTCTTGCTATGTATATACTATGTATATGTATGTTTGTGTATATGTATATAATTAGATGTCTATATAAATATATGTGTGTGTATGATTGTCTATATATTTCCCAGTGTCCTCATTTCTTTCTGTGTCTGCTTATTCCATTAATAACAACCAAGTTTAATTACAGGGTGTTTATGATAGAGTAACAGATCATTATTCTCTACCTTCATATTTTTCCTGGTTATTTATGCTTTAAATTTTCTGCATTATTTTTCTTTTACTTTTGTGTAGTTTTCCTGATAATTACTGTGCTGTATTTTAAAATTGGGATTAAGTTAAATTTATAGATTACTTAGGGAGATTGCCATGTTTAGGAAACTGAGTATATATACCAGGAACACAATATCTGTTTGTGTTCACTGATACATTCTTTTGCTTTACTCAGAAGCATTTTAAACATAGGAGTTGGTAATGGGAGTAATAAATTGCTTAGGTATTTTCTCCTTTATCTCTATGGCAATTGGTCTCTTTAGATTTTATTTTGGGGGTTCGGCTTTAATAATTTAATATTATCCTGAAAAAATTTCATTTTATTCACATTCTTATGCAAATTTGAGCAAAGTTGTCTATTGAGCAGCCAGTACCCTGCCTCTATTTCTCAGCACTTCTCTGGTCATCATTTGCATCTCTTTGCATGAAGCTTTGTCTAAGCTGTGGAATGCAGCCTAGAAATGCCTAGGAATTAATTAACAGCTGCTGGGAGCACCATTCAAACAATGACTTATGGAAGTCAGCGTATATGTATTCCTGTTCCCTCACCACATGTTTGCAAGGTAAATCTGAAGCTTGGGCTTTAGACTATTTCTCAGTTAAAGCTCTAGTTACCACCCCATGATGACTGCTGTCTTGATGAAGTTCTTTATAGAATGTTTTCTCTTTGTTTTTTCTTTATGCTACTGATGTTGTGAGCCTCCCAAATAAACTACTTGTCCAGAATCCTTGTCTGAGAACCTGCTTCTGGCCAAACTCAAACTAACACATAGATTAATTTTTTTAACTTTGTATCTGTATCACTGATTATTTTCTTAACTTTGTTTATTAATGCATCAGCTGTCTCTTTGATCTTTATTATTTTATCAAAACTTTTATCTTAATGTTATCAACTGAAGGAACTCCCTCCCTCAGAAGTATTGAAAATGTGTAGGCCTTTTGATTGTCACAATTACTGAGAGATAATAGTTACTTCTTCACTTAACATCACAAATCCACATAAAGCAAATGACCACCTACCCAAAGCACCAATAGTAACCTTGTTGAGAGGCCTGTATTATTAGGTCTTCCAAAGAACCAAAGTGATTGATTTTCTGTTTTCTAATTCATTAACTCTGGTATTAATATAGGATTATTATTATATTTTGTTTACATGAGCCACAATAGCTATACCAATTGACATTCCCACCAATAGTTTAAAAGTTTTATTTTTCTCCATGTCCTCACCAACACTTTTCATTTCTCTTTTATTGATTTTAGTGGTTCTCACAGGTATAAGGTGATATCTTATTGTGACTTTGATTTGTATTTCTCTGATTATCGTGATGTTGAGCATCTTTTCATGTCCCTGTTTTCCATCTGTATGTCTTCTTTGGAAAAATGTTATTTAGGTCTTCTGCCCATTTTTGAATCAGATTTTTTTTTTTTTTTTTTTTTGGTATGGAGTTGTATAAGTTTGTTATATATTTGGGATATTAACTCCTTATAGGATATATCATTTGCAAATATCTTCTTTTCAATAGATTGCCTTTTGTTTTGTTGATGGTTTCCTTCACTGTAGAAAAGCTTTTCATTCTGATGTAGTTCCGGTAGTTTGTTTTTGCTTCTGTTTCCCTGGCCTTGGGAGACAAATCTAGAAAAATATTGCTGTGTTCTGTGTCTGTGAAATTCCCACCTCTGTTCTCTTCTAGACTTGTTATAGTTTCAGGTCTTACATTTAATTTAGGTCTTTAATCCATTGTGAATTTATTTTTGTGTGTGATGCTAGAAAGTGGCCCAGTTTCATTCTTTTACATGTAGACTATCTTTTCCCCATTGTATATTCTTGCCTCTTTTGTCATATTAATTGATGATACAAGCACAGGCTTATTTCCAGACTCTCTATTCTATTCCATCGATCTGTTTGTTTACTTTTTGTTGTTGTTGTTTTGTTTTATTATTTATTTATTTATTTATTTTCCAATACTATACTGTTCTGATTACTTTGTAATCAAATTTTTTGGAATCTGAAATTGTAATACTTCCAGTTTTGTTTTTCTTTCACATGATTGCTTTGGCTGTTTGGGGTATTTTGTGGTTCTGTGCAAATGGATTAATTGCTTTGGCTTTGTGGAAATATCCTTGGTATTTTGGTAGGGATTGCATTGAATCTGTAGATTGGTTTGGGTATTGTGAACATTTTAACAATATTAATTCTTTCAATCCATAAGCATGGAATTTCTTTTCATTTGTTTGTGTCATCCTCAATTTCTTTCATCAGTGTTTTATAATTTTCAGAGTGTAGTTCTTTCACCTCCTTGGTTAAATTTATTTCTATGTATTTTATTCTTTTTGTAAGTTGAATTCTTAATTTTTTTCTGATACTTTGTTATTAGTGTAATAAATGTTACATTAATAATTGTTACAATAATTTATTGATTTCTAAGTATTGATTTAGTA
Organism: Mustela nivalis; assembly: GCF_964662115.1. NCBI lineage: Eukaryota > Metazoa > Chordata > Mammalia > Carnivora > Mustelidae > Mustela > Mustela nivalis. The sequence continues at coordinate 50,834,947 of NC_139033.1, forward strand.
TCCTATAACTTTACTGAATTAATTTATTACTTCTAGTAGTTTTTGTTTTTAGTGCCATCTTTGGGGTTTTCTGTGTGTAGTATGTGATCTGCAAATAGTGGCATTTTAACTTCTTCTTTACCAATATGGAAACCTCCTTTTTCTCTTTCTTGTCTGATTGCTATAGCTAGGACTTCCAGTACTATATTGAATAAAAGTGTCAAGAGTGGGGATCCTTTTCTTGTTTCTGATCTTAGAGGAAAAGCTCTTCATTTTCCACCATTGAGTGTGGTGATAGTTTTGAGTTTTTCATATATGGCTTTTATAATGTTGAGGTATGTTCCCTTTAAATCCACTTTTAGAGGGTTTTTTTTTTTTATCATAAATGGATGTTGAATTTTGTCAAACACTTTTTCTGCATCTATTGAGATGATTGTAGGATTTTTATGCTTCATTTTTTTATCCTTTGTTGATGTAGTATCACATTGATTGGTTTGCAAATATTGAAACCATTCTTGCATCCTGGGGAAAAAACTCACTTACCCATAGTTGAATGATTCTTTTATTGTATTATTGAATGCAGTTTGCTAATATTTTGCTGAGGATTTTTGTATTTATGTTCATCACTGATATTGAGCTGTAGTTTTCTTTTTTTGTGGTGTCTTTGGTTTTGGTTATCAGGTAATGCTGGCCTCATAGAATGAATTTGGAAGCTTTCCTTCCTCTTCTGTTTTTTTGAATAGTTTGAGGAAATAAGTATTAAACAATTCTTTAAGTGTTTGGTAGAACTCACCTCTGAGTCCATCTGGTCCTGTATTTTATTTTCTGGTAGTTTTTTCATTACCAATTTAATTTCATTACTAGTAAATGGTGTGTTCAGATTTCCTAATTATTCATCATTCAGTTTTGAAAGACTGTATATTTTTAGGAATTTATGCCTTTCTTCTAGATTGTCCAACTTGTTGAAATACAATTTTTTGTAGTATTCTCTCATAGTCTTTTGTATTTTTGTGTTATCAATTTTTGCTTCTCTCTCGTTTTTTATTTTATTTAATTGGGTCCTTTCTCTTTTTTTTCTTGATGAATCTAAGAATTTATTTTCTTTTCATCTTTTCAAAAAACCAGCTTTTTGTTTCATTGATTTTTTTTTTGTTTGTTTTGTTTTGTTTTTGGTTTCAATGTCATTTATTTCTCCTTTGATCACTATTGTTCCCTTTCTCCCACTCACCTTGGGTTTTGTTTATTCTTCTTTCTGTTCATGTAAGTGTAAGATTAGATTGTTTACTTAAACTTTTTCTTGTTTCTTGAGGTAGGCCTATATCATTATATATTTCCCTCTTAAAACTGGTTTTACTGTGTCCCCCAAATTTTGAACCATAGTGTTTGTATTTTCATTTGTCTCCATTTATCTTATTCTTTTTAAATTTTTTGATTGTTTCATGGACCCATTGTTCGATTAGGATCCTGTTGTTCAGGCCTCACATATTTGTGTTTTTCCAGTTTGTTTCTTGTGAGTGATGTCTAGTTCCATACCACTGTGGTTGGAAAAGATATATAGTATAGTCCAGTCTTCGTAAATTAATAGGGGTTGTTTTGTGGCCTAACATATGATCTCTTTTGGAGAATGGTGCATGCGCATTTCAAAAGAATGTGTATTCTGGTTTAATGTGTCATTCAAAGACATGGTCTTTTCACTGATTTTCTGCCAGTATACTCTATCTGTGGATGCAAGTAGGCTAACACCTCCACCTTAAATCAATTTTTATTAAAATATTTTTGACCATATGTATTTATTAGCTGTATACTATAGGTTCTGCTGTTTAATATGTTTATTTTTTTCTTGTTTTCTAGCTATTATAAAATTCATTTTTGATTTCTTAATACCCCAAATAATTTTTAAGACTTAAAAAAACCTTTTGATATAGTATACATTTGTTGTTGTTGTTGTTGTTGTTGTTGTTTGTTATTAACTTCTGGCTTTATTGAGCTCTGATCATAGCATAAACTCTGTATTATTTCTATTTTTGAAGACTTCCAAGGTTTTCTCTGTGGTTTAATATGGGTCAGTTTTACTATTATGTCAATATTTGTATTTTCTGATCTTAAAGAAATGCTGTTCAAGACAACATGCTATTTTGATCTTATATCATTTTATATTATTGTTTTTTTTTTTGAAAGATTTTATTTATTTATTTGACAGAGAGAGATCACAAGTAGGCAGAGAGGCAGGCAGAGAGAGAGAGAGAGGAGGAAGCAGGCTCCCTGCTGAGCAGAGAGCCCGATGCGGGACCCGATCCCAGGACCCCGAGATCATGACCTGAGCCAAAGGCAGAGGCTTAACCCACTGAGCCACCCAGGCGCCCCTATATTATTGTTTTGACCTTATTTTATTCCTTCTTATCTTTTGAGAGTTGCAAGAGGTGAACTAAAGCCATCTAATGTGTTTTTGTCTATCTCTCATATATTACTTATGAGTTTTGATACTATGTTATTTCTTATACAGATCATCATAACTAATCAATCTTATTTGTATTCTGTACTCTTGTCATTGTAAAACATACACCATCTCTTTTTAACATTTTCTTTTTACCTAAATTCTGTTTTGCTGATAGAATGATTTTGTTCACTGCTTTCATTTTCATTTGTGAGTAGGCTTTTGCCCATGCTGTTGTCTTTTAACACTTCCAAAGCCCTGAGGTTTGCAGAATCTCTTGAATTCATGATTTTGAAGAATTATGCTCTATCATCAATTCTGAAAATCATTTTTTATGATAAAGCTTAGAACATTTATATTTATTGATATGGCATGGATATTTAATCATAATTGTTTGTTTTTTCATTCTGCTTTTAGTAATTGTTTGGTGTCCACATGTGCTATATCTTTTTAGTATGTTTTCTGTGTTTCCTTTATAATTGTTGAATATGTTCATGCTTATTCTGATAAATTTCAGTGTTTGAATTTTGATCCTTTATTCCTACTTTCTGTTCCATTACCCAGTTTTATTTGATTATAGTATTTCCTGTGGTTTTCTTTATATCTTCCAATATATCTATTTATATTTTTCATACCATTTTTGACCCTCACCTTTCATATAGAGATATCCCTACTTTTGGAAAGTTTGCGTTATACCACTTCACATTTACAAAAGTTTTGTTGGTGCCTATTTTCAACAACCAAATGAAATCCAAATAGGAGTTCTGATTTTATGAAACAAGGAAAAAAGAAAAAAAAAGTATTTGGCATTTATTTTGCAGCGAGGTGTTATAGAGGCATAGAGGCAGCTCACATCCTAAACAGCAAGAGTGGGCACACCAAGCTCTGTTCCCCAAGACCACTCAGCATCTCAGCATCTCATCGTCAATCTTCCAGAGCTTTGAATTGTGCCTATGAGCATGTATGTTTTATCTCAATTGACTTGATGCATCCATTATCAAGATGTGCCCTAAGATATTAAAATAAAGCCTGAGAGGTTATTTTTGGGGTTCAGGAATGTGCAAGACTTTTTCCATATAAATTAGTGGTAATTGTTTCTTTGCTTCATGCCATTTTGGCTTACAAAAGTTTTCTTGGGAATACTGTACTATCAGATAGTGAGGGAAACTTGTATTATCTTTCTATTTTTTAATCTTCTCTCCCTATTCTTCATTTTTAAAAAATCTCTACACTATTGTTATTAAAATTGTAAACTATGTTGTGCAACCATCATGCCCACTCTTGTGTTAGTCTTAGTTTTACATTAATTTGAATTAAAAACTGAGTACCAGTCCTCCTGCTGTTGTTTCTATAATTACTTGTCCTATTAACTTTTGTGTTCTGGTATTTGGAAGGAAGTATTTGTTACAACTATATTGAATCTTTAAATATGCTTATCTTTTGCCTTTATAGTAAATTATTCTTTGTTTATGTACAAACTTTGAGGTATTATTTGTTTTCCTAAAGAATTTCTAGAATTTGCTCTATTTTTTTTATAGAGATGAATATTATTATCTGACAGCACCCTTTGTTTTCTTTTTCTTCTGTCAGGATTTTCTAAGAACTTTTCTTTATCCCTGAATCCAGGATTTTGTGCAGATGTGACTCAAATGTCCCTATCCTGAAATACTTTATTATGTTGTTTTTAAGTACAAATGTAATTTTTTACATAACCATGTTAACATTGTTTTATGTAAGACATTCAGTATGATCCAGAAATCCTAATATATTTTTCATATTCATATTTCTTTAATTATTCAAAAAATGCCATTTATATCTGTATAGCTCTTTTTGATATGAAACCCATTCAAGTTCCATGTATTTGTCTTTGATTGTCAAGTTTCTTTATGTTCCTTTAATATCAACCAGGACCCCAATAGTTTTTGTTTCTTATAATATTTTTTATCTTTTGAAGAATTATGACAAATTGTTGGTAAAATGTCCTATCTTTTTTAACTTGTCTGAAATGATTGTTTCTTCCTTCTGACATCTAGGTTAAACATTTTTAAAACAAAGGTCCTCATAGATATTATGTACTTCCTATTTTATCACAATAGGAGGCTTATAATTTCATTTTTTCTCCTTGGTACTGATCATACTTAAATTGATTACTTTTTAAAAGCAGCATCTGTCAGAGATCCCCAGAGTAATAATACCATTGTTCTTTGTAATTTAAAAGGAATCTATGGAGTTATAATTTGAGACTGTGTTAAAGTGTTCTTCCCAAATAACCAATGGTTTTTAGTGCCTATAAATATGTCAGTCCTGAAATAATTAATTTTATGGGTAGAAGAAGGGTAAGTGTGGCCCAGCAGTTTTTCTAATTTTGACTTTTTTTTTACATTTACTGTTAATTATTTGAAATTAAGAGCTATCCTCCTTCATTTTTCCTTACTTTTAATCTTTTTTTACTCTTTGATAGCTTATGTGTGACTCATATAAATGTTTTTAGATTTATTTAGTGTGTTATGAGCATTACCATCATTATTATTATTTTTGATGCTTCAAATTGTTGCAGATGTAGTAAATGTTTACCTCTTTTTATATGTCTCCATTAGTTTCTGAACACTTTCTTGCATTCTGATATATTTTCAGCTTTGGAAAGACTAGTATTACTTAGTAAGACTATATTTCTTCCAGTTTTTTGAAACCCCATATTTACTATATGCCAAATATTCATATGTATTTAAATCTACTTGTAGGTTCTTTTTTTTTTTTAAGATTTTATTTATTTATTTGACAGACAGAGATGACAAGTAGGCAGAGAGGCAGGCAGAGAGAGAGGAGGAAGCAGGCTCCCTGCTGAGCAGAGAGCCCCATGCGGGGCTCGATCCCAGGACCCTGAGATCATGACCTGAGCCGAAGGCAGATGCTTAAACCACTGAGCCACCCAGGTGCCCCCTACTTGTAGATTCTTGATTCTGTTCTATTGACCTGTCTATCCAAGTGCCAGGAATGCATTGGTTTCATTACATGGAATTTTTAGTATTTTAATATATAACAAAATTAGTCTTATTAATTATTTCTCTTTTTCAGGGTTTTCCTATGTATTCTTTCAGGCTTATGGGTTTTTGTTTTGTTTTTGTTTAGATCTATTTGTTTATTTTAGAAGAGAGATGAAGTTCAGGGTCAGAGGGCAAAGGGAGTGGGAGACTCTCAAGAAGACTCTATCATGGGGCTTGAGCCCAGAACCTAAGATCATGGCCTGAACTGCAATCAAAAGTTGGCTGCTTATGCAACTGAGCCACTCAGGTGCTCCCAGGTTTATGTTTTAATATAAGCTTTAGAATCAGTCTATCAGGACACCTGGATGGCTCAGTAAATTAAGTGTTGCCTTTGGCTCAGATCATGATCCCAGGGTCCTGGGATAGAGCCCTGCTTCAGGTTTCCTACTCAGTGGGGAGCCTATTTCTCTCTCTCCACCTGCTGCTCTGCCTGCTTTTGCTCTCTCTTTATGTATATCAATCAATAAATAAAATCTTTAAAAGATTTACTTAAAATAGTCTTTAATATTTTTATTAAATTTGTATTAAATTTAGATACTAACTTTGAGAAAATAAAAATTCATTCAAGAAAAAAACACATCTTTCTTCTATTCAAGTCTATATTTCCAGCTTTCCGTAGTGTTTCAAAATTTTCTTCAAATAGGTTTTACTTTTTAAAATTATTCCTAAATTTTTAATTTACTGTTATCTATATAAGTGGAGTTTTCTCTTCCATTATATTTTTTAGTTGTTATTCCTATATATGAAGATTATTTATTTTTGGAGGTTAATTTTATATCTTGCTATCTTACACAGTTAACTTATTATTTATATATTTTATCATTTATTTTCTTAGATTTTCTATATATACTATTATATTATTTCTAAATGGAGATACTTCCGTTGAACAGTGTGCTGACAAAATTTTATCAATTGACTGTCAGGAAAATTAAACATTGAATCCAGATTTGTAGGGTTTGTCAAACTTCATGATGTAGATTCAACTACAATTGATTTCCTACTGTCTATGTGTTTAACAAGCAGCTCAGACAATTCCTGAAAATTTAACCATTAACTCTAGACAGCCAATGTGACCAAGTATGGATGGGCTCTGGCACAACAGTTGGTTATATTTCTTCCTCCCCAGTTCATTAGCTTGTAATTTTTAAAATCTAGATCTTTGACTAATCCATCTAACAAAAAATAGTGGATATTGTGAGCATGTTGCTTGCTTTAGCAGGAATATTTCTGGTGGGCCCAGTGTATAAATCCTTTTTCTCCCTAGAGTAAGGAGTCATTACTTGTTGCCTTTTTTGAACTGCAAAGAGGATTTACCAATGCCCTAAGCCTGGAAAGTGCTTATTTCTCTTCCCTCCATGCATGGCAACACTTGTTCCGTAGGAGAGATTGAAAGTAATACAAGGTGAGTTTCTTTCTTCTCCTCTAGGGAGGAAAGGAAGTTTAAGTGAGGGAGGGATGATCAAAGGGACATTATCTTTGTGGTATAGTATAACATAATTAAAAGGAAAAGAGAATAACATTATTTATGGATATAGTTTCTAGTTCTGTTTCTGTTTCTGTATCATGTTACAGGTCATGATAAAAACAAACTAAGAGATATCGATAAGCTGACTCTTAAATTTATGCGGGGAGTAAAGAATTTAGAAGAGCCCAAAGAATTTTTGAAAAAGAACAAAATAAGAGCACTCATATCAACTTTTTATTTTATAAATCTTCTATAATCAAGACAATGTAGCACTGTGGAAGTGAGACACAAAGATCAATGAAACAATAGATTTGTAGAATTAGTCCCACAAAAATATGGTTAATTGTTTTTGACAAATGCAGATACAGTTTGATGGAGAAGGAAAGACTTCCTTTGATTATTGTTTTGGGACAATCAGACACACATATGAAAAAACAAAGAATTAAAGAATGTTAATCTAGAACTCAAAACTGTCACAAAAATAAACTCAGATCATAATAGATCACATATAAATATAAACAACAAAGTTACAAAAAAGAAAATAATGATATCTTCAACATTGCATTAAGATAAATAGGTTTTATATGAAATCAAAAGAAAAATTTATAAAAAATAAATTAAAAAATTGAACATAAAAATTTCAAACAACCAATTCTTATCTGCAAAAGACATTGTGAGAATGAAAAGACTGTCTACATATTGGGTAAACATATGTGTGGGGCACCTGGATAGCTCAGTTAAGCCTCTGACTTCTGCTCAGGTCATGATCTCAGGGTCCTGGGATCTGTCTGGTCCTGGGATCAAACCCCATGGTGGGCTCAGTGAGGAGTCCGCTTGTCCATCTGCCCCTCCCCCTGCTCATGCACTCTCTCTCTCAAATAAATAAATAAAATCTTTAAAAAAAATTACAAATCTCTTAGCAGGCAAAATACTTACTACATTTAAATATTTTTAAAACTCAATAACTCAAAAATAAACAGTCTAATAAAAAATGGGCAAACATTTGAAAAGACCACAAAATAATATATAAAAATGACAAATGAACATGTTAAAAGATGCTCAACATCATTTTTCATTATGGAAATGAAAGTAAAAACTATAAATCATACTATTTTTTATTATGGCTTTAAAAACACTCAACAATACCTAATTTTGACAAGGATAAGAAGTAACGGAATTTCATATATTGCTGGTGGGAATGTATAATGATGTATTCACTTTGGAAAGGAATTTGGCAGTTTCTTATAAAATTTAACCTGCATTTACCATTTGACCCAAGATTTTACTTCTGGGTGTTTATCCAACTGAAATGAAAATTCATGTTTATGCAAAAACATGTACAAAAAACTGAATTGTACACGTTAAATAAAGGCATTATGTAGTCTTACACACTCAGTAAAACTGTTCTTAAGGAAAAAAAAGAATGAGTCATAAATACATGTAACATGTGTGAATCCTAGAGGCATTATGTTGACTAAAGGAGTACAGTCTCAAAATGTTACATATTGTATGATTCCATTTATATGATATTCTGGAAAAGGGAAAACTATGGCGATGGAGAACAGATTAGCAGTTGCCAGGCATTAGGCCTTAGGGTAGGGACTGGGTACAAAGAAGCAACAAGAGGGAATTATTTGAGGTAATGGAACTGTTCTGCATCCTGATTATGGTAATGGTTACAAAAATCTGATTATGTGTTAAATCCTATAGAACGACACAGCCAAAAAATTATTTTGTTGTATATAAATTCAAAATAAAATAAAAAGGATGAAGAACAGGTTTGATTCAGAAAACCAACATATAGGAAATAAATTTTATATTTTCCTCATCTAGGAATGACCTTTCTTTGTTTTTAACACATATATATCAAATAATGGTATCTAATTGCTGAGAAGTTGTCCCTTGCCAAGAGAATCTTTGCAAAAATAGTCAGTGGAAACAAGGATGACCTTCCTGAATCCATGCAGGCTCCTTGACACCTTCCTAGGTTCTAATTAGGATGCTGCATTCCTGGATGCTGCATTCTTTAAAATCAGGGCTCCTAAGCCCAACCAATTTTTACTCCATGCCAACCTCAATGAATGTTTCAGCTTCTGCCTCTCTATTCTGCTTACCTGTCTCATTCTGAATAGCACATATTCTGTATCCTCTGCAAAATCAGAAGAATTTTAAAGGCAAGGAATAAAGATTGTGTATTATAACTCTTAAATTCTTCTTCTTCTTCTTCTTTTTTTTTTAAGATTTTATTTATTTATTTGACAGAGATCACAATTAGGCAGAGAGGCAGGCAGAGAGAGAGGAAGGGAAGCAGACCCCCGCTGAGCAGAGAGCCTGATGTGGGGCTTGACCCCAGGACCCCGGGATCATGACCCAAGCCAAAGACAGAGGCTTTAACCCACTGAGCCACCCAGGCACCCCCTTAAGTTCTTCTTATTATTCAGTTAAGGAGATTGGATCGAGGATCAGTTTATCTTAGCTTGATAAATTATCCTTGCTTTAGTTCCCTTAAAAATTACACACACACACACACACACACACACACTCACTCACTCACAGGAAAAGTGCAGCCAAAGCAGAGGAAGGAGATCTTTGATGTGATTAATGGCTTAGAGTACCACTTCCATCTCATTCCCACCAATACACGTGAGGCCTGGATTTTTTTCAATGTGTTTTACCTCTAATTTCAGATCAATAAAGATGATTGCAAATTCTAGAATTGGTTAGTGCTTCTTTGAACCACTTTGTATCTGATAGGTTTTTAACCATAATTTAATTTTGTGACCATGCTGAATTTATCACAAGGTATCCATTCACTGACTTGAAAGCAAAACAAATCTATTCAGACATATTGTCATTTAAGTGTCTTCTTCTCACCTTATTTTGACTAAATTTAAATGGAAACAACATAGCATAGTTGACCATCCTAGCTTTAGTTTTCCAAGGTTTTAGTTTCCTTATATGTAAGATGATGGTAATATATTTACTTGGCTTCCCTACCTCACAAAACCATTGTACTGATCTTCTTATTAAAATAGAATGTGACCGTTCTTTCAATCTCCCTTCCCAGAAGACTGTAGCAGAATACCTTCTCTCTTTCAATCCTCCCCAACTATTCATTCACAACTATGATGGTACAATCCTAAGGTTATCAGACACCATTTCTTGGCATTCCTCTGTACTACCTTTAAAAAATACGTTTTTCTTGTAGGGAATACAATAAATTTCTATATATTTTTAAAATATTTTATTTATTTATTTGTCAGAGAGAGAGGGAAAGAGCAGCAGACTCCCCGCTGAACAGGGAGCCCAATGTGGGACTCAGTCCCAGGACTCTGGCTGGGATCATGACCTGAGCCGAAAGCAGACACTTAACTGACTGAGCCACCCAGGCATCCCAGTAACTTTCTATCTTTATTCCTTGTTTCAAATAATTCCTTCACTGTGCTCTTTGATCTTCACCTATTTTATCTGTATATTAATGTCATGATGATCATTCTAAAGCAGATTATCTATTCATGTCCCACAATCTCTTTAAATTCCATCATATTAAAAAAAATAAATAAGTAAATTCCATCAAAGTTTCCTCAGGACAAAGCTCAACCCCAAACTCCTTTTACTAATCACATTTAAAAAAATCTACCTTCTGGTTACCTCTACAGTTTTATCACCTTCTTTCACCCATATAGGCAAACTTTGTTGAAGTCAAAATCATCACCTTCAATTGAATAAAGACATTATCTTATTCCCACTTGTATGGCACAAACTCTATGTGATGTTCAAGTTGTTTGTCTTTCCTCCCCACATCTCTCCTTTTGTTTACTTAGTGGACACTTATGTTATAAAACATAGTGCAAGGTATGAGTAAGATTTTCCTGACCACTACGATAATTTATTGGACACTTAACTTCACTTCTTTAGTACTGTGTGTAGTCATCATAACTATCATAGTTATTATAGCTCTTATCACATAGGCTATTACTTTTCTTCCCTCACTAAGTTAGAATTTCCTTAAAGGAAGGTGTCATCTCTCTGCCCACTTGTATATCTGGCATAAGACACAGTACTTTGCAAACTCTACTTTTCACAACTTTTAAGTAAATGAATGTTATACATGAAAGTATTTTATAAACTACAAAAGAGAATATAAATGAATATTATTATTACTACCCACAAGTTAAACATGAGGTAACATGATATTTGGCCCCTCCTCCCAAATATGAGCCCTTCTCTTGGCCTGTACAGCTAAACACACTAAAAACTAGGTTCTTGTTAAATATTATGAAGTACTAGGATTTAATCTCAGCTTTGCTACTCACTTATTACTTGATTTTGAACAAAATACTTAATATCTTAATCCTCATCTGAAAAATGGGAATATTATATCCTACTTTACAATGTAATCTTGAGAAATGAAAATACATGTGAGTAGGTATGCATGTATATTTTTCTCTTTATATTACTTGCAATATATTTACATAAGCATTCATTAAACTGTAGTTCCTATCATTGTTATTATTATGTAAAAATTAATTTAGAAGAATAAATAAGTTATCTTCATATATGGGTGGAGATTTTATACCCCATACATATTTGTGGCTTGTGGCACTTTTCATAAAATAGAAATATATGGCATCAGGCATGTATGCTGCCAGATTGAATCAGGTTTTATCCTTAAGATTATAAGGGGAGGAAAATTTTGTGAAGAGCTGAATTGTCCATATTATTTATTGATAAACATGTTACTCTCTCATATGCACCACCTGGTCTGGATATTGGGTTTATTTTTATAAATGAACTTGATAAATAATTGAACATGAAACTACCCCTGCTATTCTGTCCTTGGACTCCTGGGGCATTAAGAATTCATGCCTCTCTTGACCTGCAAGCTTCTACTCCTATTCCAGCAGCCCTGTGTGATGTCTGAAGAGAGTTGTCGCTCAAGCTGAATTGTATAGTGTTTTTCCGATGTGCAAAATGTTGACCCATGGGAAGCCTCTGGACTCATTTTCATTAGTGATATAAACACATTTGGAGAGTACGGTAGGAGGTGGGCAGCCGATTATTTGCCTCTCAGCATGGCAAAAACACCCTTATTGTCACTCTCCACTGGCTTAGAGGAAATCAGTCTCCTAAGTCTGATTGTTGCTTATTTTGCATTTCGATGGGATGATCTGTGCTGCTGTAGGATTCTTGGTGATTTTAAGTGAGGGCCAGATCTCCACTGATTAATCAGGCAAGACAGAGCTGCAAGAAAAGGGCTGGGGTGTGTTGGTTTAAGTTTCTTCATTTGTACCTCTCTTGAGTTGTACGCACAGTAAGAATGTGGGCTCGCTTTTGATAACATTGAATATACCTCTTGTTGAGTAAGTTATCAGATTCTTTGTACTCAATTATTTAGTACCTGTGAAACAACTAATAACAGATCGGAAATAGAAACCTGTCTCTTCCCTTGTTCATGTTCAGGAATCATTATCCCTTGTCTTAGAGGCAGGCTTTAAGGTTCAACTTGACTATACCCCACTAACATTTATATTGCACCGTTATAACTTACTACAGTTTGAAGGAAAGCCATGATGTTAGGTGTATTGTAGTCTATAGTTAGAAAGGTATAGTTGTGGAAGACTGAGTTCAGTCAGAATGATATTCCACAATGGAAAATATTACTCCGGATAGTATAAAGACCAACAACAAAAGCAGCATCACTTCCAGACAGAATGGTTTGGATAGTTTCACACTATTTGCAAAGGAAAAAAGCAACATTTTTTTCTCACATTCCAGAAAAATACTCAGTTTTCTCTCTGCAGTTTCTGCTGTTCATCTCTGTCTTCATCCATGAAGAAGTTTTCCGGTAAATAAAATTTTCAAAAAGCCAAAATAACATAGTGGAACAAAATTGTTTAAAGTCCATTGGAACACCAATCATATTAATTTCCAAACTGTTCCTGGGATTGTTAGAGACCAGACTTCAGTGTTGGGCAGAGCTGTTTAGCAAAGGAGCCAAGCAACAGCAGGGGCTCAACCATTCAGTTCTTCTCTTTGATCCTACAGAAATGATCACTGGCCATGGGCCTCCTGCTGACCTCTTCTGCTGTCTGCCTGCACATCTCTCAATCCCTCTGTCTTTCTCTTCTCTCTCTCTCTCTTTTTTTACCCAAAGAAGAAAAACTTTTATTCTAGCTCTTACTATTTTGATCCAGCTGGGATTTCACTTTGCTGGGGATGATAGATTCCCCAGACTCAATCTAACCTACAAAGATTTTATTTTATTTTTTTAAAGATTTTATTTATTTATTTATTTGGCAGAGAGAGACACAGAGAGAGAGAGAGGGAGCACAAGCAGGGGGAATGGGAGAGGGAGAAGCAGGCTTCCTGCTAAGCAGGGAACCTGATATGGGCCTCAATCCTAGGGCCCTAGCATCATGACCTGAGCTGAAGGCAGACACTTAGCAACTGAGCCACCCAGGCATCCCTCAATCCACAAAGATTTTGATACAAAATGGGGAAGGTGTCAAAGAATTTAATTCTTAACAGCCTTTGAGTTGATTTGAGTATAGCAGTTAGGGACATGCATTGAGTAACACTGCTATAAAGGAAGGAAACATGTTTTTTGTATGTTTTCTACAATGCCTAATTCTGTCAAGATGCTATAAATGATTTATATTCATATCACATTTAATACTCACAAAACCCATGGGTTAGGTATTATTAGCCGCACTTATCAGGTGAAAAAAAAGTGAAGTTAAAGAACTTTAAGCACTTGCCCAAGGTTATACAGTTAGCGCACAACAGAGCTGGGATGAAAACCTATGGCCCTCTGATTCAAAATCTACTGTCATGCTGCCTCCTCCGGTAAGATCTTGCCAAGATGCTTGCCAATGAATCTGGCAACCTTTCACTCTGGCATTCTCCCTCTCACCTTTCTACATCCTTCTGTGACTCCATAAGGACTAAATACCCATATATTTTTGGGTTTTGTCCCAAATAATGTGGGTGAGACTAAGGAAAATGGAAAATACGTTATCTGTTCTCCAGGATTATGGGCTTTATTGGCAAAGACAGGTGTCATACATAACAGTATATAAAAAGAATAAATGATAATAAATGTGATTATGACTTGACACTAACTTGGTTTGGAGATAAATAGTGCCCTGTTTTTGTTTTTTGTTTCTTTGTTTTACTTAAAATTGATGTTGATATTTCCTATTGAGCAATAATTGAGTATGTCAAGGTCAAACATACAAGCTTCTAATTCTGGTTTTACCATTAAAATCTCTAAAACATTGTGTCTACTAAACTTTATGGGCACAATAGTTCCGAGGGAATCCTTTGGGAAGAAAAGGAATTTGAACAGCCTTTCACAATTAAAATCATAACATATCAGAGGTAAACATTATGTTAAGAAAAAAACTAATCACCATGGTGGACAGAGTTGATGAAGATGGGCTATCTCTGACTGAAAATACGGGAAATGATTCACAGGCAACAAATAAGGCGTCTCCCAAGAAACAGAGCTGATGACAGAGTCCATACAGCAAGATGGAGTTTTAGAACTCTAAGAGCACAGAATAATAAAATGATCTGAAAGATACTATAAAATAACTATGAATGAGATATAAATTTAGAGCTAAACTCTAAAGAAAGAAAAATACCAAGATGATAAAGATTGAGAATAACAAGATGATAAAGATTGAGAAATCAAGACAAAACCATTAAGGAGAAGCTGATATCCCTAACATTTGCAATAAATTATAGGGTGTAAAAGCTACAGATTAGGATTCTACCACTCCCACAAAAGGGGCAGGAAATAGGAACTTGAACCAGAGCAGAGTGATTCAATTAGAAATAAATCTTTTGTGTAAATCCCAGGGCTCCAAGTTCTCCCCATCATTTTGGGAAAATACTCTCTGAACATTGCACTGGACTATTGAGATCTCCTAGGAATCAGATTTATTTCCCCTGCTACAGCCGATAGAATCAGACTGGCCTGGGGATTTCCTCAGGTGACGAGAGACACTTCTTTCAAACATATGCCCCTTTCTTGGGTTCACTCATGTCCAATGACTGTGCACAAGGGCAGAGAGCCCCTGGCTTCTCAACTGAATTAAGAATAGATCTGTGGAATCATCCCACCTCAGAATTCCTACAAGAGCAGCCAAGTCTTCTGAAGGGAATGCATAACTTGACACGTCCCTCTGCTCCATCCTGCTCTCCTCTTTTCCCTTCAGAAAGTGTTGATTCTAGAACTCCTTAATAAACCTTTCCTCAGGAAATACCACCTACAGAATATTTCTAATAGAGAACTCTATACAACAAACTTGCATTTTATTTTATTATTATTTTTTTAATCTTAGGAGTTGAATGTTAAGGAAGGAGAAAAAGGAAAAAAAAAAAGGAGAAGAAAAAGAAATTAAAATGCCAGGGGTGCCTTGGTGGCTCAGTGGGTTAAGCCTCAGCCTTCAGCTCAGGTCATGATCTCAAGGTCTTGGGATCCAGCCCCACATAGGGCTCTCTGCTCAGCAGGGAGCCTGCTTCCCCCTATCTTTCTGTCTGCTGCTCTGCCTACTTGTGATCTCTCTTTCTGTCAAATAAATAAATAAAATATTAAAAAAGAAAGAAAGAAAGAAAGAAAGGAAGGAAGAAAGAAAGAAAGAAATGAAAACCCCAGGGGTGCCTGGGTGGCTCAGTCATTAAGCATCTGTCTTCGGCTTGGGTCATGATCCCAGAGTTCTGGGATTGAGTCCTATGTTGGGCTCCCTGCTCAGTGGCGGGGAAGGGCTGCTTCTCCCACTCCTAGTCCCCCTGCTTCTGTTCCCTCTCTCTTTCTGTAAAATAAATAAATAAAATCTTAAAAAAAAAAAAAAAGAAAGAAAGAAAGAAAGAAATTGAAACCCCAGGACCTTGCACTGCTTTGCTTTTGATTTGAGTTTATTCTACCTATCCAGTGAGTAAACCAAAGCCAATGAATTAATCTTAAGATCATTCATTGATGCATAAAATCCCTGAACCCAAGCTGATACAGGTAAGAAATTTTTGTGTCGAGAAACTTTCATATACCATGGCATACAGGATTTTCAAAGAATAATATCACCCCAAAAAAGCACAAAATTGAAAATTCAGTGTAACGTGAAGAAATAAAGAAAACAACAATGTTGAATTTCAGCTGACTCATATTCCTGGAAAAGAGCAGTTGTCAAGGAATACTTGCATTGTTTGTGTTCTAAGAAATGAGTAACAACAAAGGATTTACCCTGCTCTTACATATTCAGAGATAAGACCATCTCTGTTCTTCCTCCTGTCTCCAGAAAGGGCTCTCTTTGAGAAGTTTCTCATTCATGAATATTCTCTCTATTGTAACAGTCTGAATAAAAAAATATCCTTAATTGTCTGTTGCAGTTTGTCTTGGTTTGTTGCTAGGATTCTGGGAGGTCTGGCACTTGGCTTTGTAGCCCTACGCAGTCAAGGTAATAAGGCATCTTGAAGTTCCTCTGATTTGTTCCTGACTGGTGGTCTGGGGCTCAACTGTGAGCCCAGCTTTTCTCATCCTGTTTTCCTGACTTTTTTTCATCTGCTTCATGACAAGGAATGGATTTTGATTCCTTCTGATTACTTGATTTCTGGCACCAGCATCTTTTGGCTTCTTTATCTGATCGTTTGGCAATATTTGCAAATAGACTGACAGTTTATAAAGGTGTTCTATCTGCTGGCAGAAGGAGAATCTGGTTTGTTGGTCTTTTCTGTTTGTTTATTTTGAGTTCAAATAAATTAAGAATTTTATGCCTACCAGGAAATGTATCTGGATGAATAAATTTGTATTTGTGGATTTATACTTGTTTAAATTTATACTATATTTGTGGATTTATACTAACCCGTGGCTAAGTTTTAGAATTGAAGTCATAGACTTCCTCTTTGTACCTCTATGTATTTATAAGTCTATAACTCAGAAAGGCCTTTACCTCTCATTATATTAATATATAGTATATATAATATATATATGCACCTCTAAAAGTATTTGCCAAATCAATTATATAAATTATATAATTCCTTTTAAGGGAATTATGTTCTAATTAATATAGAAATAAGTAATTATTAATGTTAATTTAATATTCCTAAATTTCCCAGAAAATAAAGATATTTTTCCAGTACTAAATAAGGATAAATTTCCAATACTTTCAATGTGAGAAATAAATATTGTTCATATAACTCAGAAGTTTTAAGAATTCAAGTTTACAGAAAACTATAAAGACCTCATGAAAGAAATTGAGGAAGACACAAAGAAATGGAAAAATGTTCCATGCTCATGGATTGGAAGAACAAATATTGTGAAAATGTCTATGCTACCTAAAGCAATCTATACATTTAATGCAATCCCTATCAAAGTCCCATCCATTTTTTTCAAAGAAATGGAACAAATAATTCTAAAATTTATATGAAACCAGAAAAGACCTCGAATAGCCAAAGGAATATTGGAAAAGAAAGCCAAAGTTGGTGGCATCACAATTCCAGACTTCAAGCTCTATTACAAAGCTGTCATCGTCAAGACAGTATGGTACTGGCACAAAAACAAACACACAGATCAGTGGAAGAGAATAGAGAGCCCAGAAATAGACCCTCAACTCTATGGTCAACTAATCTTTGACAAAACAGGAAAGAATGTCCAATGGAAAAAAGACAGCCTCTTCAATAAATGGTGTTGGGAAAATTGGACAGCCACATGCAGAAAAATGAAATTGGATCATTTCCTTACACCACACACGAAAATAGAATCAAAGTGGATGAAGGACCTCAATTTGAGAAGGGAATCCATCAAAATCCTTGAGGAGAACACAGGCAGCAACCTCTTCGACCTCAGCCACAGCAACTTCTTCCTAGGAACATTGCCAAAGGCAAGGGAAGCAAGGGCAAAAATGAACTATTGAGACTTCATCAAGATCAAAAGCTTTTGCACCGCAAAGGATACAGTCAATAAAACTAAAAGACAACTGACAGATTGGGAGAAAATATTTGCAAAGGACATATCAGATTAAGGGCTAGTATCCAAAATCTATAAAGAGTTTAGCAAACTCAACACCCAAAGAAGAAAAATCCAACCAAGAAATGGGCAGAGGACATGAACAGATATTTCTGCAAAGAAGACATCTGGATGGCCAACAGACACATGAAAAAGTGCTCCACATCACTCAGCATCAGGGAAATACAAATCAAAACCACAATGAGATACCACCTCACACTGTCAGAATGGCTAAAATTAACAAGTCAGGAAATGACAGATGCTGGCGAGGATGTGGAGAAAGGAGAACCCTCCTAGGCTGTTGGTGGGAATGCAAGCTGGTGCAACCACTCTGGAAAACAGCATGGAGGTTTCTCAAAAAGTTGAAAATAGAGCCAGAGAAATTTCACTACTGGGTATTTACCCTAAAGATACAAATGTAGGGACCCGAAGGAGCACATGCACCCAAATGTTTAGAGCAGCAATGTCCACAATTGCCAAACTATGGAAAGAACCTAGATGTCCAACAACAGATGAATGGACAAAGAAGAAGTGATTATATATATATATATATATATATATATATATATATATATAATGGAATACTATGCAACCATCAAAAGAAATGAAATCTTTCCATTTGCGATGGCGTGGATGGAACTAGAGGGTATTATGCTTAGCAAAATAAGTCAATCAGAGAATGACAACTATCATATGATCTCCCTGATATGAGGAAGTGGAGATGCAACGTGGGGGGTTTTGGGGGTAGGAAGGGAGGGAGACAAACTATAAGAGACTCTTAATGTCACAAAACAAACTGAGGGTTGCTGGGGGTATGGGGGTAGGGAGAGGGTGGTGGGATTAAGGACATTGGGGAGAGCATGTGTTATGTTGAGTTCTGTGAAGTATGTAAACCTGGCGATTCACAGACCTGTGCACCTGGGGCTAAAAGAACATTATATATTTATAAAAAAATTAAAAAAAAATTAAAAAGAATTCAAGTTTTTATAATTTAGGTGAATCTTTGACAAATGAGACTAATTTAATATAAAACATAATAACAACAGCTGTATCTTCTCTGACTTGTCAGGGTTAAGTGTGATTACAGGATTTATTTTCTACTTTGGTTTATCTTTTCTAAACTTATATAGGTTTACTCACTTAGTAAGCTAGCATTACTTTTATTAAATGTTTAAGATTTTTAAAAATGTAAATTTTTGAATTAAAATAGAATCAGTATTCTGATATGGTTTATTTCAGTAACAGTTGTGTTTTGAAATACATCAGCTTGAGGCAATTTTGAAGATGTTTAGGTAACTAAAAAACTTGAACTGATACTAAATTGAGTTAGTGTCAATATTTAAATTAATATTCAGTTTATACTTATAAGATAAAATACTGAAACATTTATTGCTAATTATAATTTTAAGTTTATATATTTTTGCTTCATTTATATTTGTGAAGAGTGGCTATTTACATTTAGGTCTCATAATGCATGTGGTTATTTTGTCACTCTGATAATTTGTACTGCGAGGGATGTATATAGACATAGAAAGTTATATGGTTTCTGAAAAGACAATTTTATTTATTATGGTCAAAGGTGGCCATTGTCTGATGGGTTTATTTATAAGACTTTCAAGAAAAGCATTAATATCAAATATTATACTACTGCAAAACTAGAATCTGATTTTCTATCTGTTAAAATAAATACATAATTTTGGACTATTGATTTTCCCTTAAAGAAACTATTAAAGATATATTTTTCCTTATGTCATCTGCCTAGATTACAGAGATTTTTTTGTCCTACTAAAATAACTCTGTATGCTTTATATTTATTTTATTATATCCTTGATTATTTAAATAAACAAAAACTCCTCACTTAGGAAAGACGGTGGTTCTTTAAAAATTACATTACTTTAAAAAATATTTTATTGTCACTTTGGTTAAACTGGCAATGAAGTATTACTTCATGATCCTATATTAATGAAATGTCCAATCTCCCAACAACTTTTGATATTTTGCCTTCCCCAAATAAAGTCCTATATGGTATCTTTTGCATTTAAAACTGTCCTTTAGGGGGTGCCTGGGTGGCTCAGTGGGTTAAGGCCTCTGCCTTCGGCTCAGGTCATGATCTCAGGGTTCTGGGATTGAGCCCCGCATCAAGCTTTCTGCTCAGCAGGGAGCCTGCTTCCTCCTCTCTCTCTCTGCCTACCTCTCTGCCTACTTGTGATCTCTGTCAAATAAATAAATAAATAAATAAATCTTTGAAAAAACAAAAAAAACCCTGTCTTTTAGATATCCCAGAACATTCCTAGAAAATCATAACAATTTGCTTTTTCAGCTTCTAAAAAGAGAGACACTTGAAATAATTGGACTCTTTTGGTATGTTAATATTGATGAACTCTATTGGAGGAGTTATCAAATCAAAAGACATGCTTAGCCTTCCCTAGGTTAAATTTGTATGGGTGAAATGATACTCATATAAACAGCTCATAAGTTTTATATTGTATAGGAAGTTCTCTAGGTTTTTTCAATGACCTCACTGGGCCTGATATATTTCTATTTATCAGTAGTGGGACTGTTTTGCCTGATACTAGACAAAAACAGTATACGTTATCAGTCATAATTCCATTAATTTTTAAAACACTGTTAGTCACATCTTCATTTCCTTAATATGAATCAAGTATTTTGTTGTCATTCATTTGCAATTGAGGATTCATATCAGTTACTTATTTTTATTTTATTATCATACATATGTTTAGGACCTACTCCAGACCTTTACTTGATATTCTTGGTATATTTTAGGTATATTATGCATGATATATACATGGCATATTATGTCTTAAGATTATTTTATGTTGTATTTAAGTGTTATTTTCTTTGTAAAATTTATTTATCCTTCTTTATAAATTCAGATGGAATATTCCTCTTTTAGGAAAATAGTTTTAATCATTATATTTATAGATATTTTATCTATTTGGGGGATTATTGACTTTACTTTCTTACTTTGCATGCTATAGAAACAACAGATTTCCTTATCAGTTATATTATTCTTGTAATGAGCTGTGTTAAAAAATAGCTATAGTGAGAATTATAAGACAGATTTGGTAATAGTTAAATATTTACCCAAATGCAGATAAACTAATGAAACATTTAAAGAATAGTGAAACCTACACCATCAGTCCTCCATTACATCTCTGTCACAAACACTACTCAGTTACCTGGATGATTTTTTTTTTAATTGCAATTTCCTGTTGCTCTTTGCCTGAGGGCATTCTTGGCTTCTGCAGTGTACCTAGACCACACATAAAAAATGCTGCAAATGTCAAGGAACTAATGTCCTTGTGAGTAGCTTCAATATATATTAGAAGTGACTTGGCAGATAAATGCCCCATTTTTTTAAAAAAGATTTTATTTATTTATTTGACAGAGAGACAGTGAGAAGGGGAACACAATGTGGGAGTGAAAGAGGGAGAAGCAGGTTTCCCACTGATCAGGGAGCCCCATGTGGGCTGGATCCCAGGACCCTGGGATCATGACCTGAGCCAAAGGCAATGCTTAACCCCTGAGCCACCCAGGGGCCCCTGAATGCTCCATATTTTGAGTCAGGTTCAACAATGCCTCCTTTGTGGTCCCCAGCAGTATTGAGTTCTTGTTTACAGTGGTAATCTGGTTATGATTTCATCTAGTATTGGCTTCCTTCCTATAATAGTCAGGGATGACTACCATAACAAAGTACCATGGACTAGGAAAAATAAACAACGGAAATTTATTTTTTCACAGTTTTGGAAGCCAGAAGTCCAAGATCGAGGTGTTGGTAGGGTTGGTTTCTTGTAATGCCTTTCTCCTTGACTTGTAGGTAGCCATCTTCTTCCATTGTTTTTGCATGGTCTTCCCTCTATGTATGTCTGTTATGTGTTAAATTGTGTCCCCCAAAATTCTTATGTTGAAGCTCTATCCCCCAGTACCCCAGAATGACTGCATTTTGGAGGTTGGGCCTTTAAAAGATGACTTAGTTAAAATGTGATCATTAGAGTGGGTCCTAATCTAACATGACTGGTGTCTTTATAAAAGAGGAAATTTATGGGTCACCTGGGTGGCTCAGTTGGTTAAGCATCTGACTCTTGATTTCAGCTCAGGTCTTGGTCTCAGGGTCAAGAGATTTTTTTTGGTGGTGAGGAGACACAACTCAATCCATAATACTTCCCTTTAAAAACCCATGCCCTCCTCGCTGTTATTCATGTTTCCCAGGGATCATTTTCTAATAAACCAACTGAGCCACACAGGTTCCTGATTTTCAACTATTTTATATACAACTTGCTTAATTGCTCTCAAGTTTGTCATTATTACTATGGGGGGTTGGTACCCAATAATATATATTTGATACAATAATGTCTTCATTAGTATAACTGCTTTAGTTCATCCTCACTTTTGAGTGTTACTATTTAGTAGAATTCAGAAGTGAGAGGATCACTCACAATTTTAAATGATCTTATCACCTAATTCTGTAGATGATAAGGTTAGGATAATCTTTGAAAATAATCTGTCTCTGATACATGATAAATTTTCAGGATTTCTTTTTTGGTTTTTTCCTTGTTTTGTTTTGGATTTTGCCTTTGTAATTTTTACATTGCAATTTTATGCTGCTATGATGCACAGGGTGGGAAACAAAAAACAAAAAACCTTGGTATCCACCCAAATCTATAATCTACTTTTATAGAAGTAATAATACCATATATGGAGAGTTCATAACCCAGCTTTCCTTGCAGTTAAGTATGGCCAAGAGACAAATTTCTTTACAACAGAATAGTTTTTAAGAAAGTAGGCATGGTAATGTACAGCATGGTGACTATAGTTAATGATACTGTATTGCATATTTGAAAGTTGCTAAGACAGTAGATCTAAAAAGTCTTTAACATGAGAAAAAAAAAGGTGTAACTATGTATAGGGACAGATGTTAACTAGACTTTGTGTGTGTGATCAGAAGAAGAGGAGGGGGAGGAGGAGAAAATAGGTATGTCTTCAAGAACTTTCTCATTCCATTGCCTAGCTATGGATGGCAATAAGTCTGTGCAAAGGTACACAAACTACAAAATGGCAGGATTAACATCTGTAGATTGCCACATAGCAGAGAGCCACTCATAAACCTGAGCACCTGTTCTGGATGGTTTTGTGAGGAGAAATAAGCTTCAAGTTTGAGCCATTATATTTTAGGATTTGTTTATAGAGCAATTTAATCTGCCCTAACTAATAAAATGTATTTAAATAAGAATTGCTTTTATTTATCCTTCTCAGCACTCACCGTAATATTTAATCTGAAAAATCCATGTTGTTCTTTAATTTTTAAAAGTTGTAAACTCCTATAATTTCAAACACCTATCCTTCATTCCCTTTATCCCCTTCTTCTATGAGTGTTTTACATGTGTTCAATTTCGTCTTTTTCTTCTTCAGATCTTCTAACTACTTAATTTGAGACTTGTACCACAAGGAAAACCACAAGATATTAAAAATGAAAATATTGAAAATAGCAATCAGAAAAATATAGTAATTAATTTTAATGCCTTTCCTCCAAAACTATATAAAATTTCTATTAAACCCTCTGGAGGGTTACCTGGGTAGCTTAGTCAGTTAAGCATCTGGCTCAGGTCATGATCTCAGGGTCCTGAGATAAAGACCCATAGCTGGCTCCATGCTCAGCAGAGAGCCTGCTTCTTCCTGTTCCTCTGCTGCTCCCCCTGCTTGTGTGCTCTCTCTCTCTCTTTTTCTCTTTCAAATAAATAAAATCTTAAAGAAAAAAAAAAACCCAAAAACCTATGGAGAAAAAAAGAAAAATTAAAACAAAATGTCAGAATTTCTAGAAAATAATGACATTAAAATAGTCATTAAAATCCTTGGGTTATTTCTAAGTAATGCTTAGCAGAAAATTCCTAACATAAATATCTGTATGAATGAGTAAAAAATAAATTAACTATACAACTTAAAAATCCGTAAAAGAACAAAATAGCAAACAGAAAGGAAGCAGAATGGTGAGTGCTGTGAAGTGGGTACACCTGGTGATTCACAGACATGTACCTCTGGGGCTAATAATACATTACATGTTAATAAAAAAAAATAGAAAGGAAGCAGAAGAAATATATTAATAAAAGCAAAAGCAGACATTGTAACTAGAAAAATACAAAGCTTAAATTTAATAATTTCATAAAAAGATGACATTTAAAAATAAGCCAAATACAAAATTCAGTTTAAATAATGACAAAATAAGAGAATATACAAATTAAACTGAGAAATTTTGAATAAGGTATAAAAAGGGATCTCTTTGTAAAAAATTATCACTAATTCTTTTGTACAATTCTACTTATACATTTGAAAATCTTCATGAAATTGATCTCATTTTAGGAAAACATAATTGTCAAAAACTAACCCTAATGGAGATAATCTAAACTGACAACCAGAAATAAAAAATGAGGAACTATGCTATTAAAGGCATCTCTCACAAACAAATTCCATAAACAGTTTTACAGGGAAATGCTATCAATTCTATAAATATTAGATAATCCAGAGAGGAGAAAAAGAATAAACACTTCCAAATCCTTATATAAAGTAATTATACCTTGAATACAAAAATATGATTGGGAATGAACACAAAATAAAATTAATGACAAATCTCAAATATTAATATTGTTGCAGAAATATTTAAAAAATTCTGCTGTAGCTACTCAACTCTGACCTTGTAGCAGAAAAGTAGCCATAGATACAGAAATGAGTGGATACAACTATTGGAAACACAATTTTATTTACAAAAATAGCAATAGGATTGTCCTGAGGGCTGCAGTTTGCTGACTTCTGTACTAAGTAGAAAAAGCCAGATTCAAAAGATCACTTACTATATACTTCCATATATAATATGCCCAGAAAAAGCACATCTGGGATTGGGGATTGATTATGGAAATTGATCACGGGATGCTTTGGGGGTGATGAAATATTCTAAATTTGGATTTTGGTGATGGTTGCATAACTACAGATTTGCTAAAAATCTTTGAGTTGTAAAGTTAAAAATTGGTCAACTTTCTGATTATAAATTAAAGAAGAGGATATTAGCATTTATTAAATATGTATAGTAGATCTATGATTGAAATATAATTTGGTATACTTTTCTATATTCTTGAAATATTTCGTAATTAAAATGTGAAACAGTAATGATGTTAGATTCCTAAACCCATATACTAAGAAGAATTAAAGTAAGACCCAGAGAAGTTATTTTTCTCATCCAGAATTACATAACCGATCAATACAGAGTCAAGACTCAGATTCTGGCCTACCTGTGTTCATTTCTTCCACGCTGGATTTCATTGCTTTATTGATACAGAGAGAGAAAACTGAAGTCAACAGACAGTCTACTGTTCTTGTTTTCCATTTCTTTTCTTAATTTCTCCATGTCGATCCATTCTACAATAAATTAGTTCATGGAAACAATAGTGAACTCTAGAAGCTTAGAGGGGTAAATTTAAACATTAGATATATAAATGCTGTATTTTGCTGGCATTTTGGCAAATATTCTTTGTTAAACTAGTAAAACACTGGCAAGACATCAGTGTGATAGCATTCTGGATTTAAAAAAAAATAATTGTTTTTCAAATATTTAGTGAAAGTTTAAATATAAATTCAATGAATCAGCTTTACAGGGGTCAGTTAGTATCTTTGTTAAATAAACATAGGCAATCTACAAATATATAGAAATTATTTTTGGAAAATTTCCATCATGTTATGACGTATTAATGTTTTTGTCTGTGTTATTCTTTCATCTTTTCAACTACCTTCCTACCCCCTATTAAAAAAAAAACCTACTTAATTCATCCTTGTTTATTATATGTTTTAAATATCTTAGAATTATTTAAATGTTGGAGTATGTCAGAATGCTAAAATAAAATTTTAATGGAAAGTTCAGTACTCATGATAGTTATTTATTATTATTCACATTGAATGCATTCCATTTATATGTTTGCCTTTGACATTTCTTTAAATTGGGAAAGTCATTAGTGTGATTTCTTTCTGTGTTGATTTCTATAGCTTGTTTCCTTGCTTGGTTCTAGGATACTGACTTCCTCTCTCATGAAGGATGCTATAGACCATTAAGTTTAGCAGTCTGTATCCCAAAAGTTTTATGCCCAGATATTTTTTTTAAATTTTGTAAGAGGTTTGTTTGCCAAATTTTCATGGATTAGCTTTAAAAAGGAAAGAGGAAGGGTTAGCAAAATATGACTCAGTTTTACAGCCCTCAGCAATTCTTTCTCCCAGTGAGTAAACTCAGAGCTATACAAAGGGAATGAGATTTGGGGCATATCTGGAACCATTTCCCACTCCATATTTCTCATCCCGCTCTATTAGAAAGCAGAAATATAAAATGAAATGAAACAAAACAAAAACATTAAAATCAAATAACTGCAAATCATGAGAATGTGTGCAGGTGGTCAAAAGGAAGTATTTAAAATTTTATAGAAGATACCCAAGCTTATTTAGTGCTGGGCTGAGTTAATTGGGATAAAATGCTGTTACTTCTACTATTAGGCTGGATTTGAAGTTATTACTGCAGGAGATTAGGTCAGAATATACTATAAAGCCAGACAAATTTCATCTAGATTGTTTATTTTTACTTCTCTTTTTAAACTGTGTATGTACATATATATAAAATAGCTGACTGCATATGAGATTTACATTGGTTTTAAATTGCCCTTATTTGCTAAGGGTGTTTAGTAGCCTGGACAACTGAAATTTTGTGATTTAGTCCTTGGTCCTAGAAATACTTCATTAACCATAGAGGATAGTCTTTTGAATTCCCTATACAAAATGGGGACAGTGACTTTGGTTCCTTTTTACATGGCAAATAAGCTTTAAAATAGTGCATCAGCGTAAGTTGCAGTGACTTAAAAAAAAAAAAAGCAAAAACAATAAATAAACTTGTTTTCTGCTAAATTTTAAGTTATCATTTAATTATCTGTTAGAAAAGGGAAAAATATGAATTCTGAACATCCCATGAAACTGTTTCCCAAATGAATTTGAAGAGGATATTCAGTAAAAATTTACAAAGTAGGGAGGTACTTTCCCCCAAGCTGGAGAATATTCACTTTTAAGGTGATGTTTAAGTCAGGAGAAGGGACTCTAATAAAAATAATGGGGAGAGTGGTAAATAATGATGCTATATACATAAATGTCAAAAGTTTGGGTCCATGACATATGCTTCATTGTTTTGCACAAAAAATGTACTGCTCAATTTCATTACTTGTCTTTTTTTTCAACAGTCTCAATTCCAGTATTACTTAACTTTTTACAGAATGTTTTGTTTTATTTTACTATATTACAGGCACTATTTGAAGCCTTTAAAGCATATTAATTCACTTAATTACATCAAGACTCTAAGAGGCAGATAACTATTTTATTCTGACTTTACAGAGGGGGAAAATTAAGGCACACAGAAATTAAGTAAATTGCTCAACTTCATCCCAATCTTAAGAGAGAGAGAGGTAGGATAAACAGATTATTTTCATTTAAGTCTATCTTTAAAAGAAGTTGAAACTTTGTTAAAACAAGGAATATTTGAAAGTAATACATTATCACCTCTGAAGGCAACATCCAAAGAGGCATTCCTACTATCTTGGAAGAAAATAGGATATTGAGACGTGTAGAGTCTCTCAGGTTCATTTTTTTTTTTTTTTTTTTTTTTAAGAGCAACACTCCTATGGATGTGTAAGGCCTTGTTTACTTTTCAAAAACAAAAGCAGCATCACCTTTGTCATTGGTCTAATGCTTATATCAGTGATTCTTTCTCTGTAAAGTAGTCTTCACCAGACTACCTTTTCATTCTCCATCCCCAAAATATATACAGATACACACAAAGACATGCACATTCCACTCCAGTCCTCTCTGTGTCAAAGTATGTTAGTACTTGTGTCAGAGTCTCATGCAAACTCGTTTACTCTGGAAGACTTTTGTAAAGAATCCCACCTTACTCCAATCAGCAGATCCTAACCCTGCAATTTGTCAGTGAAGTCTTGTAAAGCCCAAGAGGACATTGACCTGGACTTTCTCTAACTTGGGTCAGAAGGCTGTGCTGCCCCTGCCACCCATGTCAGTAGGCCACAGAGTCAGCATGTCCAAGTGCAGATTCTTTGACCTCTCGCTAATCAGAAAGGAAGACTGGATAATGAGAGCAGGTTAATGCAGATCTGGAGATAAGCCTGAATGAACATTGAGCTTCCCACTCCGGTCAAAAAACAATAAGACTCTTTCATGGGTGGTGGGGTCAGTACTTACTGTTGATCTTAGTAGCCCTCAGCTTCCAGCTCTAACCCTTCATATTATATAAATGCCATTATTCATTATAAAATTGCCCGGCCTTTCTACAGCAGGGCTCTGCAGCATTTGACTCTGTGACCTACTCTTAAAGTGACTCTTAGGGATTGACTCCATGCTGTGTGCAGAGAACATTTTTTTTTTCTCTTTATTTGTTAAGCTTATTTCAGTCATTAACCTTTTACTGTAACCCTTTGATCTCCCCCTTCCTCTGGTTTCAGCATCTGAGTGGGAAATAATTGACCTGTTGTCTGGAACCATCCTAATAGGAAACCCCACAGTGATGCCTTCTTGAATGTAGTTTCCCTAGTTAGGCATAAGCTCTGCTGACCACAACCTTGCCTTTTTATGTTATTTCCATGGGGGCCAATTCTGTTGCCCCAAGCTGTCCAGTGACTTGGCAAGTCATTCTGCAGTTTTCTATAGGGAGGGAAATGATCACACATCTGGGGGTCTGGGTTATATTATCTGCTTTTAACTGAGTTTTCTGACGAAGTTTTCTGCAATAAAAAACAAGGACAATCAATATATTCAAAGAGGAATTAAACAAATTTCTTTTGTCAACCAAATTCCCTAGCCGAGGTGGAGGCATCCAAGAAAGGAGAATGTACTGGAGCTGGAGAAGGCAGAGCACAGCCATGCCCATCTGCATATGAGTCCATGATAGGAGCCCAGGCCACCACAATCAGTAACCTGGTGCCAGTTCTTCCCCCACTTAATCTGAGAAGTGTAAGGAAGTCCTCTGAAAGTATCCATAAGTCATTTAACATAAGCACAATAGCCTTCTCAAAAATTTGATGGTCACCCTGCCACATTCTTCTAGTGGGAAGGGTAGGAAGAACATTCCCCAGGCACTAATGAATGGCTGATAAATATCTGTGGATAAGTGCTTTAATGCCACATATACTTGAATCTTTCCAGAAACTTTAAATCTTTGTAGCCTTTAGATACTTCATTTGTCAAATTAGAACTTAGGATCAGTGATTCTTAAAGTCTGGAACCTGGAAAAAAACAACACCAGCATCACCTGGAAACTTGTTAGAAATGCTCATTCTTAGGTTCCCACTCCATACATATTAAAGCAGAAATTTTAAGGATGCTTATTTCCTGCCATATTTTGGAATCTATTTTCTTACTTAAAAATCACTAGGTCCCATTTCCTCATGTCAGCTCACTGTATTTATATATTACCTCAAAATAACTCCCTGATAATCTGTGGTTGACAAAGCCTTTAATCATTGCTCAAGCCAAATCGAAACCTTCAGATTCCCAGCATTCTCAGGGAAAATCATAGTGTGATAATAAAGGTTATTTGATGTGGGTATGTTTGGGTATGTGAGTGTGTAGTTCGTCAGTATGTCTGTGATGATGGTGTAGTTGAAAAATTTATTACACATCATATAATAAATAGAATAAATAATTGCCTACTCTGTTTTCTTATGAGCTCAACCCTCAACTGATTTGGATTTTAAAAAATTACTTTTCTATCTATACATATTCTTGAGTTAGCCTTGATAATTACCAGGTATTGGGCTCTGAGGCTTACAGAGATGCTTCTCACTTTCTCTGGGGTTCTATAAACCATCTGGCATCATTGGACTAGAAAGCCAGGATCTCACAACTACTTTTAAGGGCACTTTGGGGTAGATGATGCAGTTGAGCTCCTTGTAAGCCATGAAATGATCCCATCCTTCTTGGCTTGGGACAGGTTTTATGAGCCGATTCCCATTTAGATTGTTGGCTGATAATGCCATTAAAGAACATGGGAGATTGGGAATTGAAGAAGTCTGGAAAACAACTTGGATATTTTTTACACTTTTCATAACCTAGAGGTTGTTAATTCTAGCTTAGTAAGAAGGACTCGCTAGCCATTCAACACTTAATGTTTGAATATAGATTACTTTTGCCACACACACAAAACAAAACAAGATAACAACACAAAAACTGTACTTAAAAAGAAGTTTGTGATTCTCACATGTTATTTCTGCTTGCTTCTCGCCTTTAATCTCCCCTTACACATTATATATTTCTCTTGAAGGCCCCTACACTTCTAAGTTTCCCTCCTCTTAATGTGGTGCGTGGCCAGCCCCTGCTCTACACCCACCTCCTTCTGATAAATTCCATATCCTAGATCTTCCTCCTTTCCCCTCCTTGCTTGCTTTCTCTCAAAAGGATTATTTTTCTCCATCCTTCAGTGCTAGTTTTGTTAAACTCTAATAAGGTAATTCTCCTAATTTTATTAATTTCTTTTACATAAGACATATTGAACCTCACTTTGTGTATTTTTCTCAGTGATGGGGATACTCAGAATCAGGGAATTGTAAGACCAACAGAGAGAAGTCTGCTTTACACAGGGTGGTCAGGGAAGTCCTTTTCCCTAGAATGATATTTGAGAGGAGACCTGAATGTTGAGAAGGTTTCAGCCAAGTGGACATTTTAGGGAGATAATTCCAGGGAGAGAAAATAGCAAAGTCAAAGCTGCTGAGGCAGGAACAAATTTCTCGTGTTAGAAGAATAGCCAGAAAGCCTGTGAGGGGTTAGAGAATAGTGAATAGGTTGAGATTAGGAATAGAAGAGTTAGTGTTCAGGCTGCAGGTCAAGGTAGGTAATTTGGATGTTATCCTAAGTACTTGGGAGAACTGCTGAGGGTTTTCAGCTGGTGGCATGATTTGATTTAAAGGATTACTCTGGTTACTGGTGGAGGAAGATGGAAGAGGGGTAATCGAGGAAAAATGTGAGGCCAGTTAGTAGCATAATGCAAAAACACAGGGAAGATCCAGTGATGGCTTGGCTAGTTTGATGGCAGTGGGAATGGAAGTGGCCAGATTCAGCACATATTTTGGTGACAGGATTTCTAGCCCCACTGATGGGTTAGATGCACTACAATAAAACAAGCGAGTTATATCCCAGTGGAATGAGCCATTTAAAGGAGGACTCTGTAAACTTAGTTTGCCTTAACTCAGATGGATGCATTGCTAATACCGCAACTCTATTTAGGGACATATGAGGGCAGGTGTCTTTTATAATCCCTCAACTAACAGTCATAGGTGGATCAAGTGCACTATTTAATGCTCAGTAACTCACTTAACTAAACCCAGGCTTTTCCTCATCTGCATGGCAAACAAAGGCTAATTACGCTTGCTAAATGACTGCAATTTACTGAGAAATAAATAACAAAACAAAAGCCAAGTTACAAAAAATATGGAAGTAGAGAGAAATAAAGAAAGAAGAAAATAAAAATACACCAGGTTGACAAATCCTGTTTTAGGCCTTGTAAGTTTCATGTTCCTTGATCACCATGGTCTGCCCATAGCCTATGGTCTGGAGGCAGCTTGCCCAGGAAAGAAGCAAACCCTGTTAACTTCGGTTGACCTTCCTATCACTTTTGAAACAACCACGATAACAACAGCAGTTGCAGTAGCAGCAGCCATAAAATCCCCTGGCCTGACTCTCCCTCCCTTTTATTTTTCTCCTCTCCTATGGCAGTGAACACAAAGGACAAATCTGTCATTAACTATTTGCAAATGATCAGTTACCCACTGCAGCTGTTTGCTCACCAGATAGCCATGCCAAGCACAGCTGCTCAGATGTGCCAGCCCAGTTTGGCTGGCCCCTACACCACCCACCTCCAGCTGCCCCCAGACTGCCTCAAGGAAAAATGGGCAGGCTGAACCCTACACTGGCAAGATGAATTGTAGTTTTCCGCTCCCAGAGAATCTCAATGTTTCCGCTTCCCTGGGCCTTCTTGGACCACTTAGTGAAACTGGCTGAGAGGTGTTTGACCAGTAGTCTCACCTCCCATGAGGCTGCTGGTCTGAAGGCTGAGATGTGATAACTCTTCAGAGGTTACTGGCCAGTTCTTAAGAAAGGTAGTCTAACTGCTGCCTGGGTCCTCTGATTGCCTTTTTTTTTTTTTTTTTTCCAGCATGCAGCTTTGTGCTTTCACTTATTAATTTTCACCAGCTTCTAAAGGTCAACGACCCTGGCAAGCAGAGATTCACAAATAACAGGTGCAGAGACTCTGCCGCCTGCCTCCATGGGACATTGCTCTGTCACTTTTATTTACTGAATCAATCCACCAGTGTCCAGCAGGAGAACAACAGCTAAATGGCCATTAATTGTGGGCTGATGTGCAGATGAAACAAATCTCCAAAGGGACTGTAAACCTTTGTTCCTTCACCTCCTCCTGCTCTTGCTATGGGATTAGCAGTAAATCATTCAGTAGCCTCATCTCCTTATTATAAATTTACCATTCAGGGCATCCCAGGTGAGCTAGTGCTAACCTCTCTTTCTCTGTCTTCTCCCCCATCCTTGGCTCCTTCCCTCCTTTCTTGTCTTTCCTTCCTTCCCCTTTTCTCGTTCTTTGTCTTAATCTTTTTTGTCTCTCCTTTTGTAATTTTTCTGTCTCTATTTTTCTTTCTCTCTCGTACACTTATGCTCATCCCTAAACATAGTGGCCTTTGTATCTCATTGCCCTAGGGAGCACCATTTTCTGCTCATGCCAACATCCATCTTTGCCCTTTTCTCACATGTGTGTATGTAGACACAGAGCATGGCTACAGCTGGGATTCCTAGGGAATAATGATAATGAAAAAACAAAAACAAAAACAAAACAAAAACAGAAAAAGTTCTCTTCAAAAAGAGTTTTTCCTTTTCTCTCTGTTTCTGTCATTATTCTTTAGCAAAGCTCTTTAACTCCTCAGAGTCCAAAAGGAGCTTAATTAAAGTATGAAAG
Source organism: Mustela nivalis (assembly GCF_964662115.1). NCBI lineage: Eukaryota > Metazoa > Chordata > Mammalia > Carnivora > Mustelidae > Mustela > Mustela nivalis. The sequence goes on from NC_139033.1 coordinate 50,867,938, forward strand.
AGAATTTGAAAGTAAGCAATAGACAAAGAAGGAGTACAATGGATCTGAGCTCTGTTGAAAAGTCTGGGGAATGCACTGCAAGGGTTTCTATTATCTCTAGGACATGCATAGCACTGGTGTGGTCTCTGGTAGTCAGCCATCGGTGCAGTTTGATTTGAGAGACATTAGGTAGGGAACCCCAAACCCCAAAATGAGTCCTAAACTGGTCTCCATAATAAGCACAAATCCATAATAGACTTCAGTCCATTTGACATGTTTATTTAAGCATCGTCTTTTTAATATGTTCTTTAAAAATGTTTAAGTTAATCAGTCATCTACACCTTAACATACATATTTCTTTCTGTAGCTGTAGTCAGAGAGAGCAGAAAAGTACTGATAGAGTGGATGGGAATGGAGTGTTTTAAGGTCTAGAGAAGATCTGTCCTCAACAGAATAATAGTGTAGAAAAGCAGGGAGGGTGAGGAGGGCAAAAAGGGTAAACTTTCCATACTTCATAGTGGGGCTATGTACGAGTTCTGGGCGTAAATTCCAATAAAGCCAGTCTTCAGACTTGGAGAAAGAGGTATAAATCACACTTGCTTAGTGATTGCTGCTACTAATAAAGTCCAGTTACTGATGGACAGAAATGCATGCCTGATGAGTTATTCATGACACACATTTTTGTAGATGTATAACATAGCACATTGCCTGGGACACAGGAGAAAGCAAAACTAAATTGTACAAGTACATATTGAGGGTCAGAGATATTCACAGATGGGGTTTTCTGGTTATCCAAAATTTTAAAATAAATGAAGAATAACCAGATTTTAAAATTCACATTGAAACTATATATTTTATTGTTTCCCTGATAACATTTTAAAAAATTGAGAGTAGAAGCAGTATAGTTTTGATGACACTGTCTGTAACTCTAGACATCCTGGGTTTTTATCCCACATCTTCCAGCTATTCATTGTAGGACTCTGGGTATTTTGACCTTTCATTAATTTATTCAATAATTACTAAGGGGTGAATGGTTAGTAATATTTCTCATCTCTGGCCAATGGAGTATAAATAAGTTACACATATGGCCAGAATTGGATCCTTTGCCCTCAGTGTGACTGGATAGGACTCGGGCTGGCTGAAGATCCAGAGATAATCACCCTACTGTGAGCAGTCTTCTCATTTTACTTTAGTGTTTTTGTTTGTTTGTTTGCTCATTTTACCATTTTCTAGTTATGCTATGATGTGAAAATGTTTGGAAACAATAGAGATGGAAGTAATGACCAAACATTGGCTAGATCAGGAGAGGTTCTAAGCAGAGCATGTTGCTGGTTGGGAGCCAAGTGACTAGGGGTTTTCCAAGAACATTGGAAAGCCACCATGACAGGAATACAAAGAAAAGTGTACCAAGGAGTGGAAGGAAGGAGAGAAGAAGTGGAGACCTAAAGATGCAGGGCCTTGTGGTAGCTACCCTGGAGACACCTGCCTCAGTGCAAGCATAAACATTTCAAAGAAAGGGCATTTGATAACAACTTGCTGAACTTTTCATAGCCTCATAACCATTGAATGTTTTGGGACATTATCTGAGTTTCAGTGCCAGCTAAGCTAGAAGTACCTTAGTGAACTTCGTTCAACTTGATATCTTTGTTCCTCAGTTTCTTCACCTCAAAAATCTGAAATTTTAAATCCATTTTCTCTAAATCTAGCTCTAAAATTCTTGTTACCAAGGTTATTGATAGAGCTTCTAAAGAAAAGGAGGATTCATCTATTAGATAATCTTTGCATATATCACAAAGTCTGCTTTTCTTATTGTTTCTCATTTTTGTTCTCTAAATAACAATAATTATGTCATTTGACCTAATAAAGTCACAACAAAGTAGAATCTTTCTGTAGCCATAAAATGTAATTATTAACGAGAATAGACAAATGTCTAGGTTTTAGTAGGGGCTTTTTCCCTAGATAAGCAAATTCATACAAGTTATCCAACTTTTTAAAATACAGAAATAAAGGGAGACATTCCATAGGGAGCATCTCTCTTCAAGTGTTTTAAAAAACAAACAAAAAACTCAAAGCCATCAAAGAATTATAGGCAGATGAAGAAGCTGCAGCCACTCAGGGTCCTAGAAGGAAAATTTTAGCCTGGCTTTCATAAACACCAGCCAGCCTATTGAGCTTTGTATTTGTGGGGTAGAGCTGGGTTCTGATCAGTGATGATTTATTTCTGATCCTCAGCTGGATATATATGAATTGAAGATATTTCTAGTGTTCTGAATTATAGAAAATCCTAGGCTAGATCAAATCATTGGGATATTTTAAAAATCAGTTGTGGGGAAGAGAGAACACATTGGTAAAGCTTTATGTAAATCATGTAGTCATTTTGAAGTGGGGACCTCTTGATTACTATGTAGCTTATGTCCAAACGTGCTCTCAAAGTCTTTGGTGGTAATGCACTTTTATTTTCATGTTATAGAAAGAACAAAAAGTCATGCAAGAGATTCTATTAGGGAAAATTTTTTTTGTTGTTGCTCTCTTATTCCATGCTGGAAATAGCTTTCGTTAACTACAAAACCTACCTACGTCATTAATTTAACATTTCATTTTTCAAACAAAATTTAAGTGCTTATCATACACCATGTGTTTGATGCTAATAGACAAGGTAGAAAGAGTTTGTGCCTTCATGAAGTTCACAGTCTATCTGAGTACTTGGCTTAGAAACTAGTGCATGCCAGAGCATATAAAAGGGAATCCTAGCATGCTCTCAGAATCCAGGAGAAACTGTGAGAAACAATATTTGAGGGTAGATCTTAGTAAAAGTCCATGAACAGTGCCCGAGAACTTAGAAAAAGTTTCAACTTCTGGCAGTTGTGGGGAGCCAATATCAATCTTGAACTTCCTTCTTCATTTTAAGAACATCATCCCACACACGAGCTTTACCAAGCTTTGACAGTGAGAACTTTACTTGCAGCACTTTTTTAAAATCTCCTGGGTATCTCCACATATATTTCAGCCTCAGCACCATTAAGGGATTGGACATGAATATTCTTTAAACCTTTGATCACTTCAAGAGGGTAGAACGGGATAGGAGGAGTCTTTCATGCTGGAAATTCTTATGTCATTGTCCAATGTAATACATAACACACCTGTCATCTTCACAGGAAAAAGCCCGGTTGCCTTTTAAAAATTCAGCCCTAAGGGTCTCTCCTGTGATATGTGACCTAGAAGACAGATAACTAGGAGGATTCTTTGAGTGAAGGAATCCTGGGTTTTATTGCTTTCGGATGTAACCACCTCCAGAGCTGTGGAAGAAGTTGCTATTTAATTAGAGAGATTAAACCAGGGATGTACTTTTCTCCTAACAAAAGAAAAAGACAGGGGGCTCAGGGGAGTTCTGGGTGTCTATACCTTGCCCAGAAGGCAGGATTTGCTTCTTTAAAATGACTCATCCATATGTCTGGATCAGGGCTTTCTATATTCACCTTGTTTTATTCATACTTAGGAATAACTTTCCAAAGTACAGGAAACAGTAGCCACATTTACTTATCTGTCTTCAGTGATGTGGCTCGGCTTATAACAGAAGGTCTTTAGATGACTTAACAGAACAACACGACAGAAGTAAACTGGGGTAGGAAAAAAGACTATTTTTGTGGGATTTGGGAGAGTTTATAGAAGGATTTATATTTGAGAAATATATTTTCTCTTGACACCTGTTTTTTCATCATTGGACAAAGAAGCAATGTACAGATTTAAGTTACATAGGGACCACTGGTGAGAATGAGAGAGAAAAGTTTTATGTAGGAGTAGCCATGTCAAGGGGTTTCAATGTACTCAGAAGGCCACAGAGACCCCTTCATAGTTTTGAACAAGAGATTACCATATTCCAGATTTGTTTTCATAAAATAACAATGACAAGATTTGAAGCAAAATCTGATACAATGGATCTGAGCACACTTCCATATTGTTAGTATATAAATGAGATCCTTATGCTGATTGGAATTTCAGTGTAGCCCAGATGGCCTGGAGAGAACTCAAATGACAGCAAATATAGCTGTAATGGCCACCATCTTGCTACATTAGACAGATTTAACCCCTATTCACTGTGACCAGTGCAGCTCCTAATCATGTGCAAACAATTCTACACTGCATTTCAACTAAAAATCCAATTTTAACGTTATTCAAGACCTCTCACCAGGTAACCTTGTCTTATCCCTTAACCTCAGCTATGGCTCCTGCCCTTACTGTATCGATGGTCCAGTTCTAATGAAATTTTTGCTGTCATTTTAATTCATTTGTACTTTCAAAATCCCATGCCTTTTCACACAATGTTCCTTTTGCTCAGAAGACTATTTTTTTTTTCCCCTCTTCTGTTATCAAACTCCAACTTATCTTTAGGATTCAGTTCAAACACCGCTTCCATTTTAAGGCATACCCCTGGCTTTTAATTAGGCTTACTACAGCTTCCACAAGACCATGTTTTTGCCCAATTTTAGCATTTCATTCATTTAGCAAATATTTTTTGAGCAACCTTCACATGTCAGGTACACTGTTGCCTCTGCTTGGGATACTATCGTGAACATATAATACTCTAGTGAATTTTTTCATATGTTATTTCCCCACTAGACTACAGATATCTTAATGATGGACCCTATTCAAATCATCTCTGTGTCCCAAGGATCTAAATGTTACTGTTATTTAATGAAGCCTTCAGTAGTTACCTGATTTTTTATTTGATTGAATAAGTATATTTTTATGGGCTCCTGATTCTGAGCACATTAATATCATCTGCATCCTTGGGTATCAATCTATCATCCTTTTACATACTTTATGTTTCAGGGGGTTTGTAAAATCATTTTTTCATTAAATAAGTTTTGGTACATAATCCAGATCTTTCCATTTATCCCTTATTTCTTCATAAAACTTTGCTTGTTCCTTGTCTTCTTGGTTATTTCCTTAGGAGTCAGCCATTATGAACCATTTTTTTCCCCCAAGTAAATGAAGCTGAAATAAGGGGTGAAAGCAGGACTTTTTTTTTTTTAAGATTTTATTTATTTATTTGTCAGAGAGAGAGTGAGAGAGAGAACACAGTAGGCAAAGTGGCAGGCAGAGGCAGAGAGAGAAGCAGGCTTCCCGCTGAGGAAGGAGCCAGATATGGGACTCGATTCCAGGACCCTGGGATCATGACCTGAGCCAAAGGCAGTGACTTAACAGACTGAGCCACCCAGGTGTCCCGAAAGCAGGACTTTTGAAGGTTCCATATTTCCATTGTACTGTGGGGCTATAAGGAGTGGTGAATCATATCACAGAATATTTATACTTCAGGTTGGACTAATTGGGGTTTATAGAGTTGGGGGATTTTGAAAAGATTTTGCAGGTTACTTAACCTCAGATTATACCACAGACTTTTCTATTTGCCCCTGATAAGGTTTTCATGCTCTATTTGAATGCTTTCAGTGAGGGAGATATCTTAAGATATTTTAAAGCATTTTAATGTTTTTAAAGTTACTTGTGTTGTTGTTTTTGTATTAATTTAATCTGTCTTCTTATAACTTTCTGGTGCTGGGAAGTCATTAGAATAAGTTATAATTAATATGTATCGAGTTGCAAAGTGTTTTAGGAAAATCTGACTTCTCACCTTGGAAAAGATGATTAAGATAACTTCAAAGTCAGTGTGCCAAAGGTAGGCTGAACACCTATCCTATTTTTGCTTCTATGTGACCCAAAGTAAGGGGCAGAGAATAATAATCCTTAAAGCAATCAGGGACTCCCTTCACAAGCTCTGTTCTCTTGTACCACTAGAAACTCTTAACTTATTCCCTTTGGTAATTAATTTACCTGTTTTACTTTCCTAGTTTGTATCAGTTAATCAACCCTTACAGAATGCCTGCAGTGACAGAACTCTGTTCTAGGCTCAGTGGAAATAATTGCCAACACTGACCATGAAGTCACAGTTTTTTTTTTTTTTTTCCAGGGGTTTAAATTAAAGAGAAAGAAAAGAAGAATATAGAGTAAAACACTCGATTTCTCATTCTTAGTCTTCTTTCAATCTTTATGAAGCATTACGCTGTGGTCAACAACATATCATTCCTGGAAATCTCTGGGGGTTTATGTTACAGATATTTTAATTAAATATTCTTTAAGATACAACCATACTATCATTTTCCATTTTACACATGCATATATGACTGAATGTTCTACCACTAGAGAAAAAGCCAGGGATCTGTTTATATTGGCCTCAGACCCTGAATTTGTCACTTAGCAGGCATCACATCTGGCTAAGCCAGTGGCCACAGATCCATATTATGTCTACAGTTGGGCTTTGTGCTTGTAGAAGTTATAGATAAATTAATGTGAATGCTAACATTTTGAGAGTGAGGCTTTCACCAGAAAATAAAAGCTAAGTAATAGGAGCTGCACAGATCCATGACAACAGAAGGTGAACATGAATAGCACCTTCTGTATTTCCAATAATTGTTTATTCAAATAAGTAGTTCTTTCCTTATTATGGCTTTCTTTTTGCTCTGTACCTAAAGTGCAGAACAATAAAATAAAACAAAATGAATACATAACAACCACAACAGGAACAACAACAATTTTTTTATAGTTATCTATTCATAATACTATGAGAACATTGGGGGAAAACAGTTATTAAAACACAGCTGAGTATTTATAAGACATAAACAAATATTCATATTTTGAAAACATAAATCAATATTCAGTTGAAGTTAAGTTCAGGATCACTGTATATTCAGTATTGATCAGATGGTGTCCTATCATTATTATTTACCAGATGAATATAAATATAGATCTTTAAATGAAACAAAAAGTAGAAAAGAAAAATAATATGAAGTTGTTGTTAAAGACAGTGACCAAATAGGTCAACTATCAAAGCTTTACTTGATAGATTTTTTTTTTCAATGTTTCATTATTTCTGGGGCCTGTCACTTGCTCTGGGGAGAGAAACAGTGTGCTGTTATGAGTTTTCCCGAGGAGAAAAGGAAAAAAAAGGCAGTTAAAAGGCTTTTGAGTTCAACAAATGTGTCCTGAGAGCCAAATGGAACAGGGGTGAAATCCTAGCTAAAACCCGTAGGGAATAATTTGTTGTTAGCAGCATCTGGAAAGGAAGTGTGGGAATGGCTGTGGAGTTTTGTTTAGAGAACAAATGGAAGAAAAGGGGCTTTAAAAAGGTAGATTTGAAGACAGGATGGGGGAGGGAGAAAGTGATGGAGGCCTCGAATGAGTTTAGGGATTTAGGAAGGAGATTTAATAGACTGAATAGCAGGTCACCACTAAAGAAGTGAAAACCTGAGCGAGAGACATCAGTAAGAACGCGCTGTGTTAGTGCGTGCGCTTCGAACCTAAAAGCAAACTCAAATTAAATAGTTTATTATTCCTCTGCTGCTCCTACCACTAATAATGTGTTTTCCCTCAAGAACTGAGTATTTTGAAAATCTATATTAATCATGGAGACCAGTGTTTGCACTTATCCGTGGACGGCCTATTCTCGAGGCCACCTTACTGCTCACACTGCTTCTGCTTTTCTGGAGCGAAGTGGAGACCGTGGCCGAGGCATTGGACCCTGTGGCAAGGGGCTGGCAGACCCCGACCAGACCCTGCAGTCCGCCTGGGCTCATGCTGGGATAGAGCCCACTGTTCTCTTGTAGACCGCACGTTCAGCTGGCAAAGCACCCTGCCCTGGACTCTTCATTGCATGAACAATATTTCAATTACAGGAATAGGGGAACATAAAAGCCACAAATACTGAGGCAGGGAATGTTTGATTCTAAATGGTCTGTGGCCCCCTTCCAAGTCTTGTCTTTTATTCCTACATCCTTCCACTTCTCTTCCAGAAATTCAGGGTTTGGGCAGATAGCTGTGGCTACTGAACCACAGAACCGGTGGCGGTGGTGTGTTCCCAGTGTGTCCACGGCCACATCTCAGGAGTGACTCGGGCACCTGGCGCTGATGCATGGCTTCTTAGGTCAATTCTATAAGAATTATTTTGTCCCAGACTGAAAGGCTCTCATTTACTTTCTAATCTGTGGGGGTAAGTAGTGGTAAGGAGTGAGGGAAATTAGAATACAAAGTTAGATTTTGGGTTCTTGTAACCTTCCTATCCCCCGTCCCCGCCGTCCATTTTATCTCTTCCTAACTCTGGAGCATTTGGGCAGCCCTCTATTTCAGGTCCATCTAATGCCTACTGATAAGGGGCGCTCCAGAATGCTTTACCTGAATAGAAACTAGGCTGGGGCTAACTCTCCTATGAATATTTGAATATTGCAGGAGATTCAACCAATTACAGCTATCATTTATTCGATGGATAAAAACAAAATGTTCTCTGCCTACACGGATTCTGAGGTCTGAGGACCTGGCTTTAAATGAGGATTCCCTACTTAACTGGCCATGAGACTCCAGGCAAATCACTAAACCTCCCAGTTCCTGAGTTCCTTTATATGTGAAATAGGTTGGTGCACAAAATAAATGAGTTAATATGTGTACAGTGTTTAGACTAGAGATAGAGTCATAAAAGTTTTTACCACATATGTGTTAAATATTACTATTATTTATCACCCCATTATTATTACTATTATATCCCTGATGTTGTATATGCAAGTGTCTAAATACACTGCTTATTTTATCTGAACAATGTCATGTGGTATGTATTTCACTTATCATACATTAGTAAAAGGGAAAGCCAGTATTTTAACTTGGGTCTGTTTCTAGATCTTGTGTTTTCCTTACTATGCAAGTATTTCAAAGATGTTGTTATAGTATTAGAATTTCTATTATGATGGTAGATGAGAGAAGATATTCTAGATATCTAATAAGATTGTAGATAACTAATAATATCTTTTACCTTTTATTTATTTCTTTTATTTACTTACTTTGGTGCCAAAATGTTACACAAAACCATCAATATTTCATTTATCTTGGGTCTGTTTCTAGATCCTGTGCTTTCCTCACTATGCAGGTATTTCAAAGATGTTGTTATAGTATTAAAACTTCTGTTATGATGGTAGATGAGAAAAAGATATTCTAGATATTTAATAAGATTGTAGATAACTAATAATATCTTTTACCTTTTATTTATTTCTTTCAATTACTTACTTTGGTGCCAAAATGTTACACAAAACCATCAATATTTCATTTTACTATAAAAAGAACCCTATAAGGCATCTTTGATTATTACTCCCATTTGACAGATAGTGTCTAAGATATAATGAGTTGTTTGTTTGTTTTGTCTTGTTTTTAGCTCACATATAGTTACAGGGACAAGTAAGTGATAAAGGTGAAATTTACAGCGCTGTTCAGAGCCCAAATTATTCCAAGTGTCTGCGGTAGAAAATGACAACTTCTGCATGTTCAACAGAACAATGATTGAACAACATGAAATATTAAATGATAGTGGGGATTGCTGATAATTAAACCAGAAGTTCTTGGGCAGTGACATTCAGTAAAAACATTTGATGAAATTTTAGTGCTGAATAAAAAAGGTAGTATTAGAGGTTCAGATCCATACCCTTTTCCTCATCTTCTGGAGTATATTATCATCATTACAGTCTTGGTCATCTTAACAATAGCCAGAAGAGCATTGCTTTTTTATATTTTTTAAATGGTCTCATGTATAAAACCCAATTTCTCCTTCATTACATATCTTTGAAATATTAGCATTATTCCCATTTGAGACTTTGGGAAACTGAGAAGCAGAAAGTACAAAGGACTTGTCAAACATAATGAAGTTATGACCCGAATCTTTTGATGTGTCTGTCTAAACTTTTAATATTCATGCTGGTCCACTTCTAAGAAGTATAGAAGAAAAGCAAAGCAAAGGAAAGGGAAGGGAAGGGAAAGGAAGGGAAGGAAAGGGAAGGGAAGGAAAGGGAAAGAAAAAAAGGAAAGGAAAGAAAAGAAAAAAAAAAAAAAGGAAAGGAGAGACATTAGGCATTTCTCTCCCTTACTCCTCCACCAGTAACTCCCAATTAGTAGCTTGGATTTAAAGTGTGTGTATACAGGTGTAACAGGCAAAATGATAGAATAATAAAAATCTCTTTATTCTCATTTTTAATTTTAATGCTTTCATTTAGCAAATATACTTTGGCAGTTGCTCAGTAGGAGCCAGAGTTTACTTGCAGAAATGAATAGATGTGATGGTCAAGGCCTCTTCTCTCAAGGATTTGAAAATTCATTAGTATAACAGATAAAAGTACAAACCATAAAGACACAATATCGTAGTAGAGATATCAAGCAGGGCTATGAAACCACTAGGAATGAACAATGGCTTCTGCCTTAGAAATCTAGGGAGTCTCCAGAGAGGAGAAGGGTATTAGATCTAGGACTTGGGGAATTTCTTATAATTCATCAGGCAGAAAAAGGATGTAAGGAAATGCTGGCGTCATGAACAGCATGTACAAAGAAAGGCCCAGGTGTGTGATCATTACCCAAGTCATCTCCCCTGAATAGAAAGAGTTCAGTAATACTAGTGTTTAGAACTACATGACTGTAGCCAATCCTATTTGGTTATTCTAAATTTAATAAACTGTGTGGGGTTAATGGGCTGTGTGCCCTAAGGTGGCCACTTTACATTTAGGGCCTCTGTTTCTTCATCTGTAAAACAAAAGAGTTGGTTTAAGTTCTGTAAAATCTTTTAAGATAGGTATAAAATCCTCCAAATGGTGACAGAAGCAATTCTTTCCTCATTAGATTCCATCAGTGAGTATATGAACATTGGGCCCAGGTGTTACTATAATTATGATAAATTGGACAAATACTGAATGTTCAATGGCCTTCAAAATTCATTTTACCACCTGTGTGGTAGGCTGCCCTACTAATAGTGGTGGAAGAAACCCCCACCACCCACTGACCTACTTCTACTTCCTTAGTTATTTCAGACACAGAATTTTGTGAAATTTTAAACACACACACACATATATGTATATATATATGCATATGTGTATATATATATTTCATACACATGTATATACATGTCTATCTGTATTATATATAACATATAAAGACACAATTTATTGGGTTATGCATTTTGATGTCCTATGGAAGAATGAATTACTCTAGGATAAAGAGAATCATGACACAAAGCTAACTTGAAATTTGTAAAATTCCTGAGGCAAGAGAGCCTCTCATGGCAAGTAAAGGCACAAATGGTTGAGACAAATGAGAACCAAGAAAAAGTATATTAGAAGAATTGATAGTTGAAGATTAAGCTAAATTGACCTATTCCAAAAAGGAGAACACATCCAAAATAATAGATGTTTGGGGGGTAACCAGCTGATTATGGTAATCCAGTGTCATTTTCCAGGTCTTGTTTGCTTTTGTCCTAATCACAGTGAGAATATAAATGGGAAGCTTATTAATTTATTTGGCAATTATTTATTGAAGATTTAATCTACACCATACATGTCTTTTCTCATTACCACATGCTTGTCACTCAACATTATCAAGAAATAACAGGGCCTCTAGATGAGTGCTAGGGATATTTGTTATTTTAGGATGATACTACTAAATTCTAGAAAGCCAAGAAGAAAAAAGTTTACTTTGGACCAAATAATTTGACATCTCACTCCCATTCTTTTCTTTCCCCTCCATAACACTGCCACCACTACTACCAACTCTATCTTGGCAAGAACACTGGGAAAGGTACATTCACAGAGAGAACAAGTATAATCAAATAAGCGTGCATTGCTTTTTAGGGATTTGGCGTCCATGGCTTACTCAAGAGGACACCCTCTTTTTGGTTAGGCTAGATATATCTAGATTTCAAAACCTAGATCTATGCAAGCTTAACAGTCTACACTTTATAATGCCAACCAAAAACTAGGTCTGCATTTGAATTTTGCAACTGAAGTGATGTACATGAAGTCCATACCCTTGGGAGGAAAGAAAAAAATACAGCCCCCCCTCAACCTCCCAAAAAAGAAAAAGGACATTTACTGCTGTAGTTACATTACACTAGCGAAGGCTACACAGCAGGATTTTTAGAGGAGAGAGTCATTATTTTCAAATGAGTAGATATGGTAGACTTTCAGGGAGGTTGGCTTTTGAGTGTGACCTTGAAGAATGAATATGAATTGAAGTACAGAGAGAAGATGATAGAAAATTCTAGGCAGATAGAACACCAAGAGAAAGACACAGAATGGCCACAACCCTGAAGATTTCCAGGATACAGAAAAGAGTTTAGTTTGACTAGAGCAAAGGGTATATGGAAGGCAAAGTAAGAACAAAGGCAATAGAAGCCCATGGCGTTTTTGAGCCTAAGGAACAGTACAGTTAAAGTTTCCCATTGAGGAAGATTAATATGGGAGCAAAGCACAAGATGAATAAAACTGCACAGATTAATAGAAACCCACATTGGAAGTTGGTTTATCAGTCAGGAAACCACTGAAAGGACATAAGTAAAAAAGAGGCAATAGTGTTACTCAGGTGGTTAAAAGGGAACGCAGACAATGAGTGGAAGATATTTTAGGAAGGCTGAAAGTATTGAATTGGAGAGAAAGTTATAGATAAGGAGAAGGAAGAAATCAAAATGATACAAAGACAAGAGTTTAAATCTGAGATCCTGAAAGGAGTGTTGTGTCATTACATAGGGAATGTGCAAGCAAGAAAGAGTTTGTAGGTAAAATTATATATTTGCTCTTAAATGCATTGAGTTGAAAAAGTTTGCAAAGTGTCCTAGATAAAGAGTTTTGTGGAATATTAGAAATGTAGTTCAAGAAATAGCTTAGGGTTGTAACATTTCCCATAGAGGTGATTTTAAGCTTTTAAGAATGGCTTATATTTTTTATATAGTCACTGAAGAAGAACAAAAAAATGGATAGATATTTAGGAAATGTATATATTAAAGCATGGGAAGAAGCAGAGAAGGAAAGGGGATAGAAAAAAGAATATCAGAGGGTATGTGCTTTGGTGAGTGCTGTGAAGTGTGTAAACCTGGTGATTCACAGACCTGTACCCCTGGGGATAAAAATATATGTTTATTAAAAAAAAAAAAAAAAGAAAAAAGAAAAAAGAATATCAGAAAGAAATAAAAAATGATATGCTTAAGGCACAGGAAGATTGAGAATGGTGGCAAATTAGAAAAAAAAGAGAAAAATATATTTTACACCTACGAGTATTATAAGCTTCAAAAAACAATCAAATTGTGAGTGACTTGAATAGTGGAGGAGGGAGCCAGATTGTGAGAGATAAAGAAATTTGTGGTCAGTAGTAATCAATGCAATGTATGATTTATCAGTCCTCAGATGGGACTAACAGTCTGGCAATTGGGGAATCTCCCAGCAACAGTAATCTGTGTTTTTCTTCACTTTGTGCTTTGCACTTTGTGAAAGAATTCAGGTCCATACTCTTCTCAAGGAATGAACAGTAGCAATGCAGACCTAATTCTAAATGCTTTAAAATCTTACCAAAAAATGATATGGCCTATAGAATAATATATCCCACAGGCTGTACCTATAGGATGCCAACATAGAGATCAATTACCCCTATCAGTCATAACTCTGGATTATCAGTAAAGAAGAAGTCAAACTCTCACTGTTTGAAGATGATCTGATACTTTATGTGGAAAACCCAAAAGACTCTACCCCAAAACTTCTAGAACTCATATAGGAATTCAGTAAAGTGGCAGGATATAAAATCAATGCACAGAAACCAGTTGCATTTCTATACACCAGCAAGACAGAAGAAAGGGGAATTAAGGGGTTAATCCCATTTACAACTGCACCCAAAACCATAAAATACCTAGGAACAAATCTAACCAAAGAGGCAAAGAATATGTACTCAGAAAACCATAGAATATTCATGAAAGAAATTGAGGGAGACACAAAGAAATGGAAAAACATTCCATACTCATGGATTGGAAGAACAAATATTGTTAAAATGTCTATGCTACCTAGAGCAATCTAGATATTCAATGCAATCACTATCAAAATGCCATCAACCTTTTTCACAGAAATGGAACAAATAATCCTGAAATTTGTATGGAACTAGAGAAGATCCCAAATAGCCAGAAGAATGTTGAAAAAGCAAAGCAAAGCTGGGGGCATCACAATTCTGGGCTTCAAGCTCTGTTGCAAAGTTGTAATCATCAAGACAGTATGGTACTGGCACAAAAACAGACACATGGATCAGTGGAACAGAACAGAGAGCCCAGAAATGGGCTTTATGGTCAACCAATCTTCAACAAAGCAATAAAGAACATCCAATGGAAAAAAGACAGTCTCATCAACACACAGTGTTGGTAAAATTGGACATACACATGCAGAAGAATGAAACTGGACCGTTTCCTTACACCACACAAAAATAGACCCCAAGTGGATGAAAGACTGCAATGTGATACAGGAATGCATCAAAATCCTTGAAGAGAACACAGGCAGTAACCTCTTTGACCCCAGCTGCAGCAGCTTCTTCCTAGACACATTGCCAAAGGCAAGGGAAACAAGGGCAAAAATGAACTATTGGGACTTCATTAAGATAAAAAGCTTTTGCACAGCAAAGAGAGTCAACAAAATCAAAAGTCAGCTGACAGAATGGGAGAAGATATTTGCAAATAGCAAATCAGATAAAGGGCTAGTATCCAAAATCTATAAAGAACTTATCAAACTCAGTACCCAAAGAACAAATAATATACTCAAGAAATGGATAGAAGACATGAAAAGACATTTTTGCAAAGAAGACATCCAAATGGCCAACAGACCCATGAAAAAGTGCTCCACATCAGTGGGCATCCTGGAAATACAAATCAAAACCACAATGAGATACCACCTCACACCAGTCAGAATGGCTAAAATTAACAAGTCAGGAAACGACAGATGCTGGGGAGGATGTGGAGAAAGGGGAACCCTCCTACACTGTTGGTGGGAATGCAAGCTGGTGCAGCCACTCTGGACGACAGTATGGAGGTTCCTTAAAAAGTTGAAAATAGATCTACCCTGTGACACAGTGATTGCACTTCTGGGTGTTTACTTCAAAGATACAAATGTAGTAATCCAAAGGGGCACATGCACCCCAGTGTTCATACCAGTAAAGTCCACTATAGCCAAACTATGGAAGAGCCTAGATGTCCATGGATAGATGTGGTATGTATATACAATAGAATATAATGCAGCCATCAAAAAAATTGAAATCTTGCCATTTGCAATGACATGGATGGAATTCGAGGGTATTATGCTCAGCAAAATAAGTCAGCCAGAAAAAGACAATATATGATCTCACTGATATGTGGAATTTGAGAAAGAAGGCAGAGGATCATAGGGAAGAGAGAAAAAAAGTGAAATAAAGTGAAACCAGAGAGGGAGACAAATCATAAGAGACTCTTAATCTCAGGAAACAAACTGAGGGATGCTGGAGTGGAGGGATGTGGGAGGAATGGGGTGGCTGGGTGGTGGACATTGGGGAGGGTATATGCTATGCTGAGTGCTGTGAATCATGTAAAACTGATAAATCACAAACCTGTACCCCTGAAACAAATAATACATTATATGTCAATAAAAAATTAATTTAGAAAATTAAAATATTATTGATGACATTAAAAACCCCCTCTGGATTCTAAATGTAGAAAACGATGTATTCATTAAGTATTATTGAGATAAAACAGGTTGATTTATTAAAGACATTTTTTTTCTGTTTTTAAAAAGTTTTGCTCTTCTTCTTACATACCTTATTGATTATTTCAACATCTGGATTAAAAAAATTCCTGTATCAGTGGGACATTGATTGCAGAGCAAGGGTGATGAGGATAGTGATGGTGATGGTGTTAATTGTTATAATTTCAGGGGCACCTACCATGTTTCAGGTGGTTGATGAGATAATTTATGCACGTTATTCTCATCTCCTACTTGGGGAGGAATAGGATGCTATGCTCTTTCCAGAAAGCTTGTATTTGGTGGGACCATCTCCCTCTGAGCTCATTAGTCTTCAACAAGCATAGCATAGTAATACTACTTAGCACTTTCCATCTTCAGAGTACTTGGCAAATATTAGCTAATTAGTTCTTCAAATACTCATGAGATTTTTCTAAGTATGTACTATTAGTTCTTCAAATACTCATGAGATTTTTCTAAGTATGTACTATTGTTCTTATTACCATGTCACAAATAGAGGCCTGCAATCTACATGACTTTTCCAAGGAAGTAGAAGTTGTCATTGGTAAAGCCAAGAATCTGACTCAGAAATACTTGTTTTGATGCTTTCTTCTAGCCCCAGGACTATGTCTCACTTTTTATGGAAAACATTTATTAATCTGATATAACTAGTCAAAAGATTTTTAAAAAGTATACCTAAAATGTAACAAAATTTTAATTTACTTCCTAGCCATTTACAAAGCTCCTATCTTTCTCCCCTTCATTCAGCACACAAAGTGGAAAAATTATATGTTATTTGATGACTTTAGTTTTTAACTTTTGCTAATGATTTAGGCATTGCAAGGTTTTCGTACAGAATAATCTCCTCATCAGTGGCCATCTTACTGTCATCTCCTTACTAACTAGGTCTTGTCTCCACCACTCTTTACTCCAGTTTTGATTCAGTAAAGGATTCAATGAAGGAAGAGTTTAGAATGAAGGATACTGTGACTCCTAGTCCCTAATAAGCTTGATTCACTTTTGACTCTAAGATAACATACGTGAATTTTACATGACATTCAAAATGTATATCAAGTTTACTTCTTTCACATATTTGATCAAATTTAACTTTCTTCATAATTTTTTTCTAACTTCACCTCAAAATTTCCATTCCCATTGTAATTTCTTTCTTTCTTTTTTTTTTTTTTTTTTAGATTTTTATTTATTTACTTGACAGAGACAGAAAGATCACAAGTAGGCCAAGAGGCAGGCAGAGAAACAGGAGGAAGCAGGCTCCCTGCTGAGCAGGACCCTGAGATTATGACCTGAGCAGAAGGCAGAGGCAGAGGCTTTAACCCACTGAGCCACCCAGGTGCCCCTCATTACCAGTTTGTTTTTGTATCTCTCAGTTTGACATCAACCTCAAAACAGAACTGCTTATATCCTTAACATGTCAGCTCTTCTTGATTTTCCTCAATCATTGTTGCTGGCTTTCTCCAGGTTGTCTCAGCCCCAAACCTTGAATTTACTACTTCCTGTAAGTTTCCTTAAACACCCACCAAAAAAGAAAAACAATATCAACTAGTCTCATTATAACTTGGGGGTATATACATTCTCTTCCTTCCTTTATAATTTCCATGGCTACCCACTCAATACAAACCTATCATAACAGGTTTTTAGTTTGCATCAACAGTGCTTTACCATGGTTAAGTGATCAAATCTTATATATAACCTAACTGACATAATCCTGTATTATTCTAGCAAATACTAGGTTAGTGTAGGAATTGACTGGCTTCCTGTAGAAATTAATAAAACCATCATGGATAATATCAACTGGCATCTGAAAGCTCCTTAGCTTCCAGCAACACTCCCACACTGGAGGTTCTGCCCTCTATCATTCTGGGTGTAGAATCCAGCAATACAGAATTCTAACAGCCAGATACAAATTAAAAATTAAAAATAAAAACAACAAGAAACAACAAACAAAACATAAACCAGACAAACTAACACTACAGCCATCACCAACAAAATCATGGAGTCAGAAACATGGCAGCTTCTGTTCCAGAGAATTCCTTAGAGTATATTATCTAGATCCAGTTCCTGAGAAAGAGAATTCTTCAGAGTTAGGTAGGGATCACAGGGGGTCATCCAGTTCTTGTATATATCAATGCGTATCTGTTTCCACCCTATTTTTTTTGGTGTGTGTGTTTTTACTTGATGGCTGCCCTCGTTTTGTTGATACTGTTTTGGTTTGTTTGGGGCTTGTATTATTTGTTAGTTTAAACTGGATTTCAACCATTGTTTTGTATATTCTTGTCTGAAGAATCTGATTTCATTATGAGGCCTTGGTTGACCTGTCTGCCTAAGGTAACTGAATCCTAGTTGAGTCAAGACCCCTTGGGACTGAGGATTAGTGCTTGTAATATCCAATTCACATCTCTGCAGAAATAGAGAAAGTGTCCAAGATTGGGCAAGCTGTGTGCCACAGCAGAACATTATTTCCTTTTTCTTTCATTTCTGTATTTCTTTTATTTTGTCAGCTTCTTTTTTATTGCCATTTTGTGGAGCAACAATACCAAACAGAAAACAGCAGTTTTCTGGGCAATCTGATTACATTGGTTGCTTTCTTGTTAGTCAGGTGGTTGTGTGTGTTTTTATAAGCCTTCAAACTATTGCCTGCTCTCTTATATAGTTCTGTTCTACTTTATTAGTCTAGTGTCAGCCATTGAAGTATATGTTCTTCAAGGAATGACAAGATAGTACAGAATTCAGCATAATATTCATGCTAAATGGACCTAGACAACATTATAGATTAGGAATAAATTCTTATGAAATGAATATGTGATATAGTAGAAAAATGTATTACGTAAGCCTCAATTTTTGCCTACTCCTATCTCCAGGAATCATAATAAAGAAAATTTATAGAACAAGTTCTTGGATTTAGGAAATGTTTTGGGAGAAAGAGAATGTAAACTAGAAAATACTCATTAACACCTAGAAAACATATTGATTGTGCACAATGGAATATATATCTAAGTAGTTAATGATTTGAAGTTTAGGAGAGGTCCATGTTAAAGAAAAAAATATGAGAGGATGAGAATAGAACATATAATCTGTGACATTTAAATAAAAGTCTATTCTTTCTTACTTCCTCTTCCTGATTATTTTATTTCTCATACTATCTTGTATTAATTCAAATTGATCAGGTCAATATCTTTATAGGTTTTCTATTGTATTGCCATTGTATGTAGATATGTGTATTTCTAAATAAGTTGCAAATTATATACATTCCTTTAGTATTAACCTAGAAGCAAAAAAGGCTGCTGTTATCGTAGGTTATTATTCCTGCCCAAGAGATGACAGGAGAGGCAGAAACTATTTGGAGCTCCGTCTGAATTGCAGTTTTAAGCACATCTGATGTAGTACATGTCTGGAGGTGGCATTTCTAACCTTTTTATCAACTGGGTTCCATGGATCAGAATAAATGATAACAATAGCTCACCGCCTTCTGCTGGACAGATTTGCTACTTGAAAAATGATCAGGGCCCTATTAAGAGAAGCCACACCACCCTAATGGGGAGCAGATCACAGGCCAGGTCTCTCTGCAGCTGTATCTCTCTGTGTGAGAGGACATGACCTTGCCTGTCTTTTTCCCTGGAATCAGTTGAATGATAGACTTCTTTTCTTTCCCCGAATTGTTATAGCAAGAGGAGAGGAAGGATTGCAGATTTTTTTTTTCCCTTTTCCTTCAGAAAAGAGACATGGCCCATTTTAACATCCCCATTATCTATGTGTCTGTCCAAAAAGGCTCTTATTTGAAAAAGCCCTATGGTTTCACAATGATGACAAGCCATTTCTAATGCCACTCTCACTGTCCACAGAGTACCTGGGGCTCCATTTTCATACTTGGAATGGCAATACATTTAGTAACTGCCCCCAAACCTTCTTTACACTGACCCACCCCTCAGATTTTGCTCTGGTCTTCCCTTTCATGAATCATATCTTGTTCCTCCTTTCATGCCCACAGATTGCAGTTCTCCTTCAAGACATAATTCAAATTCTGCATTCTTTCTGAAGTAATCCTTATCCATTCTGACTCACAATACTGTCTCTTTCTTATTATTCTCAAGATCCAGTAGAGACACTAAAGCTTATACTGTGTTCATTTATTTATGGTGCAATAATGTAAGAACCTGATATTGTTATATTTTATTTGATTTTTTCTTTGTTTTTCCCCCTTTTATCTCCTTCATAATTACTCAATTTTGTGTATTTCATCTATAATCTTAAAAATGTACACATCCACTAAATTTTTAGTGTTATTTGGGGGGTATATGAGGCTTTTTTGGAAAATATATCTATAAATGGTATTGGCCAATAATTCTTATTTTATTTCTTAGATATTACTCTACATTCAACCAGGAAAATAAAATTGATCATTAAATGATAAATGGACATATGTGGATGGGTAAATAAATAGAAAGCAAGCAAGAAAGAGATGAATAGATGGATGGATAGGTAGTAGAGAGCAGACAGATAGTAGATAGTGAACAGATACTAGATAGCTTGGTGAAAACTTCACAGACTCATTTCAAAGCACCAGTGAAACCGACATGGGAACAGAAAGCAATCAAATCAAACTGTCAGTAACTATCTAGTCCTCATTTTAAACTTTAAACAAACAAACAAATGGAAAATCCTTGGCCAGGAAAAGCCAAGTATTTCTAAGAAAATTACATGATTCAAAAAAGAATGAATGATTAATGCTTTTGGTTCCACTCTTACATAGAGACAAGAACCATCAGACTATCTTAGGGAGAACTCTTCTTACCTACATTTTTGGAAAACCTGATGTGTGTTTCTCCCCTCACTCCAGGTGCGAGTGTAGAATTCTCATATCTGACTCTACCCTATCCCAGGTTGAAAGAAATGTACAAATTCTGAGAGGTTCAGAAGTGTGACTACTCTGGGGGCACCTGGGTGGCTCAGTAGGTTAAGTTTCCAACTCTTGGTTTCTGCTCAGGTCTTGGTCTCAGGGCTATGAGCCCCATATCGGGCTCCATGCTCAGAGGGGAGTCTGCTTGAGATTCTCTCCTTCTCCCTTTCCCTGCTGTCCCTCTCCCTGCTTGCAAATTCCCTCTCTAAAATAGGTAAATAGATTGAAAAAAAAAAAAAAGAAGTAGGACTGCTCCAAATATATAAATTATTTTCAAATAGAGTGAGGACAGGGTCCCACTTTTTTGTGCCCTAAATATGTTTGCCTTTGTGAAACTCTTTCCTCCATTTTATTAAAAAACAAAACAAAACAAAAATAATCAACCAACGATATGCTTATGTTTGTTGACTCTGTTGGCATAAAATGAATATACTAACCCAGGACAGATTCATTGCTGTATATTTGTTATATTCATTTTTCTTCTGATTTAAGATAAATGGCAATTATACATTTCCCCGGTCCCTAAAAGTGTCATGTACCTTATCCACTGTGCCTACTCTATCCAATGTATAAGCAATCCCTGAGTGAGGGGAATTATCTATCACTCCCAACAACATCAACCATTTACAGTATCACTTTATATTTTATGAAATATTTAGGCATTATCTTATTTGGTACTTACAAAACTCTGTGTAATTGGTATCAATGGCACCAGTTTTAGAAATGCTGATATAGACCTTCTGCCTATTGTGGTACTAGAAATCAGCAGCTTGATGGTACACAAACTCATTCATGTCTTAGTTCTTAAAGGGCCAGTGCATTCCTTTTCCTCTATTGGAAGATCGGTGTTAGATGCAGAGTTGCTTCTCTTTTATGCTTGGTCACCTCATCTTGTCATATTATAGACAAATCAATTCTCCCTTTTGTTTTGAAACACAGGCTTTTTCTCCTGCCTCATATATACTCAATCAGATATATAAATGTGCATATTTATTGAATATACAGAGACAAACATAAAGAATACTCTTTATGAGCCTCGCCTTTCATTTTTTTTTTTAAGATTGTATTTATTTATTTGACAGACAGAGATCACAAGTAGGCAGAGAGGCAGGCAGAGAGAGAGGGGGGAAGCAGGCTCCCCGCTGAGCAGAGAGCCGGACACAGGGCTTGGTCCTAGGACCCTGGGATCATGACCGGAGCTGAAGGCAGAGGCTTTAACCCACTGAGCCACCCAGGTGCCCCATAGCCTTTCATTTTTAACAATTGGCACCCACCCCCCCCACCCCCCAATTTTCCAAAAAAAAAAAAGAAAAAATGGAAGCAAAAACTCTATCTTTTCTTCTTTCCTTAAGGGATTATTTTTTTTTTTTTTATTGGATGCGCCTTAAAGTTTCAAATAGTCTTAGGATTAGCCAATTAATGTTAAAATATTTGTATTTTTCAAATACAAAAAATCACTGAGCTCTATAAGATTTGTTCCTAAGAGAAATACGGGTAATGCAAGTGTGATTATTTTTAAGAGGATGTATAGTGGTGAAGCTCTTCCTGCTGTCTGAGGGTAGTTCCCTTATTTTTGTGGAGGGAACTACATGTAGTAGAGTCTCTGGCTTTCTCTAATGCACAACACCATTCGCCTGTCAAGCTCTTTCATTTGAAAATAATGAGCAGTCAAGAATTTGAAAAAGTAAATCTATTAAGAATATTTATGCAGGAAAACTATCACTAAACACCTCCATTCACTCATGTAATGAGATTGGCATCACGATAAAATTCTTGTCTTGTAAGATAATGGTCTTACGGCTTTTTCTGGCTCTTAAACCAAAGATAATTGGGTTAATCTCTGCGGGAAGTCCATCTGTTTCCAGTAAACCATTTTAATTGTGGATGACTTTATTTCGGAAATGTGGAAAAGGTCTTGCCACCCGCTTCCTGATCTTGGGAAATGCAAGAATGGATATCAAAATTCAAAATGTAGATGAGTAGAAAATAGAACTGCCACAGTAGATTTGCCAGCCTGCAAATAGTGTGATACTGGCAATATTTTATATTTGTTCAGTGCTTTTCATTAAGGGTTTAATAATTAAGTTTTTGGCATGAATGCTTATGCAGTCTTACTGAGACAAGGACAGAGAAATGTTTCCATGTCGTGCAGGTAATGTGATATTATACACAGGGAAAGTTAGGAAACTAAGATCATAGGTTGTCTTTGCAAACCTTCCATATATGGTGCCTTAAATGTGGCATTTGGTCATATATTACAGTGTGTTGTTATATGTTCTAATTGTTTCACATGTGAGAATCCAATTTGTCCAAAATTTGTTTTATAAGCTCACTGAAGGTAGAGATTAGGTATATGCCTTATTCCTAGCCCACAGTTGCTAGGCATATATTAGGTGCTTACAACATTTTCTAATATTTATTTCTGAACAATGGATTAATTCATAGTTGAGTTAGATAAACAATAATTCTTTTAAATGCAATGGAATTACATGGTGGGTTAGAAAGCATTCTCAAACACATTTGCCTCATTTTATGTATTCTTTTCATATATACCCAAACACTGTTGAATGGAAAGAGATGTATAGATACACGTTTTCCCTTCCAGACTTAGATCTAAGCTAGTGCATTTAAATCTTAGCTATGCTAATTACTAGTGGCGATAACCTGACAACATTGTCATGACAACTAAAAGAGCTCCTTGCTTGTAGTAAAAAATATGTGTGTTAGGCATTGCTGTAACCACTTTACAATTATGACTATTGGAAGTGTTATGCCTTATGCACAAACTTCTGGTTGTAAATTGCTGGGAATTCCCTTTCTTTTCTTTGTAACTTTTGCCTGAGAAGAGATCAAGAAGCAAACTCTGCTCACAATAAACAATGCCATATCTTACTTTTTAGAGTTAGAAGAAAAAAATTGCTCTATAGTTCTTATTTTACATTTTGAAAAATAAGATCCAGTAAAAGTGATCTACTTGCTGTCATTACCAACAAGATCTAGGGATCCACAGAAAAAAGAGGGAGCACATGATAAAATCTTTAGCTTCATTCATTTAATATATACTTAATGAACTTCTTCCATATGGCAGACACTATGCTGGAAGCAAAATCAGATATATCTCTGCCATTGTTTAACATGTATTATCTTAGGGAAAAACCAGTCAGTACTCATTGGTATTGGTACTGGTAGTACACTAGTGAAAATGCAATTACAGTTGTGACCGGGGCTACAAAGAGAAATGACATGGTGCTCAAAGTATGGGTTGTAGAAGGATTTAATCTGGAATGGGTACACATGAAAGGCTTCTTTGAGGTAGTACTAATGAAACTGGGGATTTCTGCTGGCTACCCCAGAGGTGACAGTGTTCACAACAGTGCTGTTTACAGTGTTCCAGAAATAGGGAGCATTATGTGGTAAGCCTCTTCGATGGAAAGGAACAAGGCGTATTTGATAGACAAGAAGTGATCCACAGACTCCTTAGTATAGAGATAGAGGATAACTGTAGAGGTACATAGTGCCCAGTCCATCCAGGGTTTAAGGTTGTGACAAGGTGTATGTTCTTTATCCTAAAAGTTTGAGAAGATCTCTGAGGTTTTTGTTATTGTTGTCAATTAATTGTTTAATAACCTTATATTATGATAAAGTAAATATAACATAAAATTTGGCATTTTAACTATTTTTAAGCATGCATTCCAGTAGAATTAAGCAGATTCATAATGTTGGACAACCAAGACTATCCATTTCCAGAACAGTTTCATCATCCCAAGCAGAAACTCTATACCCATTAAAAAGTAACTTTCCGTTCCCTCCTTCCCTCATCCCCTGGTAATCTCCATTCTACTTCCTGTCTTTATGAAATTGCCTACCTTAGATACCTCATATAAGTGGATCATACAATATTTGTCCTTTTTTTTTCTGACTTATTTAACTTAGAATATGTTCAAGTTTCATTCATGTTGTCCATCAAGTGTTTTAAATGGTGAGGGAATAGAGTCAAATTTGTTTCTGAATTTTGCTCCAGAGACAAGATGGGGAATATAGGAGATAGATAAGCCTTTTAGAAGGTTGTTTTTATTTTCATGATGAGAGATGAGGTAGTCTAGATGAAGGTAGAGGAGTGGAGGGAGAGAAAAATCAGTAGGATTGAGGTGATATTAAAGAAAGAACTATTTATTGCCTTCAATGAGCTTACTATTTATTTGAGAGGCATGAAATAAATATAAAGCATAATTATGCTAATTTAGTATAATAACTGTAGAGCTATTATCAGTGCACAAAGTCAACAGATACTGATTTGACAGAATCGTAACTAATGGTTGGATAAGCAAAACATAGTTCAAATGGAAAAACATCCATAAAGTATGTGACAGAGAACATGATAAGGCAGCATGATCAAATGTTAAACCCTAGGATTGAAAGAAGTCCCATAATTACTACAGAGGTCGTGATAAGCGAAAATTGAATGAAAGATGGAATAATTAGAGAAAGCTTCATGAAGGAGGCAGGACTGAGACGATCTTGTTGACAGGTAGGATTTGGTTATATGGAGGAAAAGGAAGAACTTATCGTAGGAAAGACAATATCAGTGTTAAGAAGATGCCAAATTAGTTCAAGACCACAATAAAACTTGAGAAGTGGATGAGAAATTTTTCAAGGAAAGAAAGGCAGTGTTTTCACATATATTTAGACAGCATTAAATAATGAAAATGCAGAAAATCAATTTAGCAAAAGATAATCCTTTTTTGACTTATTCCCAGTATGTCTAAAATGGTAGAGTTAGATACTCTTCCACCCTGAAATGACTTCATGGGGATTAGTGGAAATCTTTAATTTAGAGCAGCATCCCCATCTCAATATGAAAATGAGTTCCTATTTTTTGAGTTTAACAATGTACCTGAAGTCTAGATCAAATAACCCAAAAATAAATGTTTTCTATAACATGCTGGAAAGCTCAGATCTGACTGTCAAGGATCTGATTCTACTTTACGCTGCCAGGAAAATTGCATTAGTATCTGGAGCAACTAGTATCAGTAGGTGAAGGAGATAAGTAATGAGGCAGAAAAAGAATAAGACAAAGACTGGATGTACAAAGCCATCTATGGTGAGGCCAGATATTGATTTGAAATTACAGTTGATTACACTGGTAGGAGGCAAAGAAGACAGTATTTTCTCAGATGTGAACAAGTGACATTTCAAGACACTTTTTATGTGTTTGAACTCAGACCTCTCATTGGGCCCAGTGTGGGCATAGAGAGAGGAGAGGTAATTGCATGAGGTCAGCTTCCTTCATTTAGAAAAACATATTTCCTGGTTAGACTCTCCATTTGGGGCTTGAATAATAACACATGAAAATTTATTATCATACAGACATAACATTTTCCTTTAGCTTTAACTACAAGTTTCCCCAGAATTTTATTTGGCTGAACTTTTATATAGCCTCTGCCAATTAGTGGGTTAGAAATTCTTTCCTCAGTATATATTAGTGCCCACAAAACAGTGGATCAAGAAATCACTAGGGCCAAGTCCAGAGAACTGAACACAGAATGCAGTATTATAAGTCAAATAAATGGTAGGAAAACAAGTGTTATGGGAATTTAAAAAATCACTGTGGACAAATGGGATTAGAGGTGTTATGGAGCAGGTGGACCATGACCAGAGTCTTGAAGGGTTAGTAACACTCTATCAGGCACAGGGGAAAGAATGTGTTTTAGGAGGCAAGCATGTGATTGAGGAAAGTTGAACCTCAGTGTTTCTGTTGGACAGTATGAATAAGGCCACGGTTTTTTCAGGAAAGTCTTGGTTGGAAGAACAGAATGAGTCTCCTCCATAGAGGTGTATCAACTTTCAGGCTACAAAGAGAGTGTGAGTTTAGCATATATAGTTAAACAGGGCCCCAGTGATTTTTGAGAAAGCTAGAGATGTAATAAAAGTTGGTATTTTAATAAGTTTGACTAATGGAAAAAATGTAGGTTGGAAGTGAAGTCAAAGGCACAAGGTTAGATATATTAGCAGTAGTTTAGGTGCAAAGGAGTGATGACCTGATTTATGGTTCTTCAAGCAAAGTTAGAGGAAGGGGCAAAGATTGGGCAGCCTTCCCTCCCCTGGTGGACTCAGATAAGATGGGTTCAGTAGCCTGTGGGAGACCTGCTAAGGAGGTTAGAATTTCTAAGTAAAAGCTTGAGAGGACTAGTATAGGAGGTAAAAAACAAACAAATGAACAAACAAACAAAAGCCCACTGCCTAAGCAGAACCTTTGGCACTACATACTATAATGGTCCTCCAGAATTTGTGCAAAGATGAAGCCCTGGAGACAAAGATACAGAAAGTAGGAAGGTAAGAGGTGTGGTCAGCAGGCCTAGGACCATTCAGTGGTGGCAGAAAAGGGTACAGCTGTGGTTAGATCAAGGACAATAGTTACTCTAGTTCCTCAGGGCTTACTTTGTGATAGAGGAGGCTGTTTTCTCAAGGCTGCTTTCTCATTGGGGCACCTTATGGCTTCACAGCTCCTTTCCATGAGGTTGTCTTATTTCATTATTTAAGCACATGCCCAATTGAGAGTGTTGATTCCACAGAGACAGATGTTGCCGGGTTTTAGGTAATGGAATTCTTTCCAGAGAGAGAGTGCTGGCTATCAGGAGGCATGGACATTCAGGGAAATTATTCTAAATCCTCACTGCCTTTTAGAACCAACTTAGGGCTTTTAAAAAGATGATAGGAGGAGTGCTCCATGAGCTGATTAAATTAGAATTTTGGGGGTGGACAATAGCATTATTTTTCTAATTACTCCAGTGATTCAAAGAGACTTAAAGAGTCTCAACTGATGTTTGTTTCAGCATGAATTACTTACATCAGACTCACCTTGAGCAGATTCTTCATGGTCTCCTGCTGTGGGGTCAGTAATCTGCATTTCTGAGAAGCACTGCATTTTTGAGAACTAGTAGCTTAGATGGATAGATTCTAAGTAAGGTTAGGGGGTGGGGGTTCCTTAAAATGAGATGTTTCTCTGAGCATTTACTTTGGATTTCTGAAACAGCAAAGACAGCTTCAAAATTCTCCTCTGAAAATGTGTAATAATATCACTGGGTCTTGAGGTTACATCCTGAGTAGAAGTTGGTTCTTTTGGCTGCAGAGGAATTTTTCCTAAATCTGTCACATCTATTAAAAAATGATGAATGGAATCCTTGCAGTCCTGAAGATATTAGTAAGCTTAATCCCAAAAGTTGTATCTGACAGCACTGTCACCTATAGACATTTACTGGGCATCTTCTACATGTAAGGCCCCAGTGATTCATGAGTATGAAATACAGCCATGTGCTAATGGATGTTAGAGTCACATTAGGAAGGAAAGCAAAATGCAGAAAATGAAAAAATATAATTTTTCTAGCTTTATATTTCAGCATTTCAGATCTGGAAACTGAGATCAAGGATTTGGTTTAGTATGTGCCCCCCCCCCCCCATTTTATCAGTCACATTTCCCAGATCACTTAATCTAATATCCTTTGCAAATATTGACCTTTCTATATATAGGTAGGGCAACACAATACATGGTATGTCTGAATAATCATAGTTTTAAAAATGTATGGTTTTCATTCCAAATAAAGAGACCATAATGTTTTTTTTTTTTTTTAAAGATTTTATTTATTTATTTGACAGAGAGAGATCACAAGCAGGCAGAGACGCAGGCAGAGAGAGAGAGAGGAGGAAGCAGGCTCCCTGCTGAGCAGAGAGCCCGATGCGGGACTCGATCCCAGGACCCTGAGATCATGACCTGAGCCGAAGGCAGCGGCTTAACCCACTGAGCCACCCAGGTGCCCCAAAGAGACCATAATGTAATGATTATGGCTAGTAGATTCAGCAGTCTGTGGGCATTTCTGTCTTTAATATAGTCAAAACATTGACCCAAAAAGAGTTCTGTAATTCACTCCTTGTATCACTTTGAAATGTGTTGGCTCTATCGTATTTACATCATACATGTAATTTTCCTGCCAAGGAATCAAGTTTTTTATTCTTTCCTTTTGTTTTTTTACACACTATTGACATTTCAGGAATAAAATCCATTGTTTTATTATTTTCGGTTTTCATTTTCTTTGCATGTACTTTTTGACATGGTTCAATCACTTCCTTTCCCCACAGAGTAAACAATCTCCTATCTTCATGAAACCACTAGTGATCACAAATTTTGTATTTACTGACCCCTGCAATCTAAATCATTATCATTTAACCAACTGCTCCAAAGCATGAACCGTCCAATGCATACACTGAGCAGGGAAAAGAGTTGCCAGCCATGGGCAGTAGATGGTGGTCAGGTGAGTTCAGTGTAAAGGGGGACAAGATAGTTGGATACCAGATTAATAGCCAAGAGAGAGCTGGTATCTGCCATTTGATTTGTAATCCCCAGGGACTTGATATAACTCTAAGAATAGAGTTTACCCAGAACTTGGTTTACCTGATTACCAGAAAACACTGAAATCATTTTGAGTTGATTTATCTAATCTAGGCTGATTGCATTGCCCTGTCAACAAATTTACCAATCAAAAACAAAACAAAACAAAACACCCAAAAACCCCCCAAATTTACCAATCAGTTGACCTTTCTATCCTGGGAATTAATGTAATGTAACTTCTTTTGTGAAATTTATTTATGTTATTAAGTGACCCAGATCAAAACACATGTGTGGTTTTTTTTTTTTTTTTTTTTTTTTTGTTTGTTTTTAGGTTTGATTTAGGATTACTTCAGTCACTCATATCAATATCTCTCACATAGATTACTGAGAGGAAGAGGTTTGCATAAATATCAGAAAATACTTGGGGTGCCTGGTGGCTCAGTGGGTTAAAGCCTCTGCCTTAGGCTCAGGTCATGATCTCAGGGTCCTGGGATCGAGCCCCGCATTGGGCTCTCTGCTCAGCGGAGAACCTGTTTCCTCGTCTCTCTCTCTCTCCCTGCCTCTCTGCCTACTTGTGATCTCTGTCTGTCAAAAAAAAAAAAAAAAAGAAGAAAAAAAACAAAAAAAGAAAAAGGAAACACATAAAGTACTACAGACTTTCTCTCCCACTCTTCTCCTTCTCTTCCTTTTCCTTTTCCCTCTCCTCTTCTCTCTCTCTACTGTGTATATGAGTGTGTGTGTGTCTGTGTGTCCCTCTCATCCTCTCCCTCTCCTCATCCCCCCTCTATTTCAATTCTGTAGCTTTCAGAAGAAGAAATACACACACACACATACTTTTTTTTTTTTTTTTTAATAGGAAGGAACTTACCTCTAATAGGAATCTTTGTATAGGATTTTGTATTTGTTTTTGTGTAAGTCATCCTCACCCAGCTCAACAGGGAACCATTGAAATTCATGCTACTCAGCCAAGTGGTGAGAGGACTCATATCAACAGGAACTGGATGCCATCAGCATTAAGTGAACAGAAAATAGGAAGCTACATGACTTACCCTTTCCAGATAACTTACATATCAGACATCTCATACCTTACTTTTCATATTGGCATCAGTACTGAGAAAACTGCTATGTAAGGGAAAGATAATTGCCTTGGAATCAAAGACCAGAAAGTTACCAATTTGATCTTGGGACAAGTCATGACTTCTGTGGTTCTTAGCAGCCATGTATGTCAAATTCAGTTGACTTGTTTATCTCCTGGAGGTGTGAGTGAAGCTCTAATAATAAAAATAAAATAATAATAATAATAATAATAATAGGGACACTTTAAATTATTTTAAAAAAAGATGGTTTATAAATAAATAAATACACAAATGTATATTTAGTATTTTAAAATGATGAAATATACAGAATGACTATTAATAAAGATACATATTTGCAGTGGACAAGTGAGTAGTTTCAACCTTCATTTCATGTGTCTTCAGTCTTATATACAAAATTGTTTTACTATTCCTCAAAATTTGGACTATACCTAGCATGGCAAATATATTAACTATCTTGTTGCTCTTTGATTGCCAGTAGCTTCTGAGATTGCTGACTGAAAGATTCAGATGCCAAGTGTTAGCTTATGGAGAAGGTATTCTACGGGGCAGGTGTGGGGTATCAAGAGGTTTTGAGCATGTGCCTGGTCCAAGGCATAAGCATTGAAATCAGTATCATAATGAGAAGCCCACATTTTTAATATTTGTCCTAGTTTTTCTTTTCTATTATATGATCCCTTTCAAAGAAAACACCAAAAGTCTATTTTGATTGTCCATTTAGCAGTTTGGGTAAGCTGAGGAATTAGATGAATAACTGACTACTATCCCATCATCACAATTTGGGTTCCAGCTTGCTAAAGAAAAATGAAGGAAAAGCAAGTCATTCAGATGATCATGAAACAAGTAAATATTAAACACTCTCTTTATGCATCATCCTCAGACTAGATACCAGGGAAGGAATTGTAATCACTCTTCATAGGGAGGATAAACTCAAGCCATATATTTTCCAGATGTTTTTAGAAACACACTAAGAGATTATGAAAAGGTTTGTAACTTACATAATGAGGCTTCCTGAGTAGAGCAGAATGCACTGCCCAAGCTGGTATGAAATAGTTAGAGTGAACAAGGAAATAAGATTGGCTTGGGGCTTTTATTATGATTAGTGGGTGGGGCTCATGTGATGGTTCCTGCGTATAAGCAGGAGTTTTATGATTTGAATTTCCCACTGGCACAAAAGGAGAGAGCGCCTGGCTCTTCTTAGCACTTTGTTCTGTTGGAGGGTAGAATAAGGAGGAGAGAGGAGTAAAGCTTAAAAGCTGCTTGTAATTAAAGTTCAAAAAAGTTGGGGCCACCTGGGTGGCTCAGTGGGTTAAGCCTCTGCCTTAGGCTCAGGTCATGATCTCAGGATCCTGGCATTGAGCCCTGCATCCGGGCTCAGCAGGGAGCCTCCTTCCCCCTCTCTCTCTGCCCGCCTCTCTGCCTACTTGTGATCTCTCTCTCTGTCAAATAAATAAATCTTTTTTTAAAAAGTTCAAAAAATTGAGGCAAACTTTATTAAAGAAGTTTAAATCCGATGACCAAGAAGACTTAAAGTGTAAATGGCACTGTAAGTCATTGTCAAAAATTTACAATAACAAAGATAAGAAGTGTAGTTAATGTTAACTAGTCATAACTTGATTAAGTATCAAAATGTGTTTCAGATAATAGGCAATATAGAGACTTTAAAAAATGGCCAAGTTGTGAACAAGAGCAGCCAGGAAATGTTCTAGGAAGTAAGCGAATTAGCCTGGGGTTTGAAACATAGAATTTGGAGGCCAAGAGGATAGGAGAATTGTTCAGGCAAACCCTTCTTGCTCTCTACTGGAACATTCATTTTGTCCATGTGTTTTTTTTTTCTTCTTTTAATCTAAGTATATACACATATGTAGAAAAATAATCAGCTTTGAAGAAAGTTTATGATAGAATATATGGCCCACTGTGTATGGAATGCTCAGATGGAGACAAAGAAAAATAAATTTTAACTTTTGAATTGAGTAGTTATTATTTTTATGATTGTTTCCCTTCTTTTTCATTTATTTTCCCTTTGCCTGTTTGTTTGGTGATTCTTGCAGATAGGTGGGAAGGTGGGTAGGCATAGATGTCCAAACGGTAAAGCAGCTTTCCCTGGGGTCAAAGCAAATCACTGCATAAATCAACATACATGAGAATTTCACAGTCTCGCAGCCTCAGGAGGATTTTTGAAAACTGACATGCTGGAGCTTTTCAAGTCGCCTTTGTATAATTTGCAGGGTATTCTCAGCATTACTCCCTCACTATTTCCTACAGAAATGTTAGAAAACTTCAGACGACAGCTTTTGCCTTTGAAACTTTTGGATATTTTTCCACCCACAGCTTTGTTTTTGAACCTCGACTGGCACAGGCAGCCTTATAAACTAGATTGCCAGAGCCCAGGGATAGTGCACCCCCAGTCGGCCAAGTATGAAGGAGATTTTGCTGAAGAAATCTCCCAATATGCTCCCCCTACTCTTAAATGAGGATTTGGAAAGACTCAAAAGTCTTCTCTCGTCTCTCAAAAACTGGGCTCACGGGGCCTTGAACAATTTGTAAAACACAACAAAAGGAATCAAGATAAAAAAAATCTATATACCCTCTGGCAGGGTTTTATGCATTCATACACAATTTCAGTGGGCATTCTGTAGCTCCATGGAGGGAGCTGAGCTGTGAGGAGATGCTTTCCTTGTTTTGTTTATGAGAGAGAAGCAGTTTCATTATTTAGGTGTTAAGTTGAAAAAAAAAAAAGTGTATTTAAAAGAAATCCTAGTTAGCTTATTTTACCTTAGATCATCAGTGGGACAGTGAGGCGAAAGTTGTAATGGTATTTGTGGAGCTAATGGGAAGCAAGGAGATAATTAGCTTAGTACTTTATGGATGGGAAAGTGCTTCTTTTGCCAAGTGAGAGTTTTTACTCTTGAACACAGACAACACTTTCACTTTCTTCCCATACCTGGAATATTGGCCATAAGCCTACTAAAGGTCATTCAACACATATTTATTGGCACTTACTATTTCCTATTGCATTTTCTAAGAATATAAACTGAATTTTAAAAAGTGTTTTTGTCTTCAGGAAGCTCACAATCTGGTGTGGAAAATGGGTATAGGAACAGATAATTGTAAGTAGTTTGACGAATATAGTAAGAAATCTGGGTTGGTGTGCATGTGAGAAATTGGGAGGGAGTCTACTAAAAAAGAAAATGTACTAAAATAATATGTCACGCACATAGGTAGGGTAGAGAGAAAATTGCTGAAGAACTCACAAGTAATGAACGCTCTTGCTCCATATGTTTTATTAAATAAGGTAGAGATACACACACAAAGACACACACAGACACATTATCCTAAAGGAATGGACAAATATCTATGAAAGTAGTTATGTTAGAAAATAATACATTTCTACAGCATTTACTATTTTAAATTCCTTCTAAAAGCCTAATGTAACATTGTAGTTACTGGTGCTTTTGATTTATAAGGAAATAACTTAATTGGACATAATCATAAATTAAGTTACAAATAGAATGTTCTAATTTCCATTTTTTTGACTTTTAGGTAAATATTCTTTTTAACAACTTTTTCTTCAGTGGGGAAAAGCTTTTATTAGAATAGAGACAATAGAAGGGCCAAATTAGAATTTATAGGTATGAGCCAGGGTCTGATTAAAGAGATATAAGTTTGGGTAATTTGATTAATTGAGTAGTTTAGAATAAACAATGGCCTAATCCTGACATCCTAGTGGTGAGAACAGAGAAATAGTTTCTTATCAAATGAGAAAATATACAGAGCACAATTAAACATGAAATACTAGAATATAAAATAGAAATAGGTTATAAATAAAATAAATATACTATAAATTACAGAATCATAAGTCCTAAGCATACTTAAGGATATACAGTAGAGATAGAGAGGCTTAAAATGAATCAAAGGTAGGAAAGTTTTTAAAGGTAAAAGAAATGAGCAAAGGGATTATCTGTATGAAGTAGGAATGCTATTTTTTTCCAGAGGTAGCTGGAATGGGAAGGGACAAGAGTAACACATATGCTGAGATTTTTAAGTGGACAGATGGAGTTAAAAGAAACTCTTTTTTAATGGTATAAGTAGCCTCAGAAAGTTTAGAAATTGAGACATCTTTTATATGTAAATTTGTAAAAAGATGATGGTTAGGACTGAGACAATTGGAGAAGTTTTGAAATATGTAAAATCAGGAATGGGACAAAAAAAGATAAATAAAATGATTGAGGAGTAGATGAAGATCCAACTCAGATTAGATGGCAAGGATGAATAATGGAACTGGTTAGTGTACTGGGTATCTATAACTATGCCAAATTAGAAGCAGAATATATGAGAACAGGAGATAAATGACCTGTTTTGGAGCACTGTTTTGGAATGTGAAAAATGTTGGGTGGTGGTAGAAAGGATGATAGTGAAATGAATGGATTTCTGAGACAGCAAATCTCAGGTATAACACGAGATAAATTAAGTAGTTGTGATGGGTGTAAAATTAAGATTTTTTTTCCCAGGAGTAAAGACAATAGAAGTTTAGGTATGGAAGTAATGAGTGTTTATTATAATAATCTTAATATTTAACACAGCCTACACAAAATATCAGTGAAACAGAGGTGGCAAAATATCTTATAAATGTGAGGAAAATTAATAGAACCATGATCAGAGTGAAAAGTTTAATTCATACTAAGAACTTAAAAGACCAAAGAGACAACATAACTACGGATATATAGAATTTTAATTGCTGAACAAATTCACTCAATTATTAGATGTAACTACTTGGTAGTCAGCAAATAAACAGAGTTGCACTAATTTGTTCATGGGAAAGATTTAAAATCATGGACTTGGTCAAATTGGGAATTCCAATATATTCTTGAAAGTAGAGAACTGACAGTTTAAATTCTCTGATTATGATGTTGCCAAGATAGAAATGAACAAGATAGTAATCACCAAATGATTTTAACCACTTCTTTCTTCAGAATAAACTGGCTACTTTATAACAAAACTTAAAGATATTGCTAAAGATTTAATTGAGGAAAATGTGTAAACTTTTAATAAAAAAGATTAGAAAATAAATACACTGAACATTCGACATAAGCTGTTATAAATAGAATAACAATATTAACCAACATAAAAGAATATTAATGACAAAATTGACCATTAATGAATTGATCAATAAAATAAAAAGCACATTTGATTAATAAAACTACTTTGTCAAAAAGAATTTAAGTAGATCACTGAATATGAAGTGTGTTTATCTATTATCTATCTATCTTAACCACAAAGTTATGTGAATTATAAAAGATTACATGTGAATTTATGTTAGTAAATTTGAAATCTAGGTGTTTTTTCCATAAAAAATATAAATGCCTCAAGAAGATGTAAAAATCCTAAGTAGATTTTTTTAAAATATAGACAAGTTTTATTAAATAAATGGTTTTTTAATGAACACCTAACCCAGAAAGATTTAGGGGTTCTAATTTTCTAAGATATTTTTCTAAATCATTCAGATTATTCCAGTGCATAGAAAAAATTACAAAGATCTCATTAATTCATTTGAGATAGCTTAAAGTTAATTACTATATATTTATATAAATATTAATGTATATTATATATTATCCTATAATTATGTATCATATAATTGTCACATATGATAATACATTATGCATTATGTACCATAATATGTTATGCATAATGACATATTATAATATAGTATAACACATATATTTTATATACATAATATATTTAATATACACTCATACCTTGAGAATATTATGGGTTTATGTCTACTCCACATTAAAGCAAATACTACAATAAGTGAGTCAAATGAATTTTTTGGTTTCACAGTGCATAGAAAAGTTATGTTTACACTATACTGTAGTCTATTAAGTATGCAATAGCCTTATATCTGAAAAATAATGTGCATAACTTAATTTAAATACTTTATTGCTAGAAAATGCTATCATCTGAACTTTCAGCAAGTTGTAATCTTTTTGCTGGTGAAGAGTCTTGGCTCAGTGGTGATGGCTGCCGACTGATCAGGGTTGTGGCTGATGAAGGTTGGATGATTGTGGCAATTTCTTAAAATAAGACAATGATTAAGTTTCTTGCATCAATTGACTCTTCCTTCCACAAATGATTTCTCTGTAGTATGTGATGCTGTTTGTTAACATTTTACCCAAAGTAGAACTT
Source organism: Mustela nivalis (assembly GCF_964662115.1). NCBI lineage: Eukaryota > Metazoa > Chordata > Mammalia > Carnivora > Mustelidae > Mustela > Mustela nivalis. The sequence continues at coordinate 50,904,079 of NC_139033.1, forward strand.
CCTTCAAAATTAGAGTCAATAATCTAAATTCTTTGTGTTCATTTCAACAGTCTTCACAGCATCTTCATCAAGAATAGATGCCATCTCACAAAACCACTTTCATTGCTTACCCATAAGAAGCAAGTCCTCATCCATTCAAATTTTATCATGACAGAGCAGCAATTCAGTCTTGTCCTCAGGCTCCACTTCAATTCTAGTTCTCTTGAATTTCCACCACATCTGCAGTTACTTCCTCCACTGAAGTCTTGACCTCCTCAGTCATTTATAAGGGCTGTAATCAACTTCTTCAAACTCCTATTCATGTTGACATTTGACCTCTTTGTATGAATCCTGAATATTTTTAATGACATCTAGAAAGGTGGCTCCTTTCCAGAAGATTTTTAATGTACTCTTCCCAGACCCAACAAAGGAATCACTGTTTATGGCAGCTGTAACCTTAATGAAATAAATTTCGTAAACAATAAGATTTTAAAATCAAAATTACTCTTTGATCCATAGGCTGAGGAATGATGTTGTGTTAGAAAGCATGAAAATGTTAACCTTGCTGTAATCTCTGTCAGAGCTTTTGAGTGACCAGGTACACTGTCAGTGAGAAGTAAGATTCTGAAAGGAATCCCTTTTTTTTTTTTTTTTTTTTTTTTTTTTTCTGAGCAGTAGGTCTTAGTTGTGAGCTTAAAATATTCAGTAAACCATGTTATAAACTGATATATTGTCATCCAGGCTTTGTTGCTCCATTTATAGAACATAGAATGAGTAGATTTAGAATAATTGTTAAGGGCCCTAAGATTTTCAAAATGATAAATGAGCATTGGCTTCAGCTTAAAACCTACCACTGCATTAGTCCTTAACAAGGGAGTCATCCCGTCCTTTGAAATTTTGAAGCCAGGCATTGACTTCTCCTCTTCAGCTATGAAAGTCCTAGATGGAATCTTCTTCTAATATAAGCCAGTTTTCTTTATAATTAAAATATATTGCTTAGTATAGCCACTTTCATTAGTTCCCTTTTTTTCTAAAATTTTGAGGGTAGTCAACAAACAATATTACACTATTTCATTAATTCTCTTAACTAGATCATCTGTTTAACTTGGTACAGCTTCTGCATCAGAGTGCTGATGTAGCACTCTGCTTCAATCTGCACTTTTTTGTTATAGAGATGGCTTATTTCTTTAAACCTTATGAACCAATCTCTGCTAAACTTCAGACTTTTCTTTTGCTGCTTCTTCACCTCCCTCAGCCTTTATAGCATTGGAGCGATTTAGGGCCTTCTCTGAATTAGGCTTTGGCTTAAGGGAATGTTGTGACTGGTTTGATCTTCTGTCCAGATCACTGAAACTTCCCCCATATTAGCAATAAGGATATTTTACTTTCTTATCCACTATGTGTTCACTGGTGTAGAACTCTTAATTTCCTTCAAGAACTTTTCCTTTGCATTCACAACTTGGATAACTGGCACCAGAGGCCTAACTTTCAGCCTGTCTTGGCTTTAATATGCCTTCCTCACCAAGTTAATTATTTCTAGCTTTGGATTTAAAGTGAAAAATGTGCAACTCTTCCTTTCACTTGAAAACTTAGAAGCCATTATAGAGTTATTAATTGGCCTATTTTTTATATAATTGTATCTTAGTGAGTAGGAAGGCCTGAGGAGAGGAAGAGATGAGGAACAGCCTGTCAGTGGAATAGTCAGAGCACACTCATTTGTCACTTAAGTTTGCATGTGTCTTTTGTGGTGCTCCCCCAAATTTTAACAGTAATACCAAAGTCCTTGATCACAGATCATCATAACAAATAGAATAATAATAGAAAAGTTTGAAATATCACGAGAATTAACAAAATGTGATTCAGAAACACAAAGTGACCAAATGCTATTGGAAAAAATGGCACCAAAGGACTTGCTGGATGCGTGTTGCTACAAACCTTGAAGTATTTGAAAAAAAAGTACAACACAGTATCTATGAATCACATTAAAGCAAAGTGCACTAAAACAAGGTATGCCTATATATACAAATACAAACACACACATCACAGAAGCTTAACCATACATCATTCTCATTTATGAACCAGAAAGAAAAATTCTAATAATAACATTGGATTTGTATATCACATTATGCATCATTTTATAAATATTAATATAATTCCTCCAATAACCATCTGATCAGAGGTATAGCCATTATCATCCTCATTTTATATGTGAGGAACTAATTCAGAGAGTGAGAATGATTTTGCCAATCACTTTCAGTACATAAAATGTTGAACTGGAACCTCACTGCTTTGGTCTCCAGGATGCTCATTCCTATGGTGGGTATGGGATGAAGGCTGCGGGCTTTATTCTTCCACAGTTGTCATGACTGGCTCAGCTGGACATTTTCCTCCTACTGACATCAGTCAAAATGTTGCCCAACAGACATCAGCATTTTCACACTGACACAGGCTAGTGTGCCTCTGATACAAGCTGATCTGAGGCAGAATCAAAAGCAAAGAGTAAAAAACAAGGTGCAAGGAGATGCATGTCAGAGTGGGAGGGAATAAAGTTGGCTGATGGTCATTTCACTACTGTGATCTTATGGTATCCAGAATTTTCATAAAAGAGGGAGGGTGTGGAAACAGACTGTGGAAACCATGCATTACTCCTTAGATGAGAATTTAGTAGGGTGGCAAATGAAATATTTGGATCAGGAATTAGAAATTCTGCTGATTCATTCAAAATATATTTATTAAACAGCTACAGTACCTTTCTTTTTTGTTATTTATTAATGAAATACACATGTTTCTTGCCCTTGTGCAGCTAAAAACTGATAAGAGGAAACAGACTATAAGCAAACAAAAAAAGTACCTAGTGAAATTTTGTTCTAATACTGGCTGCTGTGCCAAAGGTCAGCTAATACTTGTGCACGCTTTAAGTTAGGAGATTCCTGAGAGGTCATTTAATTTTTTCAACCTTATATTTTCTTCTACACAATGGAAATAATAATATTAACTGTGTGGTATCTATTATGGTCCTGATAAAATAATATGTATGAAGGCATATTTAGAGAAAATAGCATAGCACCTCTGTTAATGAAAGTGATTATTATTAGTGGTATTATTTTCCTGATAATCAAGATAAATACTCCTGAAAATTATAAATTGCTATTTGAACACCTGTGGTGATAGTATTTTTATTTTTGTTTTTTTGTTTTGTTTTGTTTAGGGAATAAACTAATTACTATTAGCTTTGTAATATCACTATGGAATCATTAGAAGATAATTATGAACCATTGTTGAGCAAGCTGTATGCTTAACAAATATTAAAAGAAAAAACTGTTTTTATTGTGGTTTACTAGCAGTTTTTGTAATTATTATTTTTATTTCTTTTGCTCTAAATTTTGGCCATTCAACAGGTAATTAATTGTTCCATGAAGAAAAGATGAAATAAGGGACTAGAGGATGAGGGTAGAATTCAGACTAATTGCCATCTAATATGTCCATGTAGTTCAAAAAGAATTGAAAACAGTTTTAAGAAATGCTTATTCATGTCATCTAGCACTAATTGGTGGTAAAACAATCCACATATAGAAATGAAATTAGAAACCCAGGGGGAAAAAATCAAAGCTAAAATGAAAGCAAATTGCATGGCAAACATTACTTACAATACGATATCAAATAAAGGAAAATAGTATGAGAAATGAAGCCACATGGGCAAAAAGAAATTTGATTTCTATTTGCATGTCCGAACTCCTTTTACTTAGATATAAATCAGAAGGCCTAACATTTGACCCTGCTGAATTTGCTCATTTCCCCTTCCCTATTAGCTTAATTGAATAAATCTTAAAAGCAAACATTATTTTTTGTAAATAGTTTGATGAAAATAATTGTCTCATTATATAATTCTTTGAGTATCATAATGGCATACTCAGATGAGAAGCAGGATATTATAATGAGACCAAAGAGCAAAATAAGGAGGGTGTAGTATTTGTATCCTAAGGGATATTTAAGATAGATTATTGGGATAAATTTTGAGCCACAACATTCTAGAATTTAGAGAAACTATAAAACTGTACCCTCAGAAACTGACTCATTTTTGTCTCTACACAGTAAGACAAATCTTGCCTAATGACAGGGTGGGATGTACATTTCTTTTACTTTACCACCAGAGAATATTCCCCTGTTCTAATAATTAATTTAATAATTCCTAAAATTATTAGATGATAATATCTCACATATACATGCTATTTTGTAGAACAGAACTGTCATGCATTTTCTCAAAATATTTTTAGTCTTAAATAAAACTATGGAATGTACAAATTTAGAGTTAGTTTCCATGAACAAAATCAGGAAAATATCATAGACACTGCACTAATATTATTGCTTACCCTACACTTGAGGTTTTGTCCATGTATCGATTTACCCTTTCAGCTATTTTTTTTGTGATCCTTTTATAATCTTCACTGTTTTCCAGAAAAATGTTTGTTACTTATCCCAGGTAATTAAAGATGCTTTTGTTTCTAATATTTCCCAATACTATTTAAAAATAAATTTATTTTCCTTTATTACAAAGGAAAGTACATAGATTATTAAAACCTTAGAAATGTGGGAAAAAATGTAATGAAGAAAAATTCCTCCCTCCTCCCTCCACAGTTTAACACAGGGGGAGAATTACATTTTAAAGTATTGGTGCATTTTCTCTTGGAATTTTTTCTGTGCATGTTTGAACACTGGTATATGTAATATTGGATGTATGGAGTTCTTAAAAATAATTTGTCTTAGAAAAGTTGTCCAGTTTTTTTTAGGTTTACAAGTACATAAAGAAAAAAAAATTGGCTGAAAGTCGCTGTTAAACATTTTTCTTTCCCAGCAAAATTTTACTTCTATGCTGAAGAATATATCTAAGAAGCCTAAATCTAATGGGACATCTGAAATTGGTGTTATATTATATAAGGGTTAACCCTAAGTTTGTTTACAACATGACTTCCTGCAGTTTTGAGTCCATATATTTATTTCCCTAAAGCCTTAGTTATAAAACTATGTACTGTGCTGCCCAGATTGCCACAGCTAGCTCACAGAGACACCTCAGTTATTTTAAATTTTTGAGAAAAACACAGCAACATCTATTAAACCCTGTCAGGTCAAGGTAGTTTACAGCTTCAACAGTAGATCACATATATATCTTTATAAAACTGGATTTTTCAGGAGATGCTGTGATGAAAAGCAAATATTGCATTATAATTATGATTCCACTAGATATAAATTGATAATATATCCAATCTGATTCCAACGTTAGAAAAGTTGATCAGTACCCTATTAATAAATAATGGTGGTTATTTAATAGTGAAATTAAAAATTACCATTTTTAATTTCTGCATATTACTTTTTTCAGACATCTCTAAGTTTTAAAACATAAATATTTTAGTTATTTTAATCTAACATAAATAAACAGAACTATTATGTATTTATTTTGATAAGGTACTGTGAAAAATTATTGAGATACTAGCTTGTCATTTCTGGGAAAGACTGGGAACTTCTGGCATAAAGCTCATATTCTAGTAATATCTTTCAAAATTATTAATGAATGATCATTATTTAAATATTTACACATTGGATATTTATTTTTAATTACCTTACTCATGTAAGATAATTCTGCTGGGTATAAAATTTTTGAATTACAAACTGCCTCTCAGAACACTATAGATTTATTTTCTATATTTTAAAACACTGAGTCATAAGTCAAGAGTATATTTAATTAAAAAATTGGTTAGTGCTAATGTTGAATTTGAACAAAAAATTGCTGAGAATAAAGACTATAAATTATCTCAATTAATTTCATAATTACTAAAGGTTCCTTTACAAGATTAGCATTATTATAAGCCTTGAATCTATAAATCCCTTGAAATAGTGTATATTTTTGTATAATATACAAATTTTTTTCTTTAGAGGAGCCACAGCTTTCATTAGTTTTCATTAGATTTCATTAGAGCCATCATCAATTTTGCTTTCTACTACCAATTTTGTTTTTTCAAGTACTGCAGTTTCAGAGCTGCTTAATCAATATATATACATTTTATTTTGTTTTCAAAAGCATTATATTTTGCATAAACTTTTTAATTTCTGTGTTTAATTTATTACAAACATTTTTTGTGGCAAGTTGAATAAAAGGCATATGAGTGCTTACTGATTTTCTTACTTAGAATAAATATGAAGGAAGAAACATCACAAGTTAATTTTTCTGATAAATTTAAACATTATTTCTCTTTCTGTGTGGCAAGGTAAGCAGTTGTCCTGGAAAGTAAATGATTTTGACTGAGCTATTCAGTAGATATGATCATAAACGGGAAGCTTGAAATAAAGTCATAGAGAGAAAGAATCCTATAGACACAGCTTGTTATAGGAAAAGCAATTTGCTATTCTCCACCTTGATCTTTAAAACCAGTTGCCATCCTGAGTAAGTTCTGGACACTTTGTGGTTCTGGCAATGTCTGTGCTACTAAAACTCAGCATGCTGGATTCATTGATATTCATTTAAATTACTCATTTGGGCTCCCAAGGGCCTGTACTTCAGTTTCATTTTGACTTTCAAGCATCAGTGAACCAAAAATAAAAAGCAAAGAACAGCCAAAACCATAGCATCTCATTTCATTTTGAGATTGAATTTGGGAATTTGCAAGAGAAATGATCTTGACACAGAAGAATGCCCAGTATTATCAAGAATTCCTGTAAAAGCCAAGAACCTTTTCAGGAATTGAGCCTGATGATTTGGTTGATAACATAGTAAAGAAACCAGGTAAATATCAGGTGATTATCACCTGGTTTGGGGTTTTGCTGCAAACAGTTTGCAGAGCTCTAACTGTGATGTGCATTAGTCACGCTACTGGAGCAGAAAATCAATAAAATGAGGTTCCAAAAATAAAATATTCTTTTGGAATGTTGCTCTGAACTAATTAGCAATGAGTCATTTAAAAGGACTTACCTGTCATTAGGGGTGTGTGTGTGTGTGGGGGGGGGAGATTTACCAAAACCAGTTTCCTGACAAACCATTTTTTTGAGATTGAGGGGGCAAAAAAAGATTAAAAACTTTGATTCACAAAGTGACTTTTATTTTGACAATAAATAACACAGAAGTCACATTGTGAAATGAGAAACTTAATCATTTTTCTGTCATGTTATTTGTCAAAATATAGAGAGGAAAAATGATAACTCATAAATGAAAGGTAACTTTATTTCTTTTTGCTATTTGAAAGTTATAAGAAATGAAAAAGCTACATCTGTTGATGATTTGGGATCACATTCAGACAGGATGAAAACAGATCATAGTTGCTTCTGTTTGAATTTTATTTGAAGTTAAACTTTTTAATTTGCTAAGCTCTCCAAGTAGATAAAATCATTTTTTAATCAAATAATTCTTGTATACTGCATTTTAAAAGGAAAATTTAGCATTGTAAATATATAATCTCCACATAGAGTAAGATTTCTATCTCTCTGTCTACACACACACACACACACACACACACACAGATATGTATTTGGATATATACTGAATTTATTTACCGTTAATGGATTTAGCATTAAATACCACTTTAAATGATTATTAGATTAGTTAGACTTGCTTTGCTTTACCTGATTTTTTTCCATGTCAGGAAATTGTCTTTCAAATGCAGAATTTCCATAAGTCTTAGAACTAGTTTAAAGAGATTGAACATATTCATGTCTAAACGTTACCACTAATAAAAAGTACAAGGATCCAGATATGAAAAAATTCAGATTATTTTCTTTAAACAGACTTGAAATTGAAAAGTACTTTCTATTTGCATTCAAATAGTAGTAGTGCTTTTAATACTCTGAGAATTTACAGTTTCTCAAAATGAAAATGACAACAACCAGCAAGCAAACCGAGAAACTGCAATTACACAAGGGAGTAAATATCTACCTGTTGTCTCTTTCTAATCGGTTGTTCTATCCTTCTTTATTCCCCACCATGTGACCTTTCAAAGTGATGAAAAAATAAACATCTTAACATGAATCTTTCTGTCCAGCTGTCCTTCTTCCATTTCCTCTCTTGCTTTCATTTTCTTGTGTTCCCCTGATCAGACATTCCTTTATTTCTCCAGAGAGAAGTTTCTGCTCTGATTCCTTATTCCAGACACCTGGAGCCTGAAATTATTGACCACAACACAATCCCATCCCCACCATTAAACTCAGTCTCATGCATCCATACCTTACATGTGTGTGCACATCTGTTGAATCATGTCTGCATTACAGAATCACTCATCCCCTGGCTCAAATGAAGATAGGCAAAGGAAGGAACAAAGCAAATCCAGGAAAGCCATACATATGAAGGTCTGGGCAGAGGGAATTCAGAGGAGATTGAAAGAGGAAAAATGCATTAAAACGAAGAGTTGGGAGCAGGTGGGCAATGGAGCAAAGTGTGAAGGAATAGACAGTAGAGAAAATAATAAATTCTGGAGATATTTCTGATAAAACAGCTGTGGCTTCAAATTTAGAAATCGTTAGGGGTTACTTATCAGGCCTCAACATCAGAGCAAGCGTCTTTATTATCTTCTTGAGAATTATCTAATTCAGAGAATAAGTGGGACAAGGACCATATTAAAGTCATCTTCTTGTTAGTTTATAAGAAGAGGAATAAGGAGGAGGAGGAGGGAGAAGAAAGAAGAAGAAGGAGAAAAAAAGGAAGAAGTGAGGGAGGGAGGGTAGGAGGAAGGGAAGAAGTAAGAGAGAGAGAAAGAAAAGAAAAGAAAAAGGACAAAGGTGCTATTAAAAGGCTCAACTTTGGATCTCAAAAGGCTCAACTTCGGATCCATATATTTAAAAATATATATTTCTTGTGTACTGAAACCCCACAATGAGAAGGGCCATCAACTTGTTTGGATGCATTTAGTGGAATCAGTTTTGCAAATCAGCTTCTATTGGTATGAAAGAATTTTTAGAAATTTCTTTAAAAAAATAATTGCAAAAGAACTTCAAGCATGAGAACTGGCAAATTAAGAAGTTATTATCCAATTTAATTTAACACAATGCAGCTAAGAAATAGAAGGTTTGGAAGGGAAAGCAGAAAATAATGTTGTTATAAGCAAAGGGGAGACTGAATACATGAAGCATAAATTGTAGTAGATGAAGGGTCACAAAGTGAACTGATGAAAAAGAGAAACTATATGAAATGTATTTGATTTTTAATTCATCATTTGATATAGCATTTAATGAAACTTTGCTGGCAAATTAGTTTAAAGCTATTCAGGATTTTTTTTCAAAATCACTTCAACCAAAAATTGACTGAAAAAGAAAATACAGACTAATGCCAAATGGTAATATATGCATTTGGGAAAGGTGTGAATGTTAAACCCTTATTATTTAATATTTTAATGAATTAGAAATACAGGAGATTGTGGATCATATTAAATTGAGGTGATTCCAATCCCACGGAGATTAGATGAATCTCTGCTTGCAAATCTGAGCTTTTCTTTCATCTTTCCTTTTTAGTATCTGTGATTTCATTCTAACTGACTATGCTTTAAATAGAGGACAGGCAATGCTACATGGAAGAAAGCACTTAGGAAACTATGATCAGCATACATGAAACCCTTATGGGACTCATTTCCTTATTAGTTGGTAACCTAACCAGTCACTTAGGTTATCAGTATCAATATTTTCTTTTATAAGATGGAATGAACAATACCTTTCTTCGAAAGATATTTTGTTTTAAGGGTAAAATAAAAGAAATACCCAGGCCATTTTTTTTTTAACTGTATCAAAAAAGTAGTGAGTAACATTGTTCAATAAATATTAGCTTCTCTGTCCCCCAGCCCTCTTTTAAGTAAGTGTCTCAACATTATCATTTTTCAGATAAGAAAACTACAGCTCAGAGAAATGAAGACAGCAGTTTGAATAAGCATGCATAACTGGTTATAGAGGCAGGTGTACAAGATAGAGACTATCCTAACCCACAAGTCAGCAGTCTTTACACCTTACCATTCAATCTTTTGCTTTTGTTTCTTTACTCTTACTTTAAATTTTTGTCCTCTAATAAGCTTATGGTGGTAAAAACAGTGTGCTTTTTTTCAGCTTAGTCACTTTTTTTTAAATTAATTTTTTATTTTTTATAAACATATATTTTTATCCCCAGGGGTACAGGTCTGTGAATCACCAGGTTTACACACTTCACAGCACTCACCAAAGCACATACCCTCCCCAATGTCCATAATCCCACCCCCTTCTCCCAAAACTTCTCCCCCCAGCAACCCTCAGTTTGTTTTGTGAGATTAAGAGTCACTTATGGTTTGTCTTAGTCACTTTTAAGATCCACAGGCAAAAGGCTCTACCCTAGATATTTATTTCATCTGCCCATAAGTTATGTCTATCTCTATGTCCTAGCAGGTCAAAATCACTGTTAGAAAATATCTAAATTATTTTTCCTTCAATGTCTTGAGTATCACCCAGAAGCTTCAATCATTGTGAATATTAACTTTATTTTACATTGCCTGGAAGCAAATCCTTAGAGTTATTTGTGAAATCCTCTCCTTCTTTATCAACACATTTTTATGAAAAATTCTATTCTGTTGTTTTGCTTAATATATTTTTCCGTTCATTACATTTCCATAACCACCACTGAATTCTAATCTCATCACATATTCACTTGTGTAGTAGAAATATCTTGATACATTTTAATGGGTATGGTTTTCAATGTCAATAATTTCGTTTCATATACCGTTTTCTCTCCCAATACTTCCACCTTTTAAAACAAATGTTATTATCCATGACTGTAAGAAAAGACAGGCCACCACAGAACATCACACAAATAAATGACCAAGAAAGTTAATTTCTGTCTGTTGAGCTTTAAAACCCAAATTCCAAGGATAAGTAATAGATTTTAAAGAATATTTACAAAGCAAGTTTATTTTGTTTTATTTTTCTGCCCCTGAGGAAATACACTTACTTTGCTAGAATAGATCAGAAGACGTGATTTAAATATAAAAGAAATAGAGTTCTGTTTTCAGTTTGGTGGTGTCAGCTTTTAATAGACCACAGATGACAACTATAAACCAAATAACATATAAAAAGAATTAACTGAAGACTCTGGAAAATGAACAAAAACAGACTAATTTTGGTGATAATCTAAAGTTAGAAGAAGAGGACAGCATGGGATGAGTTTTTCACTATCTCAGCTTTAGTGTGAGGGCAGACCTCAGACATGGAGTAGTATGGCCTAGGGTGGCTAACATTCCCACAGAAAATCTGCTATCTTTAGGATCTGAAGAAACAGGGGACCAGTTCGGGGCCAGAGTTAACATAGATATCAGAACATTAGGGTTGGGGAAAATCTTAAAAGAACAAAAGCAGAGCTCCCAAATTCTGTGAATAATCTCTGTCCAAATATCTGGCTAATCCCTATATATATGAGCAAGCTAAGTATATTCAAAGAAACTTACAGCTAATAAAAAGAATTTTACTGATATTTGAGTTGCCCACTCTAGGTGAGGCAGATATTGATTGCTATTTTAGCTAATGAAGTTAATCACTTGAAAAAGTGGTTTAAATAATGTGTTTTGAAAGATTAGATCAACAACAGAAAAAGAAAAATTAGAACAGAACATAGAGTCTTTATGACTCAATAGTCATTATATACATAATATAATCTAAAATTATCAAAACATAAGGAATAGAAAAATATGATTCATTCTCAAGGGCAAAGACAATCAACAGAAGGCAATTGTGAGGTGATGATATAATTATTAGATAGGAAGGAGCTATGATAAAAATGCTAAATAAGATAAAGGAAAATACATTTGTGATAAAGGAAATAGAAAAAATATGTTGGATAAAAATATAATTTTTGAAAGAAAAAATATGAAAGTAAAAAATCACTTAGATATGCCCAATAACACAATGGAAATGAGAAAGGAGTCAGTGACTCTGAAGTTAAAAAAAGATACATCTATATCTATATCTATATCTATCTATATCTACCTATTTATACCAAAACTAAAGAAAATTAGTGAAGAAAGGCTGAAAACAAATGAATAAGATCCTGAGGTTCTTATAAGACATTATAAAAATATCTCACATAATTTAAGCTGTAGTTGGAGAAACAAAGGAAAGGGAAATAGGGCACAAAAAATATTTGAAGAAATATTTGCTGAAAACTGCAGCTTTTGTAATAGGCATACATTTATAGATTTTAAAAGGTCAGCGATATCCAAACCAGATAAATAACAAAGCCATGCCTAGGCACAACATAGTCAAATGGTTGAAAACCCATGATAAACATAAAATATTGAGATAACCTGGGAAGAAAATGACATTACTACATACAAGGAACAAGAAATAAAATGACTATAGATTTCTCATCTGAAATTAGGGATACCAGAAATATAGTAAAACATTAATTTTGAAGTTCTGAAGGAGATATGGTTAACCATGAATTATATAGTCAAAGATATAGTATTGAAGCAAAATGAAGGTGTTTTCAGGGTAAAAGAAAACAGAGAATTTGGTAACAGCAGACTGACCCAGAAGAAATGCAAATAAATAAATAAATAAATTCCTTACCTTAGTGTGACTGAAAATGATACTGGGGGGAACGTGGATCTTCAGGACAAAATAAGAATTTTATACATTTATAAATGTATATATAGGAATATGCAAATATAAGAGGATGTTAATTTCTATAAATTGCAAATGACTGAAGAAAAAATATTGTGCTGTTTATGGTGATATGGAAATAATACATATGACAAAAAAATAGTATACACAATACCAGATGGGTATTAAATAGATCTATATGGATGAAAGTTTCTATATTTTAAATAAAGTAATAAAAGACTAACTGAATAGTCTGTGAAATGTTAAGGATGCATATTTTATCTATAGAACAAGCACTAAAAATGTAATGAAAACAGGAGAGCTGAAAAGGCAGTAGTTGCAGTTACATGAAATTCTAAAAAGTTATTCAAATAATCTCAAGGGGCAAGAGTGAACAAACAAAGCCAACAAACAGAAAACAAACAGATAACAACAGACTTCAATCCAACCAGAGTAATTAATTACATTAAATGTTATAGACTAAACACTCCACAAATAAAAGGCAGAATTTCTCAGTATGGAGGAAAAAAGGCAAAACCCAATTGTAAAGGTTCAATTAAGAGAGATGAAATGCAGTTGGTGAGACAGTGATTGTTGTATAGAGAATGGAAAAGAATGGACAGGGCCTGTCACAAAGAAAGTCTAAGTACTCTGATACTGCTTAGGTGAGAAAATTCATGGAAGGTCACTCTATCTGTTGGCTGGCTTTTAACTCATTGGATTTCTTTTGTATTTTGTATTTTGTATTTATATAAAATATAAAGAAATGCAGTCCCATGTGTGTAGTTGTTTGAGATAGATGACTACAAATACAGAATAGAATGGTAATTAAGATCAGAACTCTGGAATTTGACATTTTAACCTTCCCAAATTTTGCTTTTCTCTACAAAATGGGGAAAATATATTTCAGAAGACTGTTCTTAAAATTTAAGTAAATAAAATGCAAATACTTTTAGAAGAGCCATAAATGAAAACTTCCAATAAATATTTATCATCACCAACATTATCATCACCATCATCATCACATTCATCAGTACCTTCAATGACATCCTTATCATTACCTTTGAGACCATGATCAATGTCACATGAAATTTCTCTCTACTTTCAAAGTTGGAAGTCCAGTGACCATCAGTATAAATTTTTCTTCTTAGTTTCTATAAGAATATCCTCTTCTCTTTCAGGAAATCCCCATTTTGCTGAACAAGTATGAGTGGACTTTAGTTTCTTGAAATCATATGATGCCTGTGTAAAAATCTCATTTGCTCTCCAACATGTATCCTTAAGTAAAATCAACAGGTAGTTTGCTTTTGTTTCCTGCACATGTCATAGTCATTCTGATGATTTCCAATGCTACCACCCTCCTTCTACTGAACCACTACTTCCTCACTTTCTGTCAGTACAAAATCTACCTGCTCTTGTTTCAAAAGGTAACTAAAATGAGTTTGTGAATACACATCTAACTTGATCTACTCTGATAAATCAACCCGTATTCTGAAATAGCTTGCCACTAAATATACTACAGCATAATCTAGTCATTGCACATGTTCTTCCTTTTAATTGATTTTTTTTAAAGCTATCCTTTCTTTGTCACATCTTATATCTCAACAATAATGAAAGTCCTTTGAAGGTCACAATCAGGTCTTTGAGTTAGCTCTCATCGTTTACACTGCATCCAACAGGTCCTGGCAAAAACAGTTTGTAGTTACCAATTGTTACTAATAAGTTATATAGGCACTGTCTTTTATTTCCAGAAGGTCTCAATATAATATCAGATGCATTAATCAACCATATAGAGCAGAAACATGGAAAAACATAGTCAGGGAACACAAACTTCAAAGGGAATGACTATCCTGTTAATCTATTCCCTTGCCTTTATAAAGATAATTACCTAAATCTCTCCAAAAGCTGATTAAAATCTGTACCTTTCCCATAGGTATCTGTACCTATTCTTCTTGCTCATATTTTTGTTGTTTTTAATAGATAAAATCGTAAGATGTTTGTTGGAAAGGAATCTTTGGGATTTATTTGCTTGTTTATTAATTTGAGACATACATTTAAAAGATCACTTTAGTTGGACTCAAAAGACCTGAATTTTACATAATCTTACTTGGCCACTGAATTATTATGTAAACTTAAACAATTCAATTAACCTCATAGGGCCTTAGTTTCAACATCTGGGAAGAAAAAGAAGTTATAAAATCCAGCTGGGCATTTACTGTGCATTTGTAATATGTGGTCTGGAAAATCCAGTTTAAATTCTGAGATAAGTTCCTTTCCAGTTCAACCATTATATAAAGGTATCTAACATTTTCTTATCATTTAATAGAGGAAGCATGCTACTTCTGCTCTCAAATATTTTAAATAAACTTACTGTCTTTTTTTTTAAAGATTTTATTTATTTATTTGACAGAAAAAGACACAGTGAGAGAGGGAACACAAGCAGGGGGAGTGGAAGAGGTAGAAGCGGGCTTCCCGCCAAGCAGGGAGCCTGATGTGGGACTCTATGCAGGGACCCTGGGTTCATGACCTGAGCCAAAGGCAGATGTTTAATGACTGAGACACTCAGGTGCCCTAAACTTAGTGTCTTAATTAGGACACCCCCACCCTGTATTTAAGAGAACATAAATTCAGTTCATTTGTAAAAATTATATAAGCAAAAATGTTTGCACTTACATGACACAATCTGAGAAGTGCACTAAGAAGTTGATTCCAGAATTGACAAATTATATATTTTTTTTACTCCAAAGGCTATTAAAAACCATTGGCTTTTAAAATGCTGCCTTTAAATACCATGATTATTCCACTATCAATGAAATCCAAGAAGTCCCCTTTCAGGAGTTCCGAAGAGAAGGCTTAACCAAAATCAACCATGCCTTCTCATTGTAGATAGGTTTTTAGAAATACATATTTTTGTGATGACTGGTAGATATAAGGTCTATAGACTAGTGTTCAAATACATAAGAAGGTTAAATGACTCACACTATATTTCCAAACTCATGATATTACCCTTCTGGCACAACACTTTAACCTACATAAAATAGGCCACAGACACTACAGTATTTATATACATGTACATGTACATGAGGCTATGTACATAGACATATATATATATGTATTTGAGTTTGAGCCTACATAACTATCCTGTCCATACATACTAGAGATGCTTTTTTATTTTTGAAGAGAAACACTGTCCTAATAAATCACCAAATACAAAACATTAATATATATATATATCAATTCATTGAAAAACGGAAGTTGTCATATATAAAAAAGGTAATCTGTCAATTTTACTACCCCTGGGGATAAAAATATATGTTTATAAAAAATAAAAAATTAAAAAAATTCTAATTAAATTATTCTATATCTACCCAACATATCTAAAATTATCTACCATACTTAACATTCATCACCATGAGTGAGACTCACTCAGTATATGTTAATATCCTCACAAATTGGAAATTGATGGTTATTACACAGCAGAGTTTGCTTTTCTTTCTTTCTTTATTACTTTCTTTAGTATGTTTTTATTTTCTTCACCTACTGTAACAATTAAATATTGGCTATTCACTGGTTTACCTAATAGCCATTCATGATGTAATTTATCATTGATTCAAACATTTTAGAATTAATTTTTCTTGAGTGTGCAGGCCAAAAATATTAAGGATATCCTTAACTCTTTTTTCTCTTGAAGAACACTTCTAAATATCAACAAATACTTTAAGCTATATCTTGTTAATTCCACTGACATCTTTTTACCTCTACTTCCACCACTGTTGCTTAATATCTTAACAGTATTCTTTAGAATTCGATAATATTGGGTCTCCTTATTTGTAATCAGTTTCCTCCTTCACTCCTTTTTTTTCATGCCTCAGTCAGAGGTACCCTTTAAAAAATATAATTGGCATGCCACTTCCTTGTTGATAACCTCCAGTGGTTTCCCATCACTATAGAATAAAATCCAAAATCCTCACTGCAGCCACTATGACCTGGCTAATGTTTTCTACTACTTTCTCCTTCTTTCATTCCTATCCAGCCAAAATGTCCTTACCCATCCAACTATAAGCATATTCCTAACTTTGGGCCTCCACATTCTTTGTTCTTTATCTCTCCTGTTCTTACTATATTTTATTCAAATCTTTGCTTAACTATTAGCTGATTATCAGGGAGACCCTGTGTCACATAATATTTAAACAGTTTCTCCACTTCTCTCTGTCCGTTTTATTCTATTTTTTTCATAACAAGTCTCACACCCTGAAATAATATTTGATTCTTAGTCTGGTCATTTATTTTATTGCTAGTAAGCTTTATAAGGTCAGGAATGTTCTATTTATCCTTATATTTTCAGAACCTAGTCAGTAGATATGCAACACTTATTTTTAGAATGAATAAATGAATTAACTTATGTATCCTCTAGATGACATCTCTAAAGGAAAGAACTAGGCTTATTATTATATAGATATGGAAGTGATATATTTATTTGTATTTATATAAATATGTGTTTAAATGCAAACTTTGCATTTAATATTTATGTCAGTGATAAACAAAACTATATAATTATATAAGCCCTATGTATAATTTAATAAAATTTAATCATGTTTCCTTTAATATCCAAAATTTCAAACAAAAATAAAAATTTATTTTATGTCATTTTGTCCTAATATCTCTAATTGTTTTATTTACTTTTATATGAACTTGTCAAACTCTTGTCAGTCTCAGTACATTATAGTCATAATTTCATCCACTTTCTTAAAAGTGTTCTGTTTTAATTAAAGAGAAAAAAGTGTTCTTTTTTTTTTCAATCCCTTATTGAGGATTTTAAGGCTTGCTTGGGTTTAGGCATTAATCATATACATGACTGAGGTTCTTAGGTAACATTCTGACTCCTTTTCATGTTCCTGGGATTTAATCCCTATGTCAAAGCATGTTCATTTTGCATATTCCTTTTTCATATTTACTCTGTTAAAGATGATGTGGCATTTCTCTTTATTAGAAAGTTCTTCTGAACAACTAGTTGACTTCACTGGATATTTAACTACCTCTGCCCTTGATCTAGGTATGAGACCTTTCATTACTAACTATAAAGGCATTTAAATGACTCTTTCCTTACAGGATCCCATGACATTTTATTGCATCACCAATTATTTCAATTAGAAATGGCATTTGGTTAATTGTGTTTGGTGCAGCTGCTCTTAAATTCCCTAAAACAAAACAAAACAAAAATCTGTGAAAGCCAATTAGGGGGAAAATATAAAGTTTATGGTATACAAGTGGATAAAGAAGATGTGATACAGAGAGAGAGAGAGAGAGAAAGAGAGAGAGGAATATTATGCAGCCACAAAAAGGATGAGATTGTACCATCTGCAATAACACGGATGGACATAGAGTGTGTTTTGCTAAGTGAATTAAGTCAGATGAGGAAGAAAAACACCATATATTTTCACCCATATGTGGAGTCTAAAAACAAAACAAAACCAAAAAACCAAATGTATACATAGAAAGCAGAATCAGACCTATAAGTACAGAGAACAAACTTATGGTTGTCAGAGGGGCAGGGAGTGAGGATGGGCAAAATGGGTGAAGAGGAGTGGGAAGATACAGGCTTCTAGTTATGAAATGAACAAGTAAAAGGGAATAAAGGAATAAAAGCCACAGCATAGAGAATATAGTCAATGATACAGTAATAGCATTGTATGATGACAGGTAGTAGCTACATTTGTGGAGAGCATAGCATAATATAGAAAGTTGAATTACTATGTTGTACACCAGAAATGAATGTGACATTTTGTGTCAGCTATAGTCAAATTAATGTTTTTGTTGTAAAAGTTTGCATCACAGCTAAAGACATACATTGTAAGAATTGCTAAAGATTGGAAAACTAGATTAAGAATAATAGGGGCTCCCTGCAATATGTTTGTGAAATAAAGTGTCTATGTCTACCAATAAGAATATATGAAGGAAAATATTTCACAAACTCTTTGTCCTTAGTCCAGAAAGGTAAGGTTTGTGCCAAACAGAAAAATGAGCAGGTTGTTATTTCTGGTATTTGCTTTTCTGAGTGTCCACCTTCCTGCTCTTCTCCATTCAGATGAAATAACTTGAAAACGAGCACAGACAGCAGTGTGGGAAAGGAGGATAACATATATCATCTGAGGAAATATGTAATTCCATAAATAGATTGTTAAAGGAAATGGAGGGCTATGAAGAGCCTGTTACTAGTGCATGTAGGAGATACCATTTTTCACATAATTTGTTGATTCAGACTGCCACAAAACATGGAAGTTAGATTAGAATATGATCCTCTGTTGTTTCAGTACAACCACATGAGATGAATATAGAGTCTAGTGAGTCTAGTGAGCAATCATACACATCAGCAATTCTGCCAGGTGTGAACTTAAAAAGGGACCCTACTAGAGTCAAATCATCAATTATTCATCAGAGGCCAAGGGAAAAAACTTTACTTCTGCTTCATCTGTCAGCAGTGAGCCAGTGCCCCCATACTTCAGTGAGAGCAGTGTCAGAGATAATCACCTAAAACCAGAGTCTTTGGATAGTATTCAAAAAATGTCCAAATTTCAACAAAAAGTCTTTGCTCATCATAAAAAAACCAAACTGAAGAGGAATTTTTAAAAATAAATAGATTACAACAAGAACAGAGACATTAGCATATCAGAAAGAGATTTTAAAGTGGTCATGATAGAAATACTTAAGTGAGAAAGCCTCAACAAAGAAATAGAAGATCTATAAAAGAGCCTAACAGAAATTTTGAACTGAAAAAATATAATAGTTGAAATAAAAAAACTCAGTGTATGATCTCAACAGGAGAATGGAGGTTACAGAAAGAAAAGAAAGAATAAAAGAAGTAGAAAATAAAATAAATTACCTGTCTGAATAAGAGAAAGTAAATAAACTGAATAAAAACATAGATTGAGACTCATGGTGATGTGGAATTACTATAAAATATATAACATTCATGTTATCAGAATTTCATAAAATGAGAAGAGAGTGGGTCTGAGAAATGCATAGGAAAAATAATGGCTGAAACTTCCCATATTCACAAGAAACATAAACCTATACATTTCTACATTTTGTTCAAATTTTTTTTCTAAAGATTATTCAAGTTACCCACTGGAAGCAGGAAAAATAAAACATAAAAAAAAAAAAAAAGAAACTGAAGAAGGAAAAAAAATAACAGAAAATAAAACAAAAGAAATTGGCAAAATTAAGCCCTCAAATACCAATAATCACATTAAATGCAAATGGTCTAAATACATGAATTAAAAGACAAAGACTGACAGAATGGATTAATAGAAAAGACTTGATTATATATGATTTAGAGGAAACTCACTTCAAATATAGGAATATATCCAGATTGAAAGTAAAAGAATGGAAAAATATTTATTATGCAAACAATCAAAAGAAAGCAAAAGTGCCTTTATTATCATTAGATAAAGTAGACTTCAGGGTGACTGGGTGGCTCAGTGACTTAAGCCTCTGCCTTCAGTTCAGGTCATGATCCCAGGGTCCTGGGACCAAACCCCGCATTGAGCTTTCTGCTCAGCAGGAAGTCTGCTTACCCCTCTCTCTCTGTCTGACTCTCTGCCTATTTGTGATCTTTCTCCCTGTCAAATAAATATAAATAAAATCTTCAAAATCAAAACAAAACAAAAACAAAAAACAAAAAGTAGACTTCAAAGCAAATAAATTTACCAGAGAAAGAGATAAACATTATATGAGGATAAATGGGTCAATCTAAGAAGACAATATAGTCATCCTAAACGTGTATATGTTACCATAAAAGAACTGATTCCAGACTTGGGTTTGGCTGCTTGCTGCCAGAAAATCAACACTTGAGAGACAAAGGGTAATGGGAAAAGAAAGAGTGCTTTATTCAGGACAATGGAAACCTGAGAACATGGACTAATGTACCAAAGACCATCTTCCCAGCCCTGGCAAAGTTGGACATCTTGAAAGGGGAAATAATGGAAAATTATGGGGGCTAGAAGAAATTGGTGCTGAGGTGGTTAATCATATGTCCACATGATCCTGAACAGACTTGCTGGCATCAGTGGTGGCTGTTTTCGAATGGGTTTAGGATTTATCTTCTGCGAAAGTCTGGTGCTTCATTCCTCAAAGCCAATGGTCTTCAAAATCAAGGAAAATAGGTTAGTTCTGCTACAAACCAAGGAGCTTAGGTCAGTAAGCAAGGAGCGCATAAGTTCGAAGGAAGTTAACTCTTAAGACCGGTTGGAATGGTATTGCATATACACCACAAAGAATATATAGCAATTCTGAATGTGTGCACACCAAGCAACATAGCTGCAATATATGTAAAACTAAAACTGATAGAATTAAAAGGAAAAATAGAAAAGCCCATCATCATACACATATATATGTAATATTACATTTATATCAAAATAAATATATCAACATCTCTCAACAACTGAACAGTTATATAGAAAATCAGCAAAAATGTAGAAGAAAACAACATCAATTGATAACAGTAATTTAGCATTTATAGACCGTCCCACCCAACAAATTCAGAATATAAATTCTTTTGAGATGCCCACACGACATTGATTAATATAGACTATATCATATGCCAAAAAGTAAAGCTCAACAAATTTAAAAAGTTGATTTTAAATATATTTAAAGATTAAAAAATGTTTGAATCAATGGTTAAGTCCATCATGTTTTTAAGTGGATCAATGAAATTATATAAAGAGCAGAAACCTTCCTAGTTTTTTATAAGTGAATGGAAACTTTAACTTAAGTCAAATAAATTGTTTTCTTATTTTCCTTTTTAAGAACTTGAATGTACAATTCCAATTTCATCTGGAAAATAGATGTGGTAGTCATTCACAATATTTGTAAATAACATGGACCTTCTGTGAAAGGAGTTAGATTAGAATTCTGACATCACAACTTATTTCTGGTAATTTTGGAGAACTTAAACCTTTCTGGATTTATTCAGTATAATTTATGTAATTGAATTATCATGCATATTTTGCAGTGTAATTGTGACAGTTAAAATGCCTGACATATAGTTGGTACTTAATAAGTGGTAAAGTTTATTTAAGATTTTTTTTTAAAGCTGGATAAGAGCAACTGGATTTTAAAAGGTATTTTTTTAAATAAATGTTGCCCTTAAGATGAAGACTGAAATTTATATTTGACCCAGACCCACCCCTAATTTTTGGAAATGCATGTCATGGGTTTGATTCATGACTGTACCATCTAATACTACCTTCTACATATATTAATAGGATCTTTATTCTTATATAACTACTTCAAAATATAGTTCCTTTGTTGAAATTGTAAGAAACATCGAAATAAGATGGAACAAATAAGAAAGTTTAGATATAGCTAGTTATTGACAGAGTGAGCTGGAACTTAGAGGTCTTTATTCTTGGTTGGATCTTTTCTGAAAATTCTCACTTTCCCTCAAATAAAAACAAGGAATATGTATAAAAATTAATGAAAATAAGAACCTATTATTATTTCTCCCTTTCTTTGTTTTTTTTTTTTTTTTAAGATTTAATTTTTTTATCAGAGAGAGAGAGACACAAGCAGGGGGAGTGGCAAGCAGAGGGAGAGGGAGAAGCAGGCTCTCCAACAGAGAGCCGTATGTAGGACTCCATCCCAAGACCCTGGGATCATGACCTAAACTGAAGACAGACTCTTAACCAACCGAACTACCAGGTGCTCCTCATTTTCTTCAAATTTAAAGAAAAAAGTAGGTACTTGTTTTTATCTCCTTCTAGGCCTATTCATTCATTCTTGGAATAGAAAAATTATTTTTCTCCTTCCACTCCTACCTGGTTGCTAATGTAGAAATTGGCTCAAGCAAAATTGTAAGTAGTAGTTCTGAACCACAACACTTCTATTTGTTCATTTAAGAGACAACGATTTATGTAGAAGAATTAACTACCTCTGCCACAGTTGAAAAAAAGTTATTAGTATTTCCTATAAAATCAAACATTCCATTTAAGAGAGCTTGTCTTAAAGGAAAACTAAAACTCTTAAGTACTGATCAGTTACTACCAATAGATAAGATTAACTACAAAGATGCCAGATGATATAGTTTGGTAAGGGGAGAAGGAGGATGAAGAAAAAGAGGACAATAGAATTCCCCCCCCATCCCCCCCCACCAAATCCTTCCTTTCTGAGGAAATGAATTAAAAGAAAACATTTCCGGTTATATTCAATAGCAATAAGTAGGATTCATGAAGCATAGGGGCTGTTGGTGGTTATGGAAAAGCTGTTTTATAATGTGCTTTGAAATGTGCTTTAATTTTATCCTTTTCAGTTTCTTTTTGATTCAGTATATTGTTCCCCTATGATGCTGTCACTCAGTAGGATACATTTGACTGAGGGTGCCCTGAGAAGGTTCAGCTCCGTTGCCGGATCCTTGGGTTTGTGAGTCTTGCTGTGTCTCCTTTCTGTGACACATTTAACATCTCTGTCCCTTTCCTCACCTTCCTTAACATGGACCCAATTAGAGAACATTTTTACTTAATACAAAAGGACTGGGCTTGTTCTGCAGCCTGGATTCTGTCTAAATGCTGGTGGCATTTCTTTAGCATGTCTAACTAGTACAAAAAATAGAACTTTTTTATCCTCACACAGGTGTTAGGAGAATTAATTAATGTTTATGAAGCACCTCAGATCCTTGGATGAAAGGACCCTGAAGAATTCTCTCATTTGAATCTGATACTATTGCATCATCTAATCCTGTGGTGAAACAGGAAGACAAAAATAGCCGTTTCAAGTACAGTAACCAGGTTTAACTTTGTGAGGACAATGTACTCTGATCAGTGTCTGGAATAAGGCATTTAACTAAGTATTTCCAGGGAAAAACTGACTTCATGCAAAATTTTGTATTTGTGCAATTTTCTTTCATAGGATAATGTCCCATTTCTGTGTGCTTGCTTTCATTGGTGGAGACTCCATTTTTTCTCTAAATATAAACACCAAGGACATTCTCTTTTTTGCTTTTTTTTTAAAGTTTGTCAGCAAAAATATTAATCATTCACATACTAATACACCCCATTTGGTAAAGTTTAAACTGGTACTATTAGATCAAGTAGTATTTCATACCAATGGGGGAATTCTCAAGTAAGAAAATTCTGACTGGTTTAGGAAGCCTTACTGCCCTCTCTAAATTCAGAAACATTGTCTCACATTACAGAAAAACTAGGTAAGATAGAGTTAGTAACAGAAAAAAATAATTGGAACTTATTTATTTTTCTCTGAAACAATTTTTGACTAATTTAAGCTGTTCTTTATTTCAAATCATAGTAGATTAAGATTACACTATTTACTCACTGTAACTTGTGAGGGTAAAAATAATAGACCAAAATTTATCAATAATGAAAATTTAACTAGGATTTATAAGCTAATTTTATCCCAGGAATGGTTCAGAGCTCTTCATCAATAATTTCTTGTTTAATTCTCATACTAAACCGAGAGGTAGTGCTATTATTTTTACTGCATTTCAGATGAAGAAATTAAGGCATGGAAAGTAAAGTGACTTACCAAAGATGACAGACTGGAAAGTAGGGGAGGTCAGATTCAAATTCAGGCCATTTAATTTCAGAGTCCCTATAGGTACAGAACCTTACTGTGAAGCATCATGAAGGTCCATTTGATAACTAAGCTCTGAGTATGAAGAATTACAAGCACTTTGTAAAGAGATAACTCTTGAGAAACACATATTTAAACAAAATGTGGAAAAAGGAAATGTACTATTTTGCTTCCTATAGTCTGTAGTATACCTCTCTGCATTTGAAAAATATTGGCCCCATGAAGTAGTAGCATGGCTTTCTGCCAACTGAGAACTTTAGGGCTAACAGCAGGACAGACTGTGAGCCTGCAGACAAAAGAGGACTGTTCATGCTTGTTCTGTATTTGGGCCTGTTCCATCTTAGCCAGACACAATTGTGTCCTTGGATCTCTGGAGAAGTTTGGTTATCTCTCCACAAGGAATTCTAGGGCTGGACTCATGACCTTGTCACAAAGACTAAGCCTTGTGCTTCCACCGAAGGAAAATAAACAGATGTGTCTCCCCTGGTTAAATGGGGTGTAAAACAGCACTTAGACTTGTCACTGTTCTTCCCAGTATTCATCAGAATCTCACTACTAAATAGTGTGCTCCCAACATAAGCAGCTGCCGTCAAGGTAGGAGGTGACAGGCTCTTGGATGGCAAGACGTGTTTTTAGATGTGGAGTAGTCAAGGCACTGACATGAGTAACCTATGGGGGAATTTAGCCATGGCAATTTTATTTTCAGGGTAATGAGTCAAAGGGAAGGGCCCTCCTATGTCAGCAGGTAGCAAAAAGGGAGAGACTAGCAACAAGATAATGCCAAAATAAATATGTTCTTAAGAGATCTGGGAAATTTGCTTGTCTTCCACATGTATGTTTGGGGATCATTGGGCACATAGACAATAAGACCACCAATGTGATTTCAGCAGAATGGGGTGTTTGACCTCATATAGTCTCACTCCTTTGGCTATATTCCCCTAAGTTTCAGAATAGATTGGGGAGGATTATATACTAACCCCTTTGGGCAGAAGCCTAACTGTACCTAAGGAGAGAGACAGTGCCCTCATACCCGAGAGGCACTAACACTCAGAGAAGAGAGACAATGTTTTCATTTCAGTCTCTGAATTCAGAGTTTTGGGTTATGTTGGCCAACACAAAATAAAGTCCCGAAGGTTACCAACAAATATAATCAGTGACAGCAAGTTCTTTTCAAAATTCTTTTGCGTCCATGCCTTGAATTAAATATTCTGAATATTTCTATTGATTGAATTTGCCAGAAAATTTAGATTCTCATATACTATGTGCTGCATAGTGGTAGGAGTAAAATGCTAACAAATGATAGCGTTTATCCAGTATTTTAAATGTTAAAGTTGAAATTCTTAAATTCTCTGTAGATATCCCACGCATGTTCATACTTTTTTGCCAGTAATGGAACGATCCTTCAAAAACTCTGTTCTCAGGCATGATAAAAATATAGAAAAAGAGAACAGAAATATAATAGGGCCCTCAAATGGAATTTACAGTGTAGCCAAGAGAAATTACCCCAAAACATTAAAAAATAAGAAAGGAAAAGAATAAGAAACAATATAAATAATATTGATTTTAGGCCTTAGAGCCTAGCAGTTTAGAATTTGGATCCTACAGTGTTATTAACCACAGAGCAACAAAGGCTTGCCATTTATTAGTCATATATCCTTAATGTAAGTGACTTTGAGCCCTGGGTTCTTCATCTTATCTATGGTGTGAAGAAAGCAACATCTATATCGTCTAATCATCATGAAGATTAAATGGAGCAATGTAGGAAATTGTTTAACCAAGCACCTGGCACATAGAACATATTCAAATGTATTAGGTATTATTGGCATTAGTAGTAGTAGTATTTCTTCATAAATGGATTATAGATATTATGGTCCTATAATACTAAGAACAAAAACATGCTTGTAAATCCTACTGATTTTATTTATGTTGTTTAATATTCAGATTGAGATGGTAATAACAAATCATCTTTGGTAATTCTCTCTACCTCATTCTGAATACTTAATGTTAAGTTTGTTCACTCTTGCACATATATATTTTTATTTTAGACACAAATTCTAAAATAGATACACATAGACATGCCACATACTGGTGGTAAAATGTGGAATTTCCCCCCTTTATAGCTTATGTCTATCATCCACTTTTTCTACAGTGAGCATGTATTAACATGTATTTTTTCTGTGAAGGGAAAACAAAACAAAGTATTCTTGAAATGTTTTGCTCCTCCCCCAAATTACTGTCTAATGCCTTCGCTCATGGTTTTTTGGATGTTTTTTATGGTTTTTCAGCCACATTATTGTTGTAGCTCCTTTGGTGACTATCTTCCATGTAGTGATTTCAGTGGGAACTTCCCAATTGCCTCTCCATAACTCTATAATCCTAGAGAACATAGGCCATGAACTACTGTCTTTATATAACCTTTCACACAACTCTAGTACAGGATGTTGTATCTGTCTCTGTTTCTCTGTCTCTTTTTTCTTGAATGAAATAAATGAAAGAGAGTGGAAAGCATTTTCCCATCACGTTACAGTATTTTATAAGAATATAGATAGTCTTAAAAGTCAAATAATAAAAAAAAGTAAAAAAAAAGTAAAAAGTCAAATATATAATCAAAAAATTATAGTCAAAAGACTATAGATACTAGGGCATATGTAAATCCAAAGCCTTAGATGTAAATTTAATTTCATTTTTGAAGTTCACATTTTTTTTTAGTTGAAAATCTCTACCCAATAGAAAGTGGATTGTAATAATTCACTTTTTCTGTTTAAAGTCATTTGAAAATAAAATGAAATGAAAGAATTCAAAAGAAACATATCCTATTAACTCTGAAGGAGGAAATAATCAAGATTTCACTACTTTTTTCCTTATATAAACTGCCTGTTATACTGCAGACTGTCAGTGCCTGGCATGCTTTCCTGCCAAAATGCAGAACAGATGTAGGAGGGCACCTTGGGAGCCATACATTATAAAGTGTGGCTGAAGAACTATTTTCACACCTCTCCCAGCCCTGTCTTCACCTGTTTATGCAGGAAACAGACCTGTGGATTTTAGTTCCTCTGGTTCCATGCCAATGGATTCCCAGGGGCTCCAGACAACTGCTTTCTCATTTGAAGTTCTGTTCTTTTTCTCCCAGTTTTTGGCTGACAGTTGCTCAGTTTTGGCTGCTGGCAGGATGTCAGAGGCCGCTTTGCTACAGGTTGCTTCAGTTTAAGAAGTTGGAAAAAGAACAGATTTCTAGGAATAAGAGTCAGAAATAAGGGTGGCATTATTTTAAAGAAGGGGAGACTTCTACATAGGCACCTCTGAGAAGAAATCAAGGAGACTTCTGGTTTTCCCTAGTTCTCATATTTTACCATAAGCTTATGAACTCAGGGAGGGACAGCTTAGTTCTGTAAACTCTAGGCATATGTCCATACCCATCAATTAGCAAAACCACATCGTGTAACATCCAAACAATGTCCTGTAACTAATGATTTTCATGAGATGCACTCAGCCAAGTAATCAGATGCCCCAACAACTTCAGGTCAAATGTGTTAAGTTATAATATCGGTTGTGCTGAAGTCTAATAATTAAAAAAAAATTAGCCATGAACTCCTATGAGGCAGAAAACTCAAACTTTGATGCTTTATGGATTCCAATGAATGGAGGCTAACAATCAGATGTTAAAAAAAAAAACAAAAAAACCACAGGCTAAAATTCAAAATTACTGTTCCCCACATCTTCCTTGGCATCAGAAACATTGCAGCTGCTTTCCCTGGGGTGTGGCAATTAGTGCCATAAGGGCTCTGCTTATCTCACTTTTGGAATTTTATTCCAGAGAGGTTCACACAGGTGATGTGAATTTCGTTGGGAAAATGTCCACATTCAGTTTAGAAACTCTCTTTGAATGAAAGGGATCTGAATGATGAAACATCTGTGTTTCCTTTCTCTCTTTCCATCCCAGTGGAGTTAGAATATCTCTGAGGAAAGATACAGACAAAAAAAAAAAAAAAAAGATGCTGCTAGATATTTATAAATAAGGCAGTTGCCGTGACTCTGCATTATATGTCAATCTATCCTATAAGCATATGTCCAGGCTTTAAGGTACATGCTATGGGTGGGGTTTGGAAGAGAGGACCCCATGTTTTATGAAAGACTTGATTTTTTTTTTTAAATGTCCATGTACGGAGACTGTTCTGACGAAATGTCAATAATTTACGAGGACAGGGTTAAAGATCTTCTAGGATCAAAGGTTAAGATTATAAGCCACACTGATAATGTTCTTTTGCCCTCCTTCCCTTTATTACATGGATATTTGATTCAGGGAAAATGGTTTGAGAAATTATACTGGTATTGGCACTTTTGACTTTGAGAACCATGCCCCCAATTTGAGGCAGGGTTGGATATAAAACTTTGACATATTCCCTAAAAATTGGAGGCAGTTTCACCACATAATAAAATATCTAATATTAATGTGGTCACAGATACATCATAGAGGATGGAAGTGTGTTAGAACCTGGGTATCCTTAAAATGTGAGTTTGTAGAACATATTGAGTGACTGGGGTAGAATGTTTCACTAGTTGCTGAGAGAATACTGTCTAGACCAAAGATTAACAGACTTCTTTTCTGTAAGGGGCCAGGAAGTAAATATTTTAGGCTATGGGGACCATATAGCCTCTGCTTTTGTAGCATACAAGCAGCCTTAGATAATACATAATGAATGATTATGTCTGATTTCCAATAAAACTTTATTTACAAATATAGACTCCTGGGTATAGTTTGTTCACAGTCTAACTGGGTAGATATAGAAGTTTGTAAAGAGACAAAGGTAATAGCATGGGAAAAACCAAATCATCAGTGAAAATAATAAGACATGAAAAATTTCAGAGAAGCAATCAATACTTGGGGAAAATAATTATATTTTACCTGAGCCATGGATAGGATTGCTGGTGTTCATTTAAACTCTGTAATACTAAGAGGTACTATCATTATAGTTTCTCCTCTGTTAAATAGTTCCCCTTCCATAGGTATCTCTCACTATCAAAGGAGAATACATTTTTCTTTAGAAGAGGTAGGAGGAAAAGGTCCAGATGGGAGGTGCAGAAAAATCAAGGACTCCTGAAATTTAAGTTGGTGATTAAATAGACTTGGAAGTACCATATATATGAAGTTTGTGAAACTGCTGTCTTCTCTATTTTACCTATCCCAGACTGGGGCCTGTGAGCCTCAGAGTTTGATGATTGTGTTGTTTAGGAAAAACATGTGTGAAAATTCGTGGAAATACATTGGCTTTCTGTTTTCATTGTGGGCAAATATGAAGCTCCTTTTAGGCTAAAAATCAAACTTATAACTCCAAGCAAATATTGTGGCTAGGCACATTTATTTTTGATAAAAATGAATGTCAATTTAATTGCAAATGAGGCACTCTCCTTAGACTCATGGCAAATTGCAATCCTGGCCCTCAGTGCTGAAAGTTTGGGTTTTTCGTGCTGGATTTTCCTGACCTGGTTTAGAAAATAATGTTCTGAGTTTCACCCAGCAATATTTAAAAAGGCATCCTGTGCAGATGGTTTTATGGAGATGTGAATGAAAATGAGTTGAAGACGTCTCAAAGCAGCTGTAGTCTCTCATTCAGAGCAACCAAAGACATCAGAGACGCTGCATGAAAACAGAAGACTTGGCCATCTTCCTTATCAGGGAGCTGAGTTTCCTATCAATGAAAAGAACTTCTTTCTTTTAATGTGATCAAGATGGGTCCCTTAGGATCACAGATGAAGTACGTTAGTGGAGAGATTAAAATATACCTTCTGCCCACCTATATTTAACCTGACCACAAAAGATTAAGAAGATTTTAGACTCTAGTGAGCTGACTCATTCTTATTCTCTCTCTCTCTCTCCATGAACACTGAATTTATCATTTAAATGTTAAAAAGGGAAACCAGATGCTATAGTTATTAACTTTTGGAATCAACTATAATCTTCCTATTAAATTCTTCCATCCAGGTACGGGCAATTATTTGCTTGATCTAAAGGTGCAGAAAATGCAGGCACACAGGGTTTCAGAAAGTCCAGTTTAATAAGACAGGTGGGTAACTAATAATGTGGAAAATTACCTGCAGATTGAGGATATTGGGAATGACTAATGGCCAAAACTAAGCGAGTAAATTAGTTGCAAAATGATACCATTTGCAATAGTTGTGTGAGCGGGGGACGGGAAAGCACAGTGGCATGTGGCAGTGAGCAGAACTAAGCAGAGTTTGAATGTAGCCCAGACTCAGAAAAGCATGCCATCAACTTATGCCTTCTCCCAACCCCCATCCCTGCCCTGTGGCTGCCTCAGGCCTTCACTTATTTATTTATTTTTGCTCATCTGTGCTGTGAATGTGAGGTTTAATAATGCTGGCTCTGGAGTCTAGGTAGTTTTGCGAAGTCTAACACAAGGCCTTCACCAAGGTCAAAACCATCAGTTACAAAACTGCATTTTGTCTTACAAATCTAGTAAGTTTCAGAGAAATCAAATGTGGCCAGTATTTGTAGGAAAAGAAATGGAGTGGGCTTTGTAAAAATAAAAATTTAAGTTTAATTGTTACTAACTGGTAATATGTGGTATTACCTCCTAGATAAGGTTGTGGAGCCCATATAACATGAAAAACTTGTTCAGAGATATTTTGAAATCACAAGTAGTCTGAACACAGGCAGTGTCTTAAAATTGATATATTTGTTTTATGTGTTGATGTTTCTCTATTTCTTGAAGAATTATTAATAAATTGATGGTGTGTCTTAAATTCTATGATACCTTAAGATAGATAGGACACTTATCTTATTGATATTAAAGCTGTTTTAGAATAGATTTACATAGCTATCTATTTTTCCTACTCCCAGAACCTATGGATATATCATCTTGTACTAGCAGTTCAAAGCCGGTAACTAGTAACATCTCAGTCTGTGGCTTAAACTTGTCCAAGTGACAATAAAATGACAATTGAAGCAACTTCAGTCAATAAAATGGCACTATTATTATCTTTTCTGTAGGAATACAAATAGGAATCCAAGTCCTCAGATCTAATGTTTTTGCTACTGAAGTGGTAATAATCTGGAAAAGAGGCTAATTGACTACTTCCATCTTCTCTGCCAAACACATAATGAAAGCTACCTTGACCTGTCCCATGGCAGTAGATGAGGGTATTATGAAGGGTTGAAGAGAATTACAAAGCAAAATGTCTGACCTTCTAATACTCATAAAACTAAGATGCTAAATTTCATAAAAGGGGTATCATTGGGACACTGTGGTGGTTTAGTCGTTTAAGCATCTGCCTTTGGCTCAGGTCATGATCCCAGGGTCTTGACATTGAGCCCTACCTCAGTCTCCCTACGTAGCAGGGGAGTCTGTGTCTCCCTCTCCCTCTGTCTCTCCCCCTGCTAATGCTCTCTCTCTCAAATAAATAAAATCTTTTTAAAAAGTTATATCATTAAGTGCTATTTTGTGTAATATATTCTTCTAAGTCACATGGTAGAAAATTAAATTTTTTTCATAGCTAAAATGAAAATATGAAACAAATAATTACCTTCTTTATATCCTATCAAAATGTGTTTTACTTATTTATATGTACAAGAAAAAAATCAAACAAACTTTCAAGGCACAGAATATATATATATATATATATATATATATATATATATATATTTGTTTGTTTAATCTGACTGATTTAAAACTTCCTTTTTTTGACTCTGCTAGTAGACACTGTCTTTCCTCTCCAGATCAGTCAGTTGATCTATATCTATCCAATGAAAGAGTCATATAATTCCCTGCATGGTTGTTGTTTTTTTTTTATTAAAGTTTTTTTTTTAAGATTTTATTTATTTATATGACAGACAGAGATGACAAGTAGGCAGAGAGGCAGGTGGAGAGAGAGAGAGGAAGGGAAGCAGGCTCCCTGCTGAGCAGAGAGCCTGATGCGGGGCTCGATCCCAGGACCCTGAGAGCATGACCTGAGCCGAAGGCAGAGGCTTAACCCATTGAGCCACCCAGGCGCCCCTTCCCTGAATGTTTTGATGACCAAATCATTCATGGACTTTTGTAAAGTGGCATGAAAGACCTAACATTACAATTCTTAAGAACCAGAGATTAGGGGCGCCTGGGTGGCTCAGTGGGTTAAGCCGCTGCCTTCGGCTCAGGTCATGATCTCAGGGTCCTGGGATCGAGCCCCACATCGGGCTCCCTGCTCCACAGGGAGCCTGCTTCCCTTTCTCTCTCTCTCTGCCTGCCTCTCTGCCTACTTGTGATCTCTGTCTGTCAAATAAATAAATAAAATCTTTAAAAAAAAAAAAAAAAGAACCAGAGATTAATCTCCTTTCCAATTTTTCTTTTAGAATTACTGGTGATACTGATGGGCAAAGAATAAGAGCTACTTTTGTGCTGAAATGTGTTCTTTCATATTTTTAGGATTGTAACAAAAGTCATAGTTCTAGAGGACCAGAGGCTAAAAGGACACACACACACACACACACACACACACACACACACAAAAGCTAGTTCTGCTGTAGCTCTGAGATGTACATGCACATCTCAGCTTGGTAGAGCATTTTAAGTGTCACAATAAGCATTTTATGAAACAAAACTGCAGCCTCATTAAAAGTTACCAAATAGAATGTAATGCTTTTAAAATGTAATTACTAGTCCACTTATTTGTTATGAAATCAAATCAACCTTTCAGGAATTATCCCTCCATCATTCTCTACCTATACCATCTGATTCAGGATTGAAACTGAATTTTAAGATAGAGTACTCTTTTCTGCCTTTCTTTACTCCTTTTTACTCTTTCTGCAACACCTGTGTTACGGGACTTATTTATAATTTCCAAAGAACTAGAGAGTGACACTAAAAATGGTCTCATTCTCTACTCTTGACATTGGCAGGTTTAAACATATACAGGAATCATTCCTCAAATTCCTAGTAAGGGTCAGGAGGCCAAGTTAAACTGGCTGCCACTCTTGTAATTTTGATTGGTATTATAAGCCAAATGGAACTAAGAGAAATACAATCAGTTGCAGTAGTATATAGTCTATAAGGCATAGAGCAGCACTCTACCACTTTCCTAGCCTTTTATCTTCATGTCTTCACACTGAGAAAAGAGGATACTTTGCACAGTAAACCAATGGATAATATTATAACAAGCAATCAGTTTTGTCTAGGAAGAATAAAATTTTGTTTGTTTTGAAGAATGTGAGATTTCAAGGTGAATGGGATTTAGTGGCTCTATTGCAGGGGACCTGGCATGACTAAATAGAGGGAAGCCTACCAAAGGAAGGATGAAGACCCAGACACTCATGGGAAGCAAACTCTAAATAAAATAAGAGGAGGCTGATGGGAATAGATTTTTTGTTTGTTTGTGTTTAGCAACATAATCTCCACTTTAAGAGATTTCTCTACCAGTTATGTCTTAGATGATATTTCCAGTTCTTGACTCTGTCAGCCTGTTGTGGTCACTTTATTTATTTATTTTTTTTAAAGATCTTATTTATTTATTTATTTATTTGAGACAGAGATAGAGAGAGAGATTGATCACAAATGGGGTAAGGGTCAGAGGAAGAAGCAGACCCCCTGCTGAGCAAGGAGCATGATGAGGGACTCTATCCCAGAACCGGGATCATAGCCTGAGCCAAAGGCAGATGTGTAACAATTGAGCCACCCAGGCACCTGTGTGGCCACTTTATATACACAAGATAAACCCCTACATAAAATGTGCCTCACTGTCAGGACTGATGACACAGCATGCGCGCGCACACATACACACACACAAACACACCCCAAGAAAGTATGAAAAGTTTTATTTCCCATGTAATGAGGCTTTCAGGGGAGAACAAGTTGGCTTGCAGGAAGATCTGAAAATTGAGAGAGAGAAAAAAAAATTGGTTTAAGGTTTTTATGTTGTTTAGAAAAAGTAGCTGGGATGAGGGTTTATATGAATGTGCAGAGGATTGCATCATTTTAACTTCCCACCTGTGCCAAAGAAGCAAGTGCCTAGATTTCTACATCAGCTTTTCCAAATGTGACACATAAGGGGAAAAGGGAAGGTGAAGCATAATAACTGTCAGCAGGCAAACTTCACAAAATGGCGACAGTCTCTTTATTATAGAGATGTAACTGCCTGGTGGGGGAGTATCACAGGTGGGAGGCTGGTGGTGAAAGTGGTCCACCTGAAACATGAGAAACTCTTTATCACAGATATTGTTTAAAATTGCTTGTAGATAGTGATGATTATATATATGTGTGTGTATACATATACACACACATATATATATAATGTGTGTGTATATGTATACACACACATATATAATCAGTTTTGGGGGCACCTGGGTGGCTCCATTTGTTGAGCACACAACTTGTGATTTCAGCTGAGGTCATGATCTCATGGGTGGTGAGATGGAGCCCTGCGTGGAACTTCACATTAGGTGGGGAATTTGTTTGAGATTCTCTCCCTCTGCCTCCCCCCGCATACTCTCTAGCTCTTTCTTCCTCAACTAAATTAATAAATCTTTAAAAAGTATATCAATTTTAAATTATTAAAAAAATTGGAGAAGGAGTACCCCCTTACTGTCTGTACAGTGTATGCTCCCACAGCACTCTCCCGACTTTCTCAGTATACCAGTTGTACTTAGAGGAACACAGAGTCTGTCTTTCATTCTACAAAAATATTTTCCTATAATGTCTAAGGATGGACACTCCGAATTGATCCCTGAGTTAGTTTGAGTTTGTAGAGAGGGTTGGGTTAGGATTGGGGTAAATTTCCAAAATAGATGTTGCAGAATCTATAAAAGCATTCTTATTCCATTTACTCAGAAATATATCTCTCACTTCCAGAGTTGGAAAGAAATTTGTTCTTATGAAAATTGTGAAATTTGCCATACCTTGCATATTATATTACAGCTATTTTGTTATTTTTATTTATATTTTTTAAATTTTTTGTAAACATATATTTTTATCCCCAGGGGTACAGGTCTGTGAATCGCCAGGTTTACACACTTCACAGCACTCACCAAAGCACATACCCTCCCCAATGTCCATAACCCCACCCTCCTTCCCCCACCCCACTCCCCCCAGCAACCCTCAGTTTGTTTTGTGAGATTAAGAGTCACTTATGGCTTGTCTCCCTCCCAATCCCATCTTGTTTGTAAACTTTTTATTTGGTGATAATTTTACATTTCTAGAAGAGTTACAAGAGAAGTACCAGAAAATTCCTATATAACTTTCATATATTGTTTCCCCTAATGTCAATATTTGTTATTACCATGGTATTTTGTTAAAACTAGAAAAACATTATTGGTATATTAAACTCCAGACTTTATTTGATTTTATCAGGTTTTTTTTCCCCATTGTTGTCTTTTTAAAAATATTCTGTTCCAGCATCCAATCCAGAATACAACATTGCATTTATTCATCATATCTCTTCAGTCTCCTCTGGTCTGTGACAGTTTCTCAATCTTTCCTTGGTTCCTATGACCTTGACAATTTGAGGAGAACTCATCAGATATTTTATAGGATGTCTTTCAACTTTGGTTTGTCTGATACTGTTCTTATGGTTAGGGTCAAGCTATGGATTTTGGGGAGAAATACAGCAGAGATGAAGTGTCTTTCTTATCATGGCATATCCAGGGATAGTGGACTTTGTTTATTTGTTATAATATTTCTTATATTAGACCATACAAAAGCTCTTTGCGGTAAGGAAGCATGTCTTTTTCATTTTTCTTTTCTTCCTTGCTGGTTAATAAGATGTTCTTTAGATAGTAGGTACTGACTACATATTTACTGAATTAATTAAAAAATGGACAAATTCTTACAATATTCACTATTTGGAGGGAAGAATAGAGAATGTAATGTTTTTAAATTAGAGTCAAGAAAAAGGAGGCCCAAGTCATAAAG
Source organism: Mustela nivalis (assembly GCF_964662115.1). NCBI lineage: Eukaryota > Metazoa > Chordata > Mammalia > Carnivora > Mustelidae > Mustela > Mustela nivalis. The sequence goes on from NC_139033.1 coordinate 50,940,123, forward strand.
TTGGTAATTAATCAAATTAGAATAAGAAAACAGGTTTTTGTGACTTTCATTTTTATGCCAAAATTAATGAATCAAACTGCTTTCTTTTGAAATGTGGCCTGCCTAGTTTCTCAAATACGAGTTTGCTTTTAGAAAGGAATTGATCCAATTCTGTTTAGGAAAATCTCAAAAATTCATGGAAGCTAGTGTTCAGGAAAATCTTAAAAGCTAGGAAATCATTATGTTAGCTGATATGGCATAGTGCTCAGATACACCCAGCTAAAATGCTATGATATAACATTAAGTGCAGTTTTCAAGAGTTTTGCTTGTCCAGGAGGAGTAGATATTTGTGACCCTTGAGTCTTTTTTACTTTTTCTGATGTTTACATTGTAGTTAGCTGCTTCCTTTGCCTACATATTGTTTACCCAGAGTCAGGATTAAAATTGAAGATACATTTGGCCTCCTGAAGAATTCAGAATTTTAGGGTTCAGTATTTACTTTTCTAGTCCTAGCATACCAGTGTTCCCTGCCAACAAGACTTTAATGTATGGTTATTCTTTGAACCATCTGATAGGAACCAGAAAGCTAAAATAAAGCTTCTTATTCAAGAAGCAGACACATGGACAAGGAACGCTGCCGTGAACGTGCATTTCTTGAAACACTTGCTGTAATTCCCTCAAGTCCTATAACCTTTCCTGACATCGGTGAAAATTATTAGTTTTGTTCTCTGCTGTCATGTATCATGGTTACCTCTAATTGAAATGGAGGTGTTCCGAATAGCACAATAAGTTAAGAATCTTGCCAAGTGCCTCATTTGGATAATTTATAGTAGGATTCGAGGCTGATGAGTTCAGAGCCCATGAGTCCCCAGAGTCCTTAATCTTTGATCATATTTTGTGGTGGGACAATGCTTGATGAGAGTGGAGTTTGAAGCTAACTACTCCCTGCAAATGTATTTATCAAATACCAATGTTCCTAGCAAAGTGATTTGAGATGGGGATTACCTATCACTGGAAATGAACCACTAGGAGTATCTTAATTTGAAGAAAGTACAGGCTTGATACTTTTTAATAAATTCCTGATATTGAATAAAACGTACCACAGCTCTCAATTTTAAATGGCTTTTTTCATCAGAGACATGTAGGAAGTGGGAAAAGAGCTAAGAAAGAAATGAAGGAATTAACATCTTTGGAAAAGATTCTGTTAAGAATGATATGGCGATGATAATGGTAAAAAAAAAAAAAAAGTCATTCTGGATCATGTCAGGGCACATTCCAGTCTAATGCTCCACTGTCCCTTTCCAGGAGTCTATAAAATGTGACATGCAAAGCCCAATAGCTTAGGGGATTAAAAAAAGTATTAAAAATTAAAAATTCTTTTTTTTCACTCCATTTTGGAAGAATCTGTTCTATAATGTGTATAATATTTACACACTAAGAGTGTGTAAATACATAAATATACATACATTGGGAGTGCATATTTCAATTTAAAAATTGAGTTATGTATCCAATGAGAAAATTTTGATGAACACTATTAGACCATCCCAGCATGATTTGTGAGAGTGTGAGCTTGTTCTTTATAATGGGACTATCTTTCTAAATATTCATGTTTTCTCTCATGTACCCACGGATGCTTACCATACAGACATAAACCTGAAAATTTCCTAAATCTGTGTATTTATTATATATTACTTCTTGGACTGAGTTTCATATGCTTACTAGGCCCTGAAGAGTAGTAGTTCCATCACCTACTATAATTTTGTTTCAAGATTTAGTGCATAGGAGTGCTTTTTTTTCATTCTAATACTTTGGCTTGATTGAAATTTTCAGATCTTTTTCTTCTGTTACTTTTATAATTTGATGAATGATGAGTATAAATGCTTTTTAAGATCATTAGTTCTCATATAATCAGTGATTCTTCATTTGATCTTTGACACTTAACCTTGTTTGAACTTTCTTGAAGTATATTGACCAGAATGTTTTACAGCATTAGAGATATAGACATATATAAAGCATTGGTTTGACAATTTATGTTACTATTAGTGTTTAGATATTGTGACATTTATTTATTCATTCATTTAACACATATTTATTGAGTATTCAGTAAATGCTTTAAATGTGCTAAGGCATGATTATTGACTTCATAGAGGATATAAGCTGATAAGGGAGAAATATGCCTTTCCTTTCATCAACTGTGATAAGAGTTGTGAAACAGAGATACAAAGAGGAAAGCCTGATTTAGTTTAGAGGTCAAGAAAGGTTTCTAATGGAAATTTTTCTATCTGGATGATGAGGATGATGATGCTCAAAAGGGTGATATATGATGATGCTGAATGTGATGATATTAATGTCTATTTTTATTGGGTGTTTATGAGTATCAAACATTCTTCTGAGCACTTTCTGTGAATTCATCCATTTAAATCTAACAGTAACCCTAAGAACTGGTTAGTATTATTATTCTCATATTTCAAGTAAGGAGATTAAAGAACAAAAAGGTAATAATTTGTAGTTGTGGTTGTATAGTTATCAAATGGTGAAACTGAAATTTGTATATTGCCTACCTGATTCCACACCAAGTTTTTAATGACCATACGGCTGTACTGCCAAATAGAAATAAAGGATGTTAGAAATAAGGCTAAAGGCAGGTGTTGCAAGCACTGGGAACAACATGTGAAAAGAGTTGAATCATGAAGAGGGTAGCATGTGTTATTAAAACAGTAAAGAAGAACACAGCAGCTGAAATATGAAGAAATTTAAGTGAGGCAAAAGAGGGATGTGGGGAGTAAACTCAGTTGACTGTAATATGTATGAAGGATTTGGATTTATATTATGGTGATGATGAAAAGCCATTTAAGGGTTTTAAGTTTATGTGGCATATAAATGTGTTGGTATGTTGAGGGGGGCAGTGCATATCATTTATGCATGTGAAGGAAGCTGGTGTTTAAAAGATTATTTCTTAATTTTTGACAAAGCAGGAAGGAATGTCCAATGGAAAAAAGCCTCTTAAACAAATGGTGCTGGGAAAATTGGACAGCCACAGGCAGAAAAATGAAATTGGACTATTTTCTTACACCATACACGAAAATAGACTCAAAATGGATAAAGGACCTCAATGTGAGAAAGGAATCCATCAAAATTCTTGAGATCACAGGCAGCGACCTCTTCGGCCTCAACCGCAGCAACTTCTTCCTAGGAACATCGCCAAAGACAACAGAAGCAAGGAAAAGTGAACTATTGGGATTTTATCAAGATCAAAAGCTTTTGCACAGCAAAGGAAACAGTTAACAAAACCAAAAGACAACTGACAGAATGGGAGAAAATATTTGCAAACGACATATCAGATAAAGGGCTAGTATCCAAAATATATAAAGAGCTTAGCAAACTCAACACCCAAAGAACAATTAATCCAATCAAAAAATGGGCAGAAGACATGAACAGACATTACTGCAAAGAAGACATCCAGATGGCCAACAGACACATGAAAAAGTGTTCCACATCACTTGGTATCAGGGAAATGCAAATCAAAACCACAATGAGATACCACCTCATACCAGTCAGAATGGCTAAAATCAACAAGTCAGGAAATGACAGATGCTGGCGAGGATGTGGAGAGAGGGGAACTCTCCTACACTGTTGGTGGGAATGCAAGCTGGTGCAACCACTCTGGAAAACAGCATGGAGGTTCCTCAAAATGTTGAAAATAGAACTACCCTATGACCCAGAAATTGCACTACTGGGTATTTACCCTAAAGATACAAACGTAGTGATCCGAAGGGGCACGTGCACCCAAATGTTTATAGTAGCAATGTCCACAATAGCCAAAGTATGGAAAGAACCTAGATGTCCATCAACAGATGAATGGATAAAGAAGATGTGGTATATATACACAATGGAATACTATACAGTCATCAAAAGAAATGAAATCTTGCCATTTGCGATGACGTGGATGGAACTAGAGGGTATCATGCTTAGCAAAAAAGTCAATCGGAGAAAGACAACTATCATATGATCTCCCTGATATGAGGAAGTGGAGATGCAACATGGGGGGTTAAGGGAGTAGGAGAAGAATAAATGAAACAAGATGGGATTGGGAGAGAGACAAACCATAAGTGACTCTTAGTCTCACAAAACAAACTGAGGGTCGCTAGGGGGAGAGGGGTGGGGAGAAGGGGGGTGGGGTTATGGACTTTGGGGAGCGTATGTGCTATGGTGAGTGCTGTGAAGTGTGTAAACCTGGCTATTCACAGACCTGTACCCCTGGGGATAAAAATATATGTTTATAAAAAATTAAAAATTAAAAAAATATACTATATGTTTATTAAAAAAATAAATAAATTTAATAAAAAAATAAAAGATTATTTCTGACCTCTAAACTGGTAATGGATGGCCAGGGGCCAAAAGTGGATATGAAACAATATCAACCAGGAGATTTCAGTAGCCTAAGATATACACTTTGGGGACTTGGAATAGGGTTATGGTAATGGAGATAAAGAGAAGATAACCAGTTTAGATATGCTTTTCAGGACCAATAATCACCTGGATCAGTGATGTATTAGATGTGAGGAAAGAAGGAAATGAAGATGTAGAAGAAAACCCTCCAGCTTCTTTTTTGTGTAACTGAGTGGACTATATTTCCATTGCCAAGTCAAAATCACTGAAAGAATAATAAGCCAAAGACAGTCATGAGTAACAAAAAGACACGAAACTGAGCTGTGCATAATACATAATACCAACTTCCTGGTTTGAAAGTAAGGAAGAGTCCTATAAAAGAGGTTAGAGTGCAATAATCAGGAAGACTGAGAAAAAATCAGAAAGCATAATCAATAGAAGTTAAGAGAAAAGTTTATTTTAAGAAGAAGGAAGATGTAAACAGTAAATCTATTGAATGTTACTCAGAACATTCAATCTGATACGGTGTCGTAGAAGTCCACATAAAACTTTTGGTCTTACTAATGAGTATTCTAAACCTGGATTCAAGCACTAACAGGTGTGCAATTTATATTCTGAAGCTTTGGTTTATTTACTATTAAAATTAAAAAAAAACTAAGAGGAAAAGAATAATTAAAATATGTGATCTCTGAAATTCTTCCTAGTGTGAAAATTCTGTGATAACAGTTAAACTGATTAATACAGAAGAAAGAAGGTGTAGATATTAAGAGAATACTGGTACTCACTGAAATGATTTCTTTGAAACAGCGCCTACTCTACTAGTAACCATCCTTTAATAATAATCCTGATTACATCTAAGTACAGAAGATAAAGGTGGTTGAGTGCTCCATCTGCAAAACTATGAAATGAACAAACCATAGGTAATTGCAGACAGCCTATCTTTCAATGATTAAGAAGAAAACAATCCTGGGAAAGCAGAGGTCATCTATTTTCTTTGGAATCACCTGGAAAATTGCACCTGTATGTAGATCTTCTAGTAGTAACACAGGTATTTGGGGAGTTTTGTGGAACCAACATTATGGAGGTGGGATAGGAAGACTAAGGATGATATTGTAGATTATAGTAATTATCAGTTTGTTACCAAATTAATCCTCAACTTCAGACATATGTACATGAATATATTGTGATGATTTGCAGAACTGGCAGCTTCATAGAAGCCTGTCATTTCAAATGAGATATATTTGTATTGTTTATAAGCTACATACTACATTAGGAGATATAGGGCAATATAATAAGAGACTTACACAATGTGTAGAATTAAGCCATGGTAAGCCTCACTTTGCTGACCTATACAAAAAGGATATTATAAATACTCAATGAAATTATAAACATATTATGTATTCATTTATACAGGTTGTTTCAATACCTATTTTATGTCCTGTTTTCTGCTGGGCACGAGGGCCTTCTCTGTAGAACTTGCATCTCAGTTTAGAAAATAGCCAAATAAACTTTGTCAACACAAAGTTAGTGTAATCCTACCCAGGGACATTTATCTGAAGGAATCAGAAGAATCTTACCAGAGGAAGTGCTATGTAAGTGAGATCTTAAAGATGAATAGTCAAAAAATGTAGGGGGATAGAAAGGTAACCCAAGTTTCCAAAGACAAAAAAATCCAAAGGCCTAGAAGTGAGGAGAAGCATATTGTGTCTGTGGTAATTCATGCAGGCCAGTTTGCATGCAAGAATTGAATGAGGTCGTGAGGTTAAAAGCAAAGAGAAAATTGGATCATAGGGCTAGTATGCATGCTAGTAGTAGGTTTGGGGAGAGTTTGACCTAATCAAATTTGAGTTGTCTCTTTATGGAGTTTGTTATAAAGTCATATTATGGAATATAAAAAGAAAGGGGATCATATGACAATCTAGGTGAATAACAATGGAGATCTGAATTAAAGTTTTGATAGTAAATATGGAGAGAGATATATGGTAGAGCTTTAAAGAGGTATGAGAAACAAGATTGTATGATTGATAGGGAATGGGGATAAAAAAGTCATCAGGGGTTTGTTTTTTTTTTTTTTTTTTTTTTTTCTGGGACACGTGGATGGATAAAGGGCCATTCACTGGAATAGTGTCTTGGTCTGGTTGGAATGCTGTAACAAAGTACCACAGACTAGTTAGCTAAGAAACAACAGAAATTTATTTCTTACAGTTCTGGAGGCTGAAAATTCAAGATCAGGGTGCTAGAGTATGGTCAAGTTCCAGTGAGGACCCTCTTACAGATTGTAGACTGCCAGCTTCTCATTATATTCTCACATTATGGAGAGCAGAGACTGGGGAAACTAACTGTCTTAGATTCTTAAAAGGATACTAATCCTATTCACCAGGACTCCACCCTCATGACCTTATCTCATCTTAATCACCTCCTAAAGGCACCACATCCTAATATCATCACCTTGGGAAATAGGGTTTCAATAAATGAATGTTGGCAGGACTCAAACATTCAGTCCAAGCATATGGGGAACAAAGGAAGAGGAGAATATAGTACTTTCCATTAAGCCCAAGTTGAGTTTAAAGTGTCATGGAATATTTAAATGGCTAGATTTAGTTGGAAGTTGAATATATACATGATTGACTTTCAGAAGAGATATTTAGGTAGCAATAAAGATAATGATTGACTCAATGGGAGCAGAGTTGGGGTTATCTAGGAAAAAGACTTAGAGTAAGAGGAGGAGAGGAAAAAGTCCTGAAGGATGTAACATACAAACTAGAGGCAAATGAATAAGGAAAATGGAAGAAACTGAGAAGCAGAAGCCAGAGAGACAGAAGGAAAGAAAATAACAGTTTGAAGACAAAGATGTCAAGGGCAGAAATACCCATCAAGAGAAAAGGAGTTGTCAATAGTGTCAAATGCTTGAAAGAAGATAATAAAAATAAATCTATCAGATTTACTAAGTATGAAAACATTGAAAAATTTTCTCAAAACAGTTTTTGTGGAGCCATTCAGTTAAATGTCATGGTGCTTTGCTTAAAGCTGCGAGTGGGTTATTAGGCAAAAAGTAAGGCCATTTGTGTCAAGAAACTTGTCTGTTCAGTTATTATTCATTTCAGTGCTGACAGTATGTGCCTATAGATAAGAAGCTATAGATAAAGAGGATGGAGGGTTGAAGAAGGGTTATCTGAAGAGTTAACTTCTTCTGGAGGAAGTTTCTCTTCTCTCTGCAGAAAAGAGATACATATTTGGATATGTTATACCCTATTAACTGACTAGCTTAAATAAATTTAAAAGATTTATTTATTTATTTTATTGGGAGACAGAGAGCGAGCAAGCATAAGCAGGGGGAGGGGCAGAGGGAGAGAATCTCAAGTAGATTCCCCATTGAATGTGGAGCTCAACATGGCATGTGATCCCAAGACCCATGAAATCATGACCTGAGAAGTAACCAAGAGTCCAACACTTAAACAACTGAGATATCCAGGTGCCCCTGACTAGCTTAAATATTAAAGTAGCATTAATACATACTTGATCTGGTTAGAAAGTGACCATTTCTTTTCAATGTGTCAATAACTCATTTCCATAGAAGACACAACTGGAGGAAACATTGAGTAACATGAAGAAAGTGTAAAGACCAGTAGGTAGGTAAATAAACACTCACACACACACTCACCACAGACAAAATACTACTCATAAAAACAAATAACACAGTAGACCCATAATCCTATAGATTTCGGAGCAGAGATGTCCGTGATGAGCATATGAACAGGTGAAGCAAATTTCCAGAGACAGTACACTGCTGGCCCTAACTTCAAGATAGTCTCTCTACTCAGTGTAAAAAAGTCCATTAACCTGGGTGTCCGTCAACTTATACACATAGACAAAGCATTCTGACAAACTTGGACTTTTCACTTGCAGTTGATGGGGTTGTTGTCCTATAGAATCAAATGAAAAGATTCATTTTATAAAACCAAGTCTTCTTCCCAACCCCATCACAAAAATCCCCACATTTTAATTTTTTTTATATGGAAATCTTTGTAAAGGAACAATTTATCAGCTTTCCAACTAAAGGTAGTGGAAGCCATAGGGAAAGAGAATGTCTATTGTTTCTTGGCATAAGTACCCTTTTGAATTCACAACAGTATGTGAGCACGCTTATAGCATTTTCAATATAACATTAGAGTGTGAAAAAGAAAAGGCAGCGATCACCCTGAGAGAAATGCTATTGAGAATAACTGGAAAAAAGTCATCTTCTTCATGGTAAGATTCACAAAGTAATTCCATGGCAGAAAAGTCAAGGTAAATATTTACTCCAACTTTCTTAGAACCTGCAGGAGGCTAAAGCCTTCAGTGTTTCTATTTTAATATTTATCTCATGCTTTCGTAAATTAGTTTCATGACCATCATTTCCCAAAGGGTCACTATTTGAGGAAATTGCTGCATGGGGACCATTCTCTGATGCTGATATGGAATAAAACTTTTTTTTTTTTAAATTTTAGTAAGGAAAAAAAAATATCCCCATCACCCCTTAGGCATAGAGGAAATCCATCTTTTCTGTATATGTACTGGTTCCCTCACCCAGAGGATGGGTCACCCATATCACATGGGAAAAATACATCCCATTTCACTATTTAATTTGTGAAGGAATTAGAAAGTAATCCCTGAGAGGAAAATTTCAGATTTCAGAATGGTGGCTAAACCACTGAAGGAGCAAACTTGAATATTGCCAAGTATTGTGATTTTTTTCAAGATCGAATGGTACAAAATTCCTGTGCATATTTGTTTTCTCCATGTAAGGATAAAAGAAACCCTGGGAGTTTAAAAAAAAAAAAGAAAGTTTCTGCTTTGTATCTCATCTGCCACTATGCTAAGCTCCATGAACTGTGTCTGAATCTATTATAATAGAAGCTGGACAGAAGTAGTCATTGTTTATTTTCAGTTAATCAAGGGTCCAAAATTACTAATCATTTATCAATCTAGAACTGAAAAAATGAGCTTATTTTGTACTAAGATAATTATCTTTGTGATGTGTATATGGAGGTGTGTGAGCACATGTAGAAGATATTTTTCACCTTAAGTAAAATTCTTAAATCAATGCAGTTAGATACTAGCCATATTTTTGGAAACAAATAAATAGAGGAGGAAAATGTCATAAAGATGCTGTAGTCTCTTCTATGCTAGAAATCAGAGGAAATAGTGGAGAAAAGGATTCACAGAGACAGGTATAAGGCAGTTATAAAGAGACTTAAGGATAAATTTTGATACATTGTTTACCTGGATTATAGTTGGTTACATCATAGTTTTGAGGAGAAAGTTTAAGATTACAGGTTAGTTAAAATCCAGGATGTGAATTGTGCCTTCACCTCTTAATTTAGTGTAATCTTGAGCAAGTTACTTTATCTCAAAGAACCATAGTTTCCTTATCGATAAAATTGAAATGATAATATCTATCTTATTGAGTTGACAAGAAGGTCAAATAAAAGAAAGCCTATGAAAATCCTTTTTAAATTATAAGAAGTTAGAGAAATATTAGGAATATTATGCATTGAAAAATCTCCAAATAGATAAAATCTTAAAGATTCTTCCCGCATTTTATTTATAAAAGAAATATATGAATGGGTCAATTCCCAACCACCTTATTGGCAGAAAGTCTAGTGTCTCCCTATTGACTATCAACAACACCCAAGGGGGACACACAGTCCTGAGAAGAGGCTGTGTATGGTTTTCACTTTATTATTGGAAAAGAGCTAGAATCTGATTGGTCCACTACCGCCAGAATTTATTGCTGTGATGTGGTGTTGCTGTTAAAAATTGCTTGCATGCTGTCCACCAGCTTATTCTGCACCAATGCAGATATTCCAGTCAGGTTGCCATGGCTTTGCAGAGAAGATGATCCTACTCATACGAAACTCAACCAAGTGTTCTGCATTGGCTGCAGCTCGTTGAAAGTTCTAATATTTTTAAAATTAGGTTCAGTTAGTCAACATATAGTAATCATTAGTTTTTGATATAGTGTTTAATGCAACATTTTCTTTACATTGTTTATATTTCCATTTCTGTATCTTCTAGGGCACAATCAGGCCCCAGGGATTTCATTCACTTCAGGTCCACTATCAACCATATCAGAAACCCTTTAACAGTCATCCCTTTCCCTTCCTATCAATTCATGTTCTCAAGAAGAGCAAGATTTTCTTATAACTTCCTTGTTCTATTTATGTACTCCCTTGTCCTTCTATGGAAGGCTAAACTAAATGAATTACTTGGAGTAATTTACTTTTCTAAGAGTGTCTTAAAATCAACCCAATAAATTCCATACCTAACTTTCAGAGAGAGCCACTTTCAGCCATCTCCAGAAGATTTTCTGTCACCTCTTTCATTTGAGAGAACAAAGACAAAATGAAACTTTTTTATTAATTATTTTTATTAACATATAATGTATTATTTGCCCCAGGGGTACAAGAATTCAGCAGCTTAACACAATAGACACTTATTTCTTTCTTTTGTAACTCTCCGAGGTGACGCCAACATCCAGTGGGCCTTTGCTGCCAATGAATAAGGGCAGAGAAAACATATAGACTGTTTAACTTGATTCAGAAGTTATATCACCTATATACATATTTTATTGATAAAAACCAATCAACCCTTTCTCAATCCATGAAGTAGGAGTAATGGGACTGGGAAAGGTACTCCTTGGCTAGATAATTGCTAACGAGCAGTAACACAATAACATACTAGTGAAAAATGAGACTTTGATAGATAGCAAAGTATCTCTGCCACATATTTAAGCTACTACCCTCTGAGCTCTTTAAAATCTGTTCCAATGTAGGGATGCCTCGGTGGCTTAGTCAGTTCATTAAGCATACAACTCTTGATTTTAGCTCAGGTTATGATGTCAGGGTCATGAAATTGAGCACTGTGTTGGGCTCTGCCCTTAGCATATAGAGCCTACTTAAGATTCTCTCTCTCCCTTACTCTCTTCCCCTCCTCCTCTAAAAAAATAGTAAATTCTGTTCCAGTCTAAAGCTAGCACTCACCTTTGTAACTCATCTGTTGTCTTGTGTTGATGTTCCAAGAGTCACACCCTTGATTCCAAATTTGGCTGATAGAAGTTAATTATAAACAATGTGGCTTGAAGGGGACCTAGCCTCATGTAAGATTTAAAGAAAACTTGGCATTTGAATTTTGAATTTTAGTCTATATAATCCATGAAGGAAGGTGTAAAAGTCTGAAAGTTAGAGAGAAATTGAGCAACACTGTTGTCCATCAATAATTCACATGTTCCAGTTTTGTGAGAAACAGTGAAAGGTATCACAACTCTTTTCAGTGAAATTTACTTAAACTACATATATTTATTGAGATAGCTAATTAGTTTAGAGTTTAAGAGTTTGTAGACTTTTAGGTAATCATTGTATTCATTATAAATAAAGTCATGCATCTAAATTTCAAAATCCACTACAAGTTTTTTCCCTCAGTTTGTAATAGGAAGGCAAGCCATGTGGAGACTCTAACAGAATTAAAGAGTGCAGATAATAAACAAAGGTCATTTTTGTCTTCTGATGCTAACAGTGCAGTTTTCATTTTGTTAAATAGCTGAGATATAACTTTTCTAAACTCACTTGATATCATTTGGCCTTTTTCTTTGTATGCCTTTCTCAGTCTTTCCAGGCTTCTGGTCACTGTGCTACCTATTTCCTCTACTGGGCCTTCTCTTCATCTGCCTCTTGGTATAGCTGACTCTCCTCATCCTTCAAGTTTGCTCTCCCTGATCCCACAATCTAAAGTCACATTCCACCAACACCACCATTTCTCTAGAACTTTCCATCAGTGGTATTCTATGTGTTTCCTCTTTGAATTTATATAAACATCTGAAATTATTGTGTAATCATAAATCTCCAGTTATATATTCATGTATTCAGGTTTTTTACAAATGTAGATTTCTGCTTTCTTTTTCTAAAGCCAAACTGAGCTCATGTTAAGAAAGTTCTAGGTCACATTTCATTAGGTGACGGAAACTTTATCTCCGTACATTAAGGACATCCCTACCTTGCCCACCACCACCAGTTTCTGAATTGCCACTAAATTTTAGGAGTTTACCTAATGCCCCTAAATGGAGGTAAGATCTGGTGTGTGTGTGGCGGTGGGGAAGGAATCCTGTGATTTGTTCTTTGCTGTGAAACGAAGTGAACTTTGAGCTTCAGGGCCCCATTCATAGCCTTGTATCCAGTTTTGTATTGTTTTGATTAAAAAAGAAACCCTCCCAAACCTTCCTACATTGTTGGTGGGAATGTAAGCTGGTGCAGCTACTCTGGAAGACAGTATGGAGGTTCCTCAAAAAGTTGAAAATAGAGCTACCCTATGACCCAGCAATTGCACTCTTGAGTATTTACCTCAAAGATATAAATATAATGATCCAAACAGGCATGTGCTCCCCAATGTTTATAGCAGCAATGTCCATAATAGCCAAACAATGGGAAGAGCCTAGACGTCCATCAACAGAGGAATGGATAAAGATGATGATGATGATGATGATGTGTGTGTGTGTAACTGAATATTATGCACCCATCAAAAATGAAATGAAATCTTACCTTTTGTAATGATGTGGATGGAACTAGAAGGTATTATGCTATGCAAAATAAGTCAATCAGAGAAAGACAATTATCATATGATCTCACTGATTTGAGGAATTTGAGAAACAATATAGAGGATCATAGGGGGGGGGGAGGGAAAAATGAAACAAGACGAAACCAGAGATGAAGACAAGCCATAAGAGACTCTTAATCTCAGGAAACATACTGAGGGTTCCTGGAATGGAGAGGTGTGGGAGGAATGGGGTGGGTGGGTGATGGACACTGGGGAGGGTACATGGTATGGTGAGTGCTGTTGTATAAGACTGATGAATCACAGACCTGTATCCCTGAAACGAATAATACATTATATGTTAATAAAAAATTCTTTAAAAAGATAGAAATCTCCCAGTTGTGTAAACTTTAGATCCCACAAAACCTGAATCTGCACCTGATAATACCTTTAGAAAAATCATAGAACTAAATGCTATATTTTCACTAGTTAATCTGTCCATGCAAGTAACATTTTCACTTGGGGAGCTTCAATTTAAGAAGAATGGAAACAAATTGCTTGTTCTGATATCTCTGCCACTGGAGGAATCTTTGATACTTCTACCACATTTATGCCAAAAAAAGAAGTCTGTGTGGCCACAGTGGCTATATTTAAAAGACTGATGGATTCTCATTTGAAAGTGAAATACAGTATATTTTGGTAACTCTAAAAGAAGAAATTAGAGAAGGGAACAAGAAGTAAAGCAGGTTTATTGGGGACCAAATATATGCCAAGCACTTCACATTTTCTCACTATTTCTTATGGACAGAGAAATGCATAATACATATTATTCACATCTCTTTCCAGAATAGAAAACTTCAAGAAGGATTGGATTTCCTTCCCAACGTCACTTATCTAGTAAGTGACCAAATAGATACATTCACTTCTTTATGGCTCCCAGTTCTTTACAGATACAGTAATTACGCCGTGGAATATGTCTCTGTTAATATGAAGTGCTTAAGGCCAACACTGTTATGTAGTATGAACATTACACTTATGTTTTTGATAATAATATAATGATATTCTTAAATGTATGTGAATTGTGTATTCTACACATATTTTTGAGATATCCTATGTGTTTTGACCACAGCAACCAAACAAATAGACAAATGAAATGGAAACACAAATAAGTAGGTGTATGCACATAATTTACCCTTTATATGAGAGACTTGGAGTAGAAACTGTGTATGCTACAGTGACACCTGTGGCCATAAGAGAAGCATTCCAAAGGAAGATAGACAAACTAAGACTGGATTGTAGAATTTGGAGAGGGATAGAGGGGTGGGAATCATATGGCTAGAGAAGAAAAAGCTGCTTTGGAAAGAGGGATAGAGGGAGCAATATAAAAAACAAACTCACAATGGAAGGAATCAAAATAAAATAAAACAAAGCTCTTCCATTATTTTCAGTCCCATAAGGAGTATGCAAAACAATAACTTGCTGTCAGAATGAAATTCTGAGTGTTCCCATCAGAACTAAGTTACATTAAACAGGAGCAGCTCTTGTGGTATTATCTGCTGTCATTTCTTGGTAAATCCGTGTCATTAGCATTGATTTCTCAAGGAGAGATTAAAAGAGGTTTAGTTAGGAGAGTAAGGCAGGAGTGGATATTATCCAAGCCAATGTAGCTCTGGGTCTCAAAGATGACATTTTCCTCTCTGCTTCATTAACTTGCAGAGCTTGTTGAGCTTTGGCTGGTTCTAATTAATTCTTTTACTGGCTTTTTTGAATGTGTATCATTGCTGGCAAACCATATAAAATGAAGAAATCTCTCTAAGGTTTTACCCTTTTAATTATTATTTTTATAGCTTAAATGAAGCTCCAGAATTGCAAATCTTGACATTTTGGTTTATTCTAGTCATTAGAGTTTTCAAAGGGGGGAAAAAGAAAAAAAGAAAGAAAGAGGAGGAGGAAAGGGTAAGGAGGAGAGGTAGCATTGAGCAGAGGAAATGAGGGGAGGTTGGGTCTCAATTGTGGAGATAAACACTGAGAAGGGAAAAACAAACAAGTTTGTCAAAAATGGCCTCCATGATAGTTTTGCCCTTTTACAAAAGAGCAGGAAATGAAATATCATTGGAGATAATTCCTAGCGATCTCTTAGACGAGCCAGTACTCAGATCACACAGGGCTCCTTGTTGCCCATGCCTTTTGCTTTTATTCAATCAAGTAGTTCCTAGCAAATATGGTACAGTTTTTTTGTTTGTGTTTGCCTCCTTTCATATATCAGAAATAAGAACAATTTGAGAAAAATAAATTTCAATCAAAACAAATTCGTTAATAAGGAAATTTGTTTTGGTGATTCTTAGAGCAGTCTCAGAAAAGCCAACTCTGGCAAGCCTCATCAGTCAGTTTCAAATGATATTAATTGAATATCTATGTAAAAAAAATACTATGTTGCTCATCTGCCTTTATGTCAGAGGATGCTTATAGGTAGAGTGTTATAAAGAAATTCTGGAGAAATCTATCCTTCAGTATTTTATAGCAAGTTATAAGACACATTCCAATGAAAACATAACACATGCTATTACCAATAGTTTCCTTCCCATACATTGGAAGGAAGTTTGATTTACAAGTCCATTTTTGAAGTTGGGAGGCATTTATCCTGTAGAATTGTGTTTTAGACATGGTGTTTTAGTTCCCAAGCCACTCACAAAAGCCTATTTAAGTCATAATGTAGCTGAACTACAGTAATGTCCTAATAACACTATGGAAACTAAATACAAAGCGTAGCAATGTTTCTATGGGATAATGCATTCAGAATTTAAATTTGCATCTCCAAGAATGGGTCTCTGCCTGCTGTGGTGGGTAAGAAGTTATCTTAGCTCTAAGTCCCTAGAGCCCATTTCATTTCTACTCAGAGCTTCAGCAGGGCAGGGCCTGGAGATGTGCAGAGGTAGGTACTGAGGCACAGTAGGGAAGTATCAGAGTATGATGGTGATGAGTTTTGAGAAATTGAGAACTTCTGGTGAGTGTTAAACCCTGGGGACATGGTTTAGCCTTGCCAGTCCCTGGTTACAAAGTTGTTTTTCATTTATGTACCCTAAGAAAAGGATGGGTTTCTCTTCTTGCTTTCTCCAGGAATAGCCTTATGACTTTTCTCTCTTTTTTGCATATCCTTGAAAGGATTGCAGACTTAAGAATTTTAAGATTTTTTTAACTGCTTATTTGAAAGCAAAGAAGATATAAAAGAAAAGGCTCTTTCCTTTTCTACTTCCATGCCCATCTTCTCTTTCCTTAGTGTATTTTCTCATGTTGTAGCTTAAACCCTAGAGAAAATGCCAAACTCTATGCAGAATAATCTACATTTCAAAGAAGAAACAGAACCAGTCATGCCATTCTTATCAAGGAAATGAGAGAATTGAGAGGATAACACACTAATATAATAATAATGGTAATAATAATAACAATAATAATAATAGCTCATATTTATTGACTATATACTCTGTGCCACATGGTGTCTTAGATAATGTGCATGCATTAACTCAATATTCAAAATAATTCTAAATGGTGAGTACAATTCTTTTTTTTTTTAAAGATTTTATTTATTTATTTGGCAGACAGAGATCACAAGTAGGCAGAGAGGCAGGCAGAGAGAGAGGAGGAAGCAGGCTCCCTGCTGAGCAGAGAGCCCAATGTGGGGCTCGATCCCAGGACCCTGAGATCCTGACCTGAGCCGAAGGCAGAGGCTTCAACCCACTGAGCCACCCAGGTGCCCCGGTAAATACAATTCTTAACCCTTGTATACAGATGAGAAAACTGAGGCACTGTCCAAGATCACAGAGCTTCACAGGTGATGAGGTGATGATAGTTTCTTCAAAAGGAATGAGGCCCTAGAATGCTGCTGAGAAGATCAGTGTTGAGACCAGGATACCCTGAAGCCACTGGGCTAAGAAAGGCCTGGTTTAGGGCATGTTATTTCCCTCCAGCCTCACTTTAGTCCTAATCATCTACCACAGTTAGTTCAGCCCCTACAAGTCTGAACTGACTCTAGAATCTAGCAAGGTAACACAGAGAGATATATTTCAGAATATCACCTCAGATCTATAAGAGAATATCTTTTTTCTTATTTTTCCTTTAACTCAACTTCATTTCTAAATATCATTCCTCATTCCACCAGGTTTGGGAAAATTTAGTTTACTTTTTCTTGAGATGTCCCTAGCATGGTACAGGATTCTAAGATCTGATGTGTAGGTTGAAGGTTTGAAGAGATGCTGACATCCCATCATCTATATATATAGATCACCTTGGAGACATCTACTATTCCTGGGTATATGATGTCTTCAGGTCCTCACGTTCTATGTTGCCTCAATTCATGCTCGGGACTTGGGAATTTTTAATAAGCCTGAGAATGTTGTGCCCAGAACCTGCACACTCTCTTACCTTTTAAATTTGGGGGTCTTGCTATTAACTAGCAATGCTGTGGATTCAAGGACCAGAATCTCATTGCTCTAGGACCTCCAGAATCTTTCCCCACTTCCAAATCAGCTTGGAAAAACTTCCTATTCTAGGGAAGGAGTCTCTTTTCACATTCCTTCTAGTGCTTCTTTCAGACCATACCCTTACATCTCTTGATCTTTGAAAACATTCTACCTTCTCTGAAAGATTTAACCTTTCAAGAAAACAAAAACAAAAGCAAAAACAAAACCAGAAACAGCTGGAGACTATCTTAGCCTTTCACCCTGAGCATGATAACAATAGAATCAGAGAACTAGTTGAATGAAGGGAAGGGAAAAAGAATGTGGAAGACAAATTAAAGAAAATTTTTTTTTTTTAATATTTCAAAATGTTTTCAGGGCTCCTGGGTGGCTCAGTGGTTTAAGCCTCTGCCATTGGCTTGGGTCATGGTCTCAGGGTCCTGGGGCATCGGGCTCTCTGCTCAGCGGGGAGCTTGCTTCCCTTCCTCTCTCTCTACCTGCCTCTCTGCCTACTTACGATTTCTGTTTGTCAAATAAATAAATAAAATATTAAAAAAATATTTCAAAATGTTTTCAATCATAGCAGGAATAAGAAGGGATTCCCAGGTAGGGGTAGAAAGGTAGGGAAAAGAAAGATGTAAGGGAAGCCAATCTCTCTTTGTGTGGCAGCAGCCTGTGAGTAATGTGGATTCCTGTAGTCATAATTTCTATCAGGGAGGCATAGGCTATTGGTAGCCATTAGGTAAAGGATGACTGGAATGGAAAAACTAGGTGATGGAATTATTGAGGAAGGATATGGAGATTTTTCTGAATTTCACAAGATGAGTAGGTTTCAGGAAAGCAGGAACATGAACAAAGACACATTAGATAGAGACTACCTAATTAAATATGAACACTTAGAGCTATAAGCATGTAGTTTGGGTAGGGCCAAGTATAACCCACCATGAAGGAAAGCAGAGTCAGACCTGCATTCAGCAAGTGTGAAGCTCAGACTCACACACCTGTCTTTACTATACAAACTGGCCATGAAACCTTTTGCATGGTGGTCAGGTTTCTCCTCAAGTCCAAGGAAGTTGTATTCTTCTATCCATTTACTTTCTTCTACTTCTGCAGTTTGTTTGTTTGTTTGTTTGTTTTGTTTTGTTTTTATGTGCTATTGAAAAATTTGACCCACCATCCAGATTATTGGTCATGGAAGTTGTCAGCCTGTTTAACTGAGAGTTATAAAATGAGCATATGGTATGCTCCCTTTCCTCAAGGAATTTATAATTTCAAGGTAAAAATTACCATTAAATGTAAACATTCAAGGAAGCAAAATATTGTTTGCTTTGTTTTTCTGGACTGATTTCAAATGTCACCATTCCCTTCTTTTATTCCTTGCACAAGCCATAAAACTTATTTTTTAGACTGCACCTCTCTTTGTTCCTCCTCCCCATCTCTGTGAAATTAGTCCCAGTGAGACCATGGCCATGAGTACAAGTGTGTAGATGACCTGGTGAAAAGCTGGTATAGCTCATGTGGCTGTACTAATGAACCAGTTCTATAAGTACAGATGTACTGGCATATAATGCTGTGTTTCCACACAGCAAAAATTAATTTTCCAGGGATACAGAATGGCCCAATTCTAAAATGTTTACTTTCACTTTCTTTAGATGCCAGGGTCCAATGTTTAGCTCCCTCTTAATAAAACCCAAGAGTTCTAGGCTTCAAACTGTGTCTGTCCTTTTCTTTGAAATTTCATATAGTTGCCCTAAAGAATCTGCATCTTTAAAAAGAGACCTCTCCTTTGTAAATTGCTTTAAAAAAATAAACAATATAATTGTGTGGAGTTCAGAAAGAGGGGAGGATTTTTTAGCATCAGTCCAAATGATTTCCTTCCAACAGATCTTAAGATTCAGCTTAATTATTTTGCCTTAATGTATTTTTATTTTTATTTATTTATTTTTACCTTCACTGGGGAATAGAGAAGAATTAGAAAGGAGGATGAGTCTGTTTGCACTTGGATTTGTCCTTACATAACCATCAGGTGTTCTGGCAAATGATGATACCGAGTTTGAAGGAATGTTGGAAAGCAGTCATCCGGAAGAAAATAAATTGGAGATTAAAAAATGTCTGGTTTTTTGCCATAGTGGTTTTTGAGTCAAATGTCTTTGACTTTCATGAAGATCATAATGAATAAATACAGAAATGATTCAGTGTTTATGAGTGTTTGAGTTTTGGAGGAGGGAAGCAGAGAGGTGACAGAGGGGGTGGCATTTGCTGGTGAATAAAACTTCTTCCAGGCAGGTGGCTAAATCTTGACAAACTGCCAAAGCACTTAACAGCAGCCACTGTTGCTCAAGGCACTCTTCCATGCTTTTAATTCTTTCCAGACTGAAATACCTTGAGCAAAAGAAGCTGCCAACAACTGCCATCGAGGGAGGGTTGTATAAATGACAGAAAGAGAGGTTGAGTAAGTGTCTGAGCCAGGTGAGGCAATAGGTGGGCCTTCTGGTGATGGAGAAACAGCAAGAACAAGGTGAATGGGGGTAGCTGCAGGAATGTGTCTCAGGAAACCGTGGAATCTGCTCTTTAATTTTCATAGAGGACATAGCAAAATCCTAGTAGTCTTGGGAATAGGGATCATGCCTGTTAGCTCACTGGTGTGATGTCACGGTCAAGCATGGGGTAATAAATATTGAATATTGATTAAAAAGATGGACTAGAATCCAATTAGAGTAGGAGTGGACTGGAAGGGCACAAGTCAGCTGAACTATATTGGGTGATAAGCCGTGAGTAGTTCCAGTTCATCTTGAAAACTGGAGCACAGGCCTGGCTTCTGGTTCTACCTTGGCTGTATCTTTGCATGTCCAGGTAGTTTCTCCAGACCTTAATATCTTTACCTGTTAAACAACAACAAAATAACAACAAAGAATGATTGAATCATCTTTAATGATTAATCATAACTTCTAGGTCTGATACTGTATTTACTATTTTTTTCTAAGAGAGACTTTCAAAATGGCAAATGTTCAGGGATGGAAGGCAGAAGAAGTGTGTTAAAATGTGATTAAAAATAATACATAAATGCAATAATTGAAATTGGAAATTTGAGCATCAGTGAGGTCACTTGTCCACAGGGGAAAGTGAGCTATTATAAAACATATCCCTGACTCTTCATTAACATTAACATGATTGAGAATTTATTTTTAAACTCAAGCAGTATATGATTTTGCCTATAAATGTGCCTTGATGAAATGAGAGCCTCAAGCGGGAACAAGTTTGAGAGAGCATGATAGCTTTGGGTGAGTTTAGTAGGTCCTACAGCTTTATGTGTTGTTTGTTTAGTATCTAAGATCACTTTTCAGAAATAAAATTCCTATAAGTCTCTCTTTTCCTCTCTACCTTATCTGCCCACTCAGGAGGCTTATGAGTATCAGGCATATTCTCTTAGACTGACTACGTAAAATTTTAGTACACAGCTTAGAACAGAGATTTATTCAAAATGAATTAGTTTTTTATTTTGTGACGCTGATTGTGGAGGGAAGACCAAACATATGTCCACCACAGTGGTGTGCCTTTAGATTTTTCAGGAAAAGGTCCACTTAGAATATACTTTTGTTCACCTTCTCAAAGGAACTACTTTACCGTGGGACAAATATTTTCTTCCCAATGTCACATTCCAATAGCTCATATTCATACTGGATTATAAATAAAGGATAGCCAACTATTTGGCTGAGGTCAGTTTGAAGAGAGATGGTAAAGTAGTAGGTGTTGTCATAAATGTATCTATGTTTGAAGCTGAAGCATCGTCACCATAATTTTGTCACAGGTTCAGTCCAAGCTAAAAGGTCAAGTAGGAATTAGACAGATAATGTACCTTCTTAATTTAATTTAATTTAATTTAATTTAATTTTAGTTTACTTTACTTTTTTATGCTGTTTGGAAGTATTTACATAGAACCCTAACAGAAAATATGGATTGACAGCATAATAGAATAGAAAAAGCACTGCTCCTAAAAATTAGATTTAAATTTTAAACTTCTGGCCTTGAGCAACTCAGTATCTCTGAGCTTCTATTTTGTTTTTGTTTGTTTATTGTTATTTTGGGTTTTGTTTGTTTATGTCAATGTATAAAACAATGGAAGATATGACAATGCTCTCTGTGGACTTTTTTAGCCTAAATTTTTCAACTGCCTATAATTAAGAATTAAATTATCTGGTAGAAGATTTTCAATTAAAAAAGGGGCATTGTCCCATATGTACAGGACGCATCCTTAATTAAATGGAGCATTTAATTTGAGAATATAGAAGATGGGGTTGCATGGGAAGGGTTGGGTCAATCTTTGGAGAACACTGAATCTTGGGGTAGAATTTCCAGACTGAAATACCTTGGGCAAAAAAGTTGCCAACAACTGCCATCGAAGGAGGTTTGTATTTAATTGGTGTATTTAATTTCATCCTCAGCCAATTAGCCTACAGTGGATTTGCTGGTGAAGATGAATCTGAAAGAACAGAGTGTATTAATTCTTTTACCAATCGATCACACCACTCCCTAAGGTAACACTATTAATAATTTTGGCCTTACAGATAAAAAATTGTAGACCACAGATTGTGAGCACCTTTTCCTAACTCCTCAAAGAAATTAAGTGGTATAGCCAGAACTTGAACCCAAATCTCATGATCAGACCTTTGAAGCTAAAATAGCCTTATAAGTCATTTACTTTAAGACTCCAGATACAGTGCTATTTTGACAAAACATATGGCTTATAAATCTTTTGCTTAATGTAAAAATAAAAGCAGACTTGGCAGAGATATTTTGCAACTATACAACTGAAATTTCTCTTTTCAATGTACCTATTTTAATTTGTCCAACAGAACCTACAAAAGGCACTCTCTAAACAAGTAATAACACTTCTAAAATTTGTCTTTTTTGACCTCCCTCCTGTGTTTCTTCAACCGTTGTTTCTCCTCCTGAACTGTCCTCTTTTTAACTGATGAATTGTTTGTCAGATGCTATGCTTCCATATTTGTTCATATGGTGGAGCTGAAGTAAGACGATACGAACAAATACTCCAAAGAATGTTCATCTCAATATAGTCGTGTTTGATCCTATATCTCTTTGAACCTTATAACATTCTTATATTCACATAGACAAGTGTTCATTACATTATTTCTAAGCTATTTCAGTGTTCTGTTAAGGAGAACATATGACAGTGCTTACGTTCAAAAAACTTACAGTTTAGTTTGGGAACCACTTTTGATAAGAAATGATAAATAGCAAGATACAAAAAATTGTAGTAGATTAAATATCAAGTTGCTTGGAGTCTGGGTAGCCTCTGACTGACCAAAAGAATGTAGTGGAAATGACACTGCCAGATTTGGGGCATGGATTTTGAAAGACTGGATGCTTATATTTCTCGTCTCTTTAAATTCTTGAATTTGAAACCTAACCAACATTCTGTGAGGAAGCCTAATTAGTCCCACTGATAGACTCATGTAAAAAGGAACTAAGACTCCCAACTGAAAAACTCAACTGGCAACCATCACCAGCTTGCCAACCACGTGACTAAACCGTCTTGGAAATGGATTTTTCCAGCCCCCATCAAGGTGCTTGTCTGAGACTGGCAAGGCACAGATAAGCCATGGTAGCAAGCTCTGCCCAAATTATAGACCTGTGAGCAAAAAATGATTGTTTAAAATGTAAGTGCATTAAGTGTGGAGCTGGTTTGTTAGGTAACAGTAGGTGTATTCAACACCGGGTTTTGTTTGTTTTGTTATTTTTTTTCTAAACATTTCCATTTTCATTTGGACTTTTCTCAGAACTTAATTCCTCAAAGATATCTACTCTGTCAACTCTATCTAAGCACATCACTACCCAATTATTTCCCATAATTTTGCTTTGTTTTTTGTCATAGTATGTATTTCTAACAATTATTACATAAATCTATGATTTAATTTCCTCTGATTGCTAGAGTATAAGATTCCTATGTAAAGGAATTTTCTTTTTGTTTAGTGCTATGTCCCTATTTCCTAGATTAGACAAGGGAGTATAAGAAGGATTTGGAGAATGGAAATAGGGAAGAAGAAGAAAAAGTAGAAGGACTTTCAGTTGAGAGAAATAGAAAAAATAATAGTTCAAAAAAGAGTGCATGGAATAGTAAAGGAAACTTAATAGTTTGGAATGGAAAAATAATTTGTAGTCATGTTAAATAATATTTTTATTTTACACTGAGAACCACTCACTTATTTAAATAGTTACCTTTCCTAGAGTGGCAGTTATCCTCCAAGATGGCCCAGCTTCTGGCATTTGTGCCTTTTGCTCTCCCCTATCACATTGAGTGGGTCTGAGCTTTATAACTGAAAGGATTGTGTTGAAATGATAATGTGTGACTTCTGAGAGTAACTCACAATGATATAGCTTCTTCCTTGCTCTCTTGGGTCACTTACTTTTGGGAAATTCAACTGCCATGTTGTGCCTCTCCTCTCTGGAGAGTCCATCAAGTGAGGAGCTAAGGCTCTCTTGTTATTAGCCACATAAGTAATCCATTTTGCAAGCAGATTCTCCAGCCCTATTCAGGCTTTTAGATGACAACAATCCTGGACAATATCTTGTCAGCAACATCAGGAGAAGATCGAATCAAAACCGACCATCTAGGCTGCTCCCAAATTTCTGATCTACAGATTGTTGAGATAACAATTTCTTATTATTGTTTTAGGTTAAGTTCCACTGTTTGACACACTAGTAGGCATTGTAATCTATATGATAACGCTTCTGAATTAATTGTGATTTCCAAAGTAGATAATGTGCTTTGTATGTTTTCCTCTGACCATGTTCTTCTCTTTGGGTGGAATATATGCCCATTACCCCTTTATCTTTTAATCTTCCTTCAAGATTCGGTTTGGCTGACATTTCATCTTAAACTCTCTCCGTAAAGCCCTAGCTTTCATTAGGCTCCCTCCTCTGGGTTCTTTTAACACTGTTTTCAATTACATCTTCTATCTGTTTGTGCTGACATTGTATTGTATTCGCTTGAGTACTCATCTGTCTTCTCCACTGGATTCTAAGCAACTTGTAGCAACTGGTTGGCATGCAATATCTGCCAGTTAAATATTTAATGAATGAAATGGTAAAGATGCTTTGGGGTCCCATTGCCAAAGACCCTCACTGTCCGATTAGAGTTCAGAATGTATTCTTGTCTTCACCAGTTAATGAATGTTTATTTTGATAGCATTAATCAAAGAAGGAATATACAACTGGCATGATAACAGAATAATACATAATAAACCAACGGTGGGAGGTAGAGCATTCTCTGATGATCCATAAAAGGACAACAGTGACTGTCTCAGAAAGGTTTTACATGCAAGTTAAGGGAAAGATTTGAGTTCTAAGATGTGTTACTGTCCTATGATACCACTAAGTATTCTATCTAAAGGGCTATTGTTACATTTCAGAGACTTAATTTATAAACTGAGCATTTCCTGACCTGGTTTTCTGGAAGTTGATGAGTCACACATGCATAGATTTAGAGGCTTTACTGGTGTGGGTCGTTTGTAATGCACAGTGCTTGCCGCTTAAATTAGCATGGCTTTTACAGATCCCTTAATATGCATAATCTGACCCAATATTGAGATGGTCTTTAGAAAGATAGAGAGTTAAGGGGAAAAATATATATGAAGTGATTTTAGAAGATTTCCCAAGTGCTAGGAGACTAATTTGAAGGTCCTTAACTGAATTTTGATCAGAACCTCTCCAAATCTCTCTGTCATACTTGGATTTGGCCATCTGTCTACCCTATTTTAATATTTCCCAACCATGATTCAACAATGTGGATATCAGATTTGGGCTCAAAATGATTTTACCTTTAAAAACAGATGTGAACAGTGACATAAAGTCTTCAGAAAAAAGGGAACAAGATTGATTTGTGTCTAGTTTGATTGACACTTCCTATCAGAGTTTAGTGAAAATGTCAAATACATGATTTTATGTGTGTGAAGAAATGATGCTTCTATTCCCAATAACTAGTTGGTATTCATATATAATGATAATGAAAAATAATATTTAATTAGAACTCATTTTGAGCTAGATAATATAGAGAAAGATATTAAGCAGTAGACATTGTTATTGCCCTTAAGACATTAAAATATGATTTCAAAGACAAGATACATGAGAAATAAGAATCCAGAGCAGTTCCTAATAATTGGAAGTAGGAGTACCATTGTGATATTAAACTTGAATACATTTCAAGGAGCGGAGAACTGAGGCTACTTTAAGCTAAGCGCTTATATATTTTATTTCATCTAACAATCACAATAATATTTAAGGTTCTTATTATTTTAAGGTGTTATCCTAATTTTCAGATGAGGAAATTGAAGTCATTTGAGAAGAGCTCAAATTGAGAGTTGGTTCTTATTCCAAAGATATTTCTCTTTATACTTTGTCTCTTGTCTCTCATTTACTTTTTTAAGGACAATATAAGTAATATATGAAATAAGCACATGGCAATTTCAGAAAATCAATTTCTAAACAAACTAGAATTTGGTTGACTTATCAGAAGTAAGGAATTAACCTAGTCTTGAAAGGTGTGTAGATTTGGAGAGGTAAAAATACAGATAGTATAACAGGGGAAACCTATGATTTAAAATGTAGATTGCAGAAAAGAGGTGAGAACCTGCCTCATCCTGATTAAGGACCAAGCAAAAGAACTCTCTGGGTAGTAAAGTAAATAGTTAAAAAGGGAAGTGCTGCCCATGAAGGATCCTCATACCAGGTCAGGAGTTAGGACCTTCAAAATGTGTATATTTTCTCTCTCTCTCTCTCTCTCCCTCTGCGTGTGTGTGTGTGTGTGTGTGTGTGTGTGTGTGTGTGTGTTTTGTCTCTTTTTGATAAGATGACTTCTGAATGGGAATCTTGAAGGGATGGACTTGATATTTTGAGCCCTAAGACATATGACAAGTAATTTTATTGTTCATTTTAGGCAAAGTAAAAATGAAAGCTGCTAGCCATACTTTTCCATCTGGTGAATATGGGGAGAAGAGGGTAAGGAAAAAGAGAGAAAAGTTGAAGGAAATTCTGCATGAAAATAAAGTAGTTAGCTTAAGGAGGGATACTTCTCAAATAAATGAGAAGCCTGAGGTGTCCTGAGCAGAAGCTCCTTAGAGAGCAGTTGGCTGTAGCCCTAAGCCTGGAGGCAGTGCTAGGAGCCACCACATGGCCCATAACAGCCCCTCAATGACCATCCTGGAGGCACAGAGGGACTTTTTTATGTGGTTTCTACCAAGAAGGAAGACATAGATACCTAAATAAAATGGATTCCAATTAGTGAGCTCTTAGTTTCCCTCCTGACTTCCGTAACAAAAACGGTCTTTCAAGTTGGCAGGAGATGTGGGGCCATGAATGGCTTGTAAAGAAACTATAAAATAAGCAAAACAGTCTTCCTTTGTTGCTCTCCCATCACTTCCTTCTCCATGCTGTTTCCCAATTCTGGAGCTGGATAATCCTACTATGCTCATCTCTTGCTCTTAGACAAGGAATGGTCCAGTACAAGAACTGGACCCTATCTTCACTGCAAACCAACTATGTTTCCTTGTTTAAACTTAGACATCTTTGGACCTATATTTATTTTTAACCTGAAAATTAAAATTAAAAATTAAAGAGATTGAAATATAAGAACTCTAAGTTCCCTTTCAACTATGCTTTTCTGGTTTGGATTTGTTAAAGTTAATGTTGAAGATAGAGACCTCAAGGTGAAGTCTGCTCATTGTGTTGTTGAACTATCAGTTTTACACTTAGTTAATTTTATTTCTCTCCCTTCTCTTCTTCAACCATCACATACTACGTCAGAAGCTCACATCTACTTGTCCCACTTCTCCATATTCTTTTCTTGCCCTTTTGCTGGAGGAGATCTAAGAATCATCCAACATCCAAGAGAAGTTGTCAGAGGGTCTAGGTGACTCAAAGGATGCAGTGGGGCTTTCTTCCTATGAGACATTAAAAAGCCAAATAAATCAGGTACTTAGCACTTTGTTCAAAGTTAGAAACATTAAATAAGAAGTAGATCCTCATCAAGAAAGGCAGCAAGAGGAGATAGGGGTGAGGAGGAGAATGTGCGGTTCTAAATCCGGTGTAGGTGTCATCCAAGGATAAGACAGAAAAGACACAGGACAGAGTTAAGGCAGCAGGTAGTCTAGGATCATCAACAACATTAAGGATTTTCTCCCAAAATCTAGTGTTATGGCTAGAGAATTATTTTTTACAGTGAGTGTATTATTTACCTCCTGTGATCACCCTGGTCCCAGTTTTACGAATAATTGTCTTATAGGGTATAAGCAGAAGAGGTTGGGTAGATCTGGTCTTCTGGAGCAGGTGTTAAACACCAGCAGTGCTGGAATCTCTGGGCCTTTACTGAAACCACCACTTTTCAGTAAATAAGGGCTCACTCAGAGGCCAGATGAAACAGGTAAGTTGTAGGCCTAGTTTTCATTTTCTCACACTTTGCTGCCTTATCTTGATGTTTACTTTTTCTCTAAAGCTGGTGTCATGATGTCACTCAGGTTGGGAAGGTGAGGTCAAGATTCTATTGGACCAGAAATAATCATCCTGATTGCTCTCTTTTCCCACATTAAGTTGACACGTAACTCTCCAAACATCTAACTGGATGTCTAGGTGGGCAGACAAGACTGGTATCTAGAGCTCAAGGTTTTTTTGTTGATCTTTTGTTTTAAATACATAATGCTTAAGTCGGTAATGGTAGTACCAGCCTAGAACAAAGAGAAAAACTGTTTCTTTCTAAGCAATTATTAGTTTCTCTACCTTCATTGAAAATTAGGTCTTTAGTGGCTCTCCTGAAAAAATGGGAACGGGATACAGATGATCTGACCAAGGAACACCCTCTGTATCAGACATCCTGGCCTCTAGATTGAGAGAATCTCTTCAACACTCTGGAAAGCTCTAAATTATGCTAAAACTTTAAGTTGATTAGAAGTTGATTAAAAGATTAAAGTCGGCAGTTGTCTGAACCAGGCCCTGAAAGCTGACCAACAGCTGCCTAGTCCTGTGTTCTTTGCAGAGTGGCCTGCTTTATGATCTCTGTCAAGGTCTGAAACTTGATGGGAACTACTTTCCTACAGCTAGTACTGGGGTCCCATCATGGCAGTGTTGTCTTTATTCCTCTCTCACTCTTCTGGTATAGTAACTTTACTGTGAAAAAACCTGGTAAGACACCATCTTAATCAGTGATCAAATTGAAAATCATGAATAATGAGATAAATGGAAATAATATATCGATTTATAGATTGCGATGAGAAGAATGCAATATATTTTCTGTGATATCCCTGCCAAAGAAAATTGTTTTAAATGCATAAGCTGTATATTCTCATGAGGAAAAGTCAGAAAAACCCAACTGAAGGAATTTATTCAAAATAACTGGCCTGTTGGCTTCAAAGATATCAAAGTAATATAAGTCAGGAAAAACAAAGGAAGTTTCTCCAGAATGAAGAAAACTAAAGATAGACTACAACTAAACTGACACATGATGCTGGATTAGAACATTTTGCTGAAAATTGGGACAACTGGCAAAACCTGAATAGGCATCTGTAGATTCTATAACAGTAATGTATCAGTATTAGTTTCCCGATTTGGTCAGTTCTATAGTGGTTGTTTTATTTTATTTTATTTTATTTTATTTTATTAAGATTTTATTTATTTATTTGACAGAGAGAGATCACAAAGAGGCAGAGAGGCAAACAGAGGGAGGGGGGGAGCAGGCTCCCTGCTGAGCAGAAAGCCTGATGTGGGGCTGGATCTCAGGACTCTGAGATCATGACCTGAGGCAAAGGCACATACTTAACCTACTGAGCCACCCAGGCATTCCTATAGTAGTTATTTTAGAGAGTACCTCTGTTTTTAGGAAATGCAACTGAAATAATTCAGAGTGATGGGAGATCACATTAAAAGTGCAGCATCCAGTGTTTTAGGGAAATAAAATATTTGTATTACTTTTGCAACTTTTCTACAAATTTGAAATTATTTCAAAATTAAATAGCTCAAAAAGCTTAAAAGTTAAAAAAGGATCAAATATTCATAGATTTCTAGGAACCAGGTGTTCTAATTCCTTAAAGGTTAACAAAGGAAAACAATTTCTTTATTCACAACCCTTCTGACACCAAATGTGTAGATTTTCCATACCAAGCAGTTGCCCAGTCCTCTGTGGACAATCAACTGAATGTCCTACAGTTTAATTCAATTCTGACCTTAACTTACCCAGAGTTGGCACAGGCCCTACAGGTTCAGAGCTCAGTAGCACAGACTGTTACCCTTCAGATGCCAACTGCAAGCAGTGGGTCACCTACAGCTTCTATCCAACTTGGCTACAAATTGGGGCTTCTCAAACCCTACCCTCAGTTTCAATAATTTACTGTAACAACTTGCAGAACTCACAGAAATACTTTACTATTACCAGCTTGTTATAAAGGATATTAAAAATGATACAAATCAACAGTGAGAGGGAAGAGGTACTTAAGGGCAAGAGTCCTGAGCATGGGAGCTTCTGTCCTTATGGAATTTGGGGTGTGCCCCAAATTGGCACATGGTTGTGATGCACCAATGGCAAGCTCCTCAAACTTCTTCATTTAGGTTTTTAATGGAGGTTCCATTACATAGGCACAACTTAATAAATACCTGACCTTTGCTGATTAATTTAATCTTCAGCTTCTCTCCCCACATGGGAGATCAGGGAGGGGCTGAAATGTTCAATTTTCTAATCACATAGTTGGTTCCTCTGGTAACCAGCCCCCAAGCTAAAGCTATCCACAGGCCCACCAAAATCACCATTTTAGCATAAGCTCAGGTATGATTGAAAGGGCTTTTTTATGAATAACAAAGGATGTTCTTCTCACTCCATCATTCAAAATTACAAGGGTTTTAGGAGCTTTGTGCCAGAAACCCAGGACAAAAACCAAGTACATATTTCCTATTACATCACAATATCACAAGTACTCAGTGTTTAAAAAAGAATAAATCATATGGGATTACTGTGCATTTCTTTTAGGAAGCAGAGTACTAAACATAGAATACTATAGTCCAAAGACTACTGAATTTGGAGAGCTGGATTTCACTTTCATATTCTCAATGGGTAGAGGCATGTTTGATAATTTCCCTCTAACACTTAAGTTCCTCATCTGTAGGTAGGGAGGACTACCTTCTTTGACAAAAGAAGGTTCAAGTTAATTAATAGCTATGAGATGCTTAAAATGCTTCCTTGGGTGAGAAGAAGCATCATTATCTTTGGATCAGCTTGTAGTCACCTTTCAGGTAGATGAAAGTATGTTTT
Organism: Mustela nivalis; assembly: GCF_964662115.1. Taxonomy (NCBI): domain Eukaryota; kingdom Metazoa; phylum Chordata; class Mammalia; order Carnivora; family Mustelidae; genus Mustela; species Mustela nivalis. The sequence continues at coordinate 50,970,816 of NC_139033.1, forward strand.
CATCTTCATTCTAATTTGACTGCCTTTTTTCTCACTTTTATATTTTTTTACACAGACCCAGACTCAGATTTAGCAAGTTCTATTTCCAGAAATGAGTTGTTCAGGTCCACTGACATGGGGACATGTCCATTAGGACATGGGGTTTAAGAGTAAGGTTTTGTCCATCTCTCATCTGAGACACTGGCAGAGAAATTGACAAATACTTAGACTGTTCATGTAAATAATGTGTTTTCTTGACATTTGGATCATAGAAAAATCGTGAATTTGAGGACTAGAAAAGAGAAGGAGGTTTATTGTGTTAATTAGAGCAAACTTGACTGAATCTGTTCCTCTTTGTGCTCTTAATTGGACTGGTAAGGTTAGTGGTCTGAAAATAGTGCCCACCCAGACAACCACTCATTTGCTTTCTGTCACTGTAGATTAGTTTGCATTTTCTAGAGTTTTGCAAAAATGGAATAATATAGTATGTATTCTTTTTTTGCTTGGTTTCTTTCATTCAGTATAATTATTTTGAGATACATATGAGCTGTTGTGTATAACAAGAATTTATTTTTATTGCTGATTAGTATTACATATACATACCAAATTTTACTTTTTCAGTCATCTCTTGAAAGATATCTAAGTTATTTCCAGATTGGGGTTATTATACATAAAGCTTCTATGAACATTCATATACAAGTATTTTTATGAACATATGTTTTCTTTTCTCTTTGTTAAATATTTAGGAACAGAATGGCTAGACCAATATAATTGATACAGTTTTAACTTTTTAAGAATCTGCCAAAGTATTTTTCAAAGAGGTTATACCATTTTAAATTCTTGCCAATAAGGTATTCCTGAATTATATTTCCTTGTTTGGGATTTCAGATCCTTGAGAGTTAAATGGTACACAACATAGGCGAACGTCAGGTCATCAGCTTTCCAGGGACAATATATAGTGTCAATGCAGAGATTGCATGATGGCTGTATTGAAAGTTTTTCTTCCATTTTTTCAGAATATAAGATTTTTATCTCACCAAACTCTGACTTCTGAGAAAATGAAATGGCATTTTCTTACTTGTATATAGCACTTTGTATTTTTATAAAGTTATACATATTAATCTAATTAAATAAACTTTATTATATATATTATTTATTATTCTCTTTGAAGCAATGAACGGCTTTTTCATTATCTTAACAGCAGATTTTGAAAACACTAAGTTAGTATGTTTTATGGTATGAAGGTGTAATTATTATTATTTTGCATATGGATATTCAATATTTCAGCACCACTTATTTATCTTGGGTTTTTGAAAAAGCTAAACAAGTCCCAAATTCACCAAATAAAAATGGTCAAGTTCCATTACTATTATTTTTTAATTGTAGTATATTATCATATATACATCATATATATGATATGTATATGTATATATAAAATTGAATTGCCATTTTTGGTATTGTTCTAAAGTTAATAACTGTCAATTTTATCCACACACACAAAAGTATTGCTTCCCGAGGTAAGAAATAGAATTTTTAAATATTATACATATGTATTTCAATAAAATTCAGTAGCACATTATTACGCACAAGGACATGCCCACATTAGCAGTTTTAGACTTTTGGAATTCTGTGGGTTTTGATACATGAGGTGTGTATGTTCATTTCCTCATAGTCAAGAAAATTCACTCTTAGAGTTACAGGGAAAATTAAATAAGATGATATATAATAACATTTATTAAACTAGATTTATATATGTAATTATTTTATAAAATACAAAGTGAGTAAATATATAACAAACTCTTGAAATTCAGTTAGAAAACAAACAAAACAATTTGAAACATGGGCAACAGATTTAAACCAATATTTCGTCAGAGAATTCATATGAACAACAAATAAGCACAGGAAAAGATGCTTAACATCATTAGTCATTAGGAGAATGCAACTTAAAACCACAATGGGATATTCCTACATACACATTAGAATGGTAAAATTTTTAAAAATTTTTAAAAGCTGGTTTGGAGAGGATGTGGAGAAACTGGACATCTTATACAAAATTAACGGCAATGTGTTTATATACACACGTACACATACACACACACATATATACACACATAACTGCAATATATAACTACATCTTTAGCTATGATGAATAAAATGCATTATTGCTTGTGAACTGGGAAGTCAGAAGCAACATAGGTGCTCATCAGTAAGGGAACAAATCAGTAAAATGGGTTGTATACAAATATAAGCAGAAAATTGGAACAGGAATCGTTAGCCCAGGTTTAAGTAGATAGAATTTGAGGGGCCGATTAACTTAGGGATTAACTTACTTCCTTATATTCATAAATCTCTAACATTTCGCATTTTATGTAAAGAATGAAGTCAAGAAACCACAGTTCTGTTAGCGATACCTTGACTTTATCACTAACAGAAATCACATTTATTCACAAATTAAACTTGTTTCATACATCTGGAGTCATTTCATACACTAATCACCATAATAGAATGATGGTAGTTATTAAACTGGCAACTGGATTGTATTATTTATGTGTGAATAAATAACCACATATATTGGTATGCCATACATTTGCTGTTTTAGTATTTTGATAACTGTATTCCAGTTTAATTGATTTATTTTGCAATCCAGTGTATATGACTATGTTTTTCACAAGTGTTGAAGACATAAGGTTTCATAAAAGATTATTCTAAGAGTCAAGACTGCCAAAGGGGTCTATAGAACTAAATGTTTATGAACTCCCAAAATAGAGTTATATACAGGATCAAGGATACATATTAAAAATGTGGTATTAAGTATTAAAAACAAATTAGAGTGAAATCTGATGCATAATATCATTTATATATGTTGAAAAATCAATATACTCTATGTTTTAAAAAATAGACATATGTATACAGACTTCGCTAGGAAAGTGAAGAGTAAGTGCATCACAAAATAGTTTAGGTAGACATACTAGATCAGGCACGATAGATAAAACTAATAAAATAAAGAACTTATTTTATTACTAGATCAGGCACGATAGATAAAACTAATAAAATAAGTTCTTTATTTTATTAGTTTTATCTATCGTGCCTGATCTAGTAATTGCACTATTGGGTATCTACCCTAAAGATACAAACGTAGTGATCCAAAGGGGCGCCTGTACCCGAATGTTTATAGTAGCAATGTCCACAATAGCCAAAATATGGAAAGAACCTAGATGTCCATCAACAGATGAATGGATCAAGAAGATGTGGTATAAATACACAATGGAATACTATGCAGCCATCAAAAGAAATGAAATCTTGCCATTTGCGACAACATGGATGGAACTAGAGCGGATCATGCTTAGCGAAATAAGTCAAGCGGAGAAAGACAACTATCATATGATCTCCCTGATATGAGGAAGTGGTGATGCAACATGGGGGCTTAAGTGGGTACGAGAAGAATAAAGGAAAGAAAATGGGATTGGGAGGGAGACAAACCATAAGTGACTCTTAATCTCACAAAACAAACTGAGGGTTGCTGGGGGGAGGGGGTTTGGGAGAAGGGGGTGGGATTATGGACATTGGGGAGGGTATGTGCTTTGGTGAGTGCTGTGAAGTGTGTAAACCTGGTGATTCACAGACCTGTACCCCTGGGGATAAAAATATATGTTTATAAAAAATAAAAAATTATAAAAAAAAAACTAATAAAATAAAGAACTTAAAAATCAGTGGTGTTGGGGGTCTGCATATGAGTACCAGAAATGAAAGATAAAATGAATAAGATTGAGAAGCTGTTTCCAGACCCTAACCTGCAATAAGTCAGCCAACCTCCAAAAGAATCCTTAGGAGGGAGTGTTTTATATCTGGATTCATAACTGTCAGGATCTATTTATGAAAGATAAGAAGTGTTGTTCTACTCCCTCCCTCTCCTTCCTCCTCTCTCTCTCTCTCTCTCTCTTCCCTCCCCTCCCTCTCTCTCCATTTCTCTCTCTCTCTCTCTCCTTTAACGGGAGGGGTTCTAACACACATATCCTCCTAGGGTTTCCTCTTTCTGGTCTCATAAACATAGACAAGAATTGTTTTTCTTCACCACTTGTGACTTCATCAACCCTTATAAGCTTACAACAACCCCTTTTCTAAAATATGTGAGACTTGTATGACCAGCACAATTGCCCTTTTCATAGCTCCTTAAATAAACAAAATGTTGATCCATTAGTGTGCCTATACATTGAGCCAAAGTGCAAGTGTACACTATTTGTATATCAGAGATCAATTCTATATTCTACTTATATTCCCTATTACCCCTTGTTTCAATCTGGACCTCATTTTACATTGCTATAGAATATTTCCTAGTTAAATATACATTAGTATTATTTGGCAGCAAATAAGTCATAATTTTCTTTGTATAAATGCTCGTTCATTTACATCTTTGGCCATGGAAAAGCCATATAAACTCTTCCATACCTTTCAAGATTTCTTTTAGTGAATTTGATTTAGGATATTATCTTCTCATCATTTACCATAAATATATCTTTTCTTTATATGTATTTAATGAGCCTGACCAATATCAGAGTCTCTTAAACAGTCTTCTTTGTGTACTAGTTTGGTGTAATACTTTTTCCTTGACTAGGTTGGTTACTCTGCTTCTGAGACTTTGCCTATATGATGAATAAAAGAAACTATTAAAAAATGTTTCATCTTCATCCATGTAATATTTACTACCTTTAATTCATTAGAATATAAGTGCTGTGAAGGCAAGGTTTTTATTATTGGTTCTCTTATATAGCTTCATTGGCTGATCCTCAATAAATATTTGTTGAATTATATCAACAATAACGCGGGGGTAAAAAATTTACATTTGGATTTCCTTGTAACAGTCACCAACCATCAGCCCTGAGATGGAATGCCAGATGCTGAAGTTGTTATCCAAGCAAATAACCCTGATGGTTGTGATTTTCCTCTTTACTCTTTTCTGTATTCTAATTTCCAATTTCCCATAATGCGAATTTACCATATGATTTTCTATTAAAAGTTTTTTTTTAAGTTTATTCCTTTTTTCAGGTGGTTTCTTTGCTTAGAGATTAGCAATTTTTGATAAAATATGGTGATTATTTTTAAAACTTATTCAAGAACTGATGAAAGTGAAATAGTATTACTATCTTTGGAATTTGTTCTAATTCCCTAGAAAAAATTTATTATGATTTAGTACTTTAAATCATATGTTGTATGATGTTTTTTTAAAAATGTATTAATTCCTAGGGTGCCTGGGTGGCTCAGTGGGTTAAGCCTCTGCCTTTGGCTTAGGTCATGATCTCAGGGTCCTGGGACTGAGTCCCACATCTGGCTCTCTGCTTGGTGGGGAGCCTGCCCTCTCCCTCTCTCTCTGCCTGCCTCTCTGTCTACTTATGATCCCTCTCTTTCTGTCAAATAAATAAATAAAATCTTTTTAAAAGATGTATTAATTCCAGTGTAAAAGGATAAAAATCCTCAATATATTCTTCTGTCACTCATTCTTTCACTTAATTTTCGAACTCATGCTGAGATACACACATGTTAAACTCCCATAATATTTCATTCTCAAATGTTTCCCTATGTAGTTATTAAAATTATAAAAGAGATCACTTCATTAGTTTTCATTAGATATTGAGTTCCAGACTAGAGGTCTTTCCCAATACCTTTTACAAAGCTGTATGAGTTCTATAAAGAAAAAAATTGTGCAAATAACCTATTAAAGAAATTAAAGAAGACAAATCTACATGTGGATAAGGACAAATGATGTATGCAACCTATTTTGAAATTTTTTTTTAGGATTTTATTTATTTGTTTGATGGAGAGAGAAAGATCACAAGTAGGCAGAGAGGCAGGCAGAGAGCCCAATGTGGGGCTTGATCCCAGGACCCTGACACCATGACCTAAGTGAAGGCAGAAGCTTAACTCACTGAGCCACCCAGTGAGTTTTGAATTTTTTTAAAAAAATTATAGCAGTGTTAATTCCAGTTATTCAAAAAAGAGGAGAAAAAATGGAAATCAGAGACAAAAGTATACATTCTAATAAAGCAAGAAGATAATTAAATTAAGAAAACAGACAAAAGTTTGTAGGAGGGACAAGAATAATGGCCAAAGACGAGTTTCATCAGGTCAGTCCGTTGCTTGCCATTCTTACTTAAACTATCACTTTCCAGATTGGAAAGGTGAGTTTCTAATTAGTTTTTTTTTTTTTTTTTTTTTTTTTTCCCTCAGTCAAGGCTCAATCTCTCTAAACAATCTTTGAGTAACAATCATATCCCCACTTTGATCAACTTCAGGGAATTTGAAAAGCCAAATATTAAACAGGTGGTTATGAAATTGTGCTCAACCACCTGTTCTCTGACCTCTGACTGACCCAGTTAACAAAGACCAGTGTACTTCAATTAGTGCAAGTGATACCAAATATAAGCAACTCTAATTAACACTGGGCATTTCTCTCTCAATCTTGCAATTTGATATTCTCTAATTAATCTTCAGTATATTTTTATATCTCAATGAAAGATTATAAAAAATTTGTAACTTGATCCTGAAACTTGTATAATGACTATAACAGGAAGGACTATAATCTTCCCCTACTTTATTTACATATTCATTTGATTTGCCTATATTTATTTGCTTTATGGCTGAAACAATTGCCTGTGTAGATCTGTTAAAGCATTTTTTTTATGTTAAAAAAAGGTCTCAAACTTCGGTGTCCATCAGAATTTTCTGGGGCATCATTAAAAAGAATTCCAGATCCCAGGTCCTACTTTAAACTATGAAATGAGAATCTTCAAGGCTGGAGCCTAGATGTGTATAGTTTTAACAAGTTCACAAGGTGATTCAGATGTAGACCTCAAGGATGAAGGCTAGCTGTTTGTCACTTGAATGAGTTTGTTAGGTAGTTCAGATGTAGACGGACACCTGAGAATGATACTAATGAACTTATATTTAGAGGACACCTTGAATCAACTTCTAATGAAACATCATACCTTTGAGCTGAGCACCCGTCTCTGAGGAGTTGTACTAGAACTCTTTGCTAACATAGAAATCCCTAAAAAGTAGGCAAAAAGTGTTCTGGGTACATAAGCAAAGAGATTAAGAATTATTTTTTCTTGACATCTATGCTGGTCTCAAATTCATCCTATTGTTTTGTTCATTCACTCTTAAAAATATAGCGACTATCTATCATTTACACACACACACACACACACACACACACACACACACATCTTGTTCCCAGCTGTGTCCCAACATATATATGTAGGGAACAAAATAGATGCCACTTCTACACTGTGGAGTGAAAATATTCCAAGTTAAGGGTACGAGTTGTGGAATCTGACATCCTGCATCTGAAAACTGGCTCTGCTATATAAAGAACTTGGGTAATTTGTTTACCTAGTCTAAAGTACTAGGTACTTTTTATTTGAGAAATGGGATTATTCATACATATGTAATAAGATTGGTATCAAGATAAAATTCTTAACTCATAGATATTGTTCTATATGAGACTATTTACTGACAAGTAGATAAAACTGTTTTTACTGTTTTTAAAAAGATTTTATTTATTCATTTATTTATTTGAGAGAGAGAATGAGAGAATAGGGGGAGAAACAGAGGGAGAAGAACAAGCAGACTCCATTCTGAGCTTGAAGTTTGACATGGGGCTTGATTTCATGACCCTGAGATCATGACCTGAGACAAAATGAAGAGTCAGATACCTAACTGAGCTAACCAGGCCCTCCTGTTTTTACTGTTTATGTCATTATATTTTTGATATTTAGTTTTTAGTGTTTTTTTTTAAGATTTTATTTATTGGACAGAGAGAGATCACAAGTAGGCAGAGAGGCAAGCAGAGAGAGAGATTGAGGAGGAAGCAGGCTACCTGCCAAGCAGAGAGCCCGATGCAGGACTTAATCCCAGAACCCTGAGACCATGACCTGAGCTGAAGGCAGAGACTTAACCCACTGAGCCACCCAGGTGCCCCTGTTTAGTGTTTTACACTTAACTATCCTAAATGTGCCATTTAGTAAAAAATTTCCATTTCTTAAAATGAAATATTTTCTCTTTAAAGTAGATATTATTTCTTCGTATCTTTACCATAGTTACTGGAGAGCCAAGTACTTAATTCTGTATGTGCTCATTAAATATATCTTAAGCCAAGTTACATTCTAAATCAAATCATATATGGAATATGTGTGTATCTGTGTGTTTGTGTCTGTATATTTTTTCTACTATATATAACAAATTGCCTCACAATTTAGCAGTTTTAAACAATACATGCATTTATTATCTGACCATTTCTGTGGGTTAAGAATCTTGACACAGATAAGCCAAGTCCTCTGCTTTAAGGTCAATCACAAGGTTGCAATTAAAGTCTTGTATAGGGCTAAAGACCCATGTGAAGGCTAATTTGGGAAGGACTCATTCTAAGCCCATTCATATAGTTGCTGGCAGGATTCAATTCCTCTTAGACTATTTGACTGAGGGCTTCTCTTCCTGACTGGGGATTGTCCAGAGGCTGCCTTCATTTCCTTACCACATATGATTTACCATCATGATTTATGAGAATAAGCAAGTGAGGAAAAACCAGAGAAAGAGGACTAGCAAGATGAAAGTTACAAACTTCTGTATCCTAATCAGAGCCATACTCTCATTTCTTCTAAATGGCTAGGTCTAGCCAATACGCAAAGGTTGGGGAAGGGAGGCAAAATTATACAAGGATACGAATGCCAGGAATTGGTGATCACTGGGAGCCATGCCAGAAGTTACCTGCCACTATATATATTAGTGTAGCATATGTAAACACTTTAAAAGCCAAGGAGAATATAGAATATAGAATATAGAATATAGAATATAGAATATAGAATAGAACCATTCCTTCACAGCATTCTCAAACTCTAGCCTGTGTTCTGGAAAAGTCTCCAGAGTTTCTGATTTAGCAGATGTCATGTAGAACTTTATAACCAGCCCTCAGCTGATGCTGTTGGTGCTAGTTTGGGATCATTGAGAAATCCTGTTTTAAAGCATATACTGTGCTTTACTGCACAAAGATAACCAAAACTCGCCTCAGCATAAGTTCATTTTTCAGCCAATGTGGCAGTACTCCTTTTCTCTACTGGAATAGCTACCATATCTGCTGCTATCTATGGCCATTTTTGAAAAATATATTAAGAAGCTTTCTTCTGTTGGGATATTTTTTTTCTTTACTAGCTTCTTTACAGATTGGTAGATAAATGGGGATCCAGGAACTTTGTTGGGTGCTAAAAAGTTATAGACAACCCTTGTCTAGATGTCTAAGAAAAATTGACACTTTAGATGAACATTGAAGAACAGAAGGTATTTGAGAGACAGAAAAGGAGAGTCATTGAGTGACCTAATAAAATCATTCTTTTCTTGTTCATTGCAACACATTCTTCATTTCCACATAAAGAAAGAAACCTAAAAGACCAATTAACACCCTGGAAAGCACTTTGGAATTGCTTTCTAAACTTGGTGTAATGAAAACAAATGGACATTTTGATTAAATAGATATCATTAGGATGACATGTTATGATCTCAACCCCTGGTTTAATGATCTAATTAAGACCAAGAAAAATTCATTATGGACTCTCATTCAAATAATTCATTTTACAGAGACCAAAAAAAAAAAAAAAAAAAAAAAAAAAAAGAGTGTTTAGAATAGGAAGACTGTCCTGAATGAATGAAGAAAAGAACCTCAACCCTGAGAGATTTATAACTACCTTTATTTCAAAGAGGGAAAAGATACAGTAAGAAGGAGGAGAAAGGAAGGGTAAGGGGGTAGGTGGGGGGAGAGGAAGAAGAAGAAGAAGAAAATATCAATGGAAAATACAAGTTAATGGGAAGAAAAGAGCTTAGATCCTGGATGCATTTTTGCACTCAAACATTTCTTGCTATATTTACCTCAGCTTGTCCATTGCAAAAAGAGAAAGAGTTTGGTGATAAAGTAGGTGAACTAAGATAACTGCAACTCCATAGGTTTTTTTTTGGGGGGGGGGTTATCATATCAAGGGAATTAAGACAAAGCAGGAAGTCAGAAAGCAGGCAAAAATAAAGAGTGTTAATTGCATATGGGAGATCAGGAGAAGCAATGATAAGAAACAGATATAATAACATGGGAACTGGGACAGTTTTTATACACCAACTTCACTAGGCTAAAGGATGCCCTAATAGCTGGTAAAACATTATTTCTTGATGTCTCTGTGAGGTTGTTTCTGGATGAGATTAGCATTTGAATCAATAGACTGAAATAAAGAGTAAATCTGCCATTTCCAATATGCCTGGGGATCATCCAAACCATTGTGGGCCCAAATAGAACAAAATGGTGGAAAGCAAACTCATTCTTCTTGACATGGGACATTCATCATTTTTGGCTCTCAGACATTGGAGCTTCTTGTTCTCAGGCCTTTGGACTCTAGGAATTATATTCTAAGGCTTTTCGTCTTAGGCTGGGGGATACACATCAGCTCCCTGGTTCTCGGGACTTTGGATTTAGATTGAATTATACCACTGGCTTTCCTGGTTCTCAAGCTTGCAGAGGGCATATTATGGCACTTCTCAGGCTCCAGAATTGAATAAGCCAATTACCATAATAAATCTCTTTTTTATGTATTTATGTATCCATCCATCCATCTCTCCATCCATCCTATTGGTTTTGTTTCTCTGGAGAACTCTGACTACTCAAGAAAAATGGGAAAGGAAATGGACTAAAATTAAAGCATGCAGCATCCATGAGATTCCAATGGAATGCCACATGTAGTTTTCTTATAGATAACATTTTCTCACAACAAGTGGGTATCATTGAAACCTGTACTCTAAGGACTCTTTGCATTCACAAAGTTATTGCATGTTTCCTGGCTTAAATCTGTACCTAAATTTATGGGAGAGAGAGAGAGGGAGAGAGAAGAAAAACCTATTAGATCATTGAGGAGTTTTCACTTGGAAGTCCTTAAGATCAATTCACCTAAAAACTTATAAACAAAAGTTTAACAAGATTGCCTGTGGCTTTGTCAATGACAATTTATATGCTGTTTTATATCAGGGGACACAGAAAGAGGTTACAGCTAACTGCTGTCTGTCTTCTTCCTTTTCCCCTTTGAACACAATACTTTGAGTCAACTCATTTGACCCTGCCTTGTCTTCATATGCTTAGCTCTATGGAGTATTAGGATATCAACCATATGAGCAGGAAGGGGAAAAAATGGAGGCTGAATTGGGCAACATGATGAATGGGGAAATTAATCTAGTTATAGATGTGGTGTGGCCCCTTAATGGTAGCTGACTAGTGTACAAATTCTGTGAATTCTTCTTGATTAGATTAAGTGTTAATGTCTGAGAGGGTTGAATACAGACAATGAAGTCCAAATGGTAAATAATACTTGAACCAATGGTGAATGCTGTAGATTCTATTATTAATATAAATAAGGACTTTTTCAGGGGCTGAGCATGATCAAATTTGATAAGAGATTTACGAAAATTAAGCAAAATAGCAAAATCTTCACTCAATAAAAGAATACACAAGAAAACAAGGAAAAATGCTGAATCAAAATAACTGGGCCATAATAACAGGAAAGTTGAAGATTGTTACATACTTGCAGATGCGAAGGTTTTACTGTTGGCATGGTGAGTTCTAGAGTCTACTGTGTAGAGCTTGCTGATAGCTGTTCTGTCCAGTTCCCACGACCTGGGACTGACAAAACCTCTACCATTATAACTAGCAGGATGGGTAAGGTAGGGAGTGGACAGAACATACTACCACCCTTTGGAGGTCATTGCCCCTGCTTCTTTCTGCTGATGGAGCTGCCTGACTAGTAGACTAGATAGTTGCATGTGTGGTAAAATACTTCTTGCAGTGATCTGGATATGATCTTGTTTCCACTTCCTTAACAGCCAGAATGGAGAAGGATCTTCTGTCTTTCTTAAATATTGAACTTGAAAGCAATATTCCCACAAAGCCTTGTGGTAGAGTAGATAAAGGACAACTTTTAGAGTTAGACAAAAATGAGTTCAAATGCTTACATGCTATTTGGGTCTTGTGTGTAACCTGAGGTTTGATTCCTCATCTGTAAACCAATATAGCATTGTCCACCTCATAGTGTTATTGAGATGATTAAATGAGAAACAAACAAATACAAAACTAAATGCCTAGTACACCTGGTGGTACTCAGCAATTGTGAGTTTTCTCCACCCCATTACATATCATCTTTTCCTTTCTCCTATTTAGGGATTCATGGCATTCACCTTCTACCTGTTTATGTACTTATTTTTGTGGCTCCCAAAGCATTTTTTTTTAAAGATTTTATTTATTTATTTGACAGAGATCACAAGTAGGAAGAGAGGCAGACAGAGAGAGAGGAAGGTAAGCAGGCTCCCTGCTGAGCGGAGAGCCCAACATGGGGCTCGATCCCAGGATCCTGGGATCATGACCTGAGCCGAAGGCAGAGGCTTTAACCCACTGAGTCACCCAGGCGCCCCACTCCCAAAGCATCTTACCTTCAAACACAAACACATGTCATTGGGTTTATTTTACTCTAGCCTGGCCAAGTTGGTGCTTGCTGTGGCTCATGGGGGAAAAAATTCCCTGTTCAACCAGGGTGTCGTTACCAACCCAGATTGCTGAATATCTAAAATGAATTAATCAGCTGCTGAGTACAGGATTACTGTACAGGGTATAGTCATAGGATTTAAAAAAAAACTTGTCAGAAAGCTGACAAGTTAAGACAGCTTTGGTAATTTGTATATACCTTGAAATTTTATATATACCTTTGCAGGAGTAATATAAACTTCATTCATTCATTTCTATCTTATTGTAGAGTTAATGCAAACTAGAACTCTATAAACCTCTATAAACCTAGGATCTCATTAACCGATGTAAACATCATCTACCTATCCTTTCTCTTGTCAAAGGTGTTTTGTTTTTGCTGTTCTTTTTTTGTTTTGTTTTGTTCTTGACATGTTTTATTTTAATTTTGTTGTTTGGTTTTGTCTTAAAATTGTTAAAAGGAAAAGGGGTTAAAATATCTTGAGGATGAGTTTATTAATGAATAATATTGATGTCTCTTACAGTCAAACAATATAATGGGTCAGAATCTTTGCATTTAGAATGCTTTTATGCTGTTCAAAATAATAATTTTATAGACTGTGAGCTGTCTTTATATCAGGTCTGAGAAGAAGCAATTTTTAAACATTTTAAGAGTATAAAAACATGGATTATGGTTAAATGGTAATCACAGAGTTGGGCTAGTTCACTTCAACCAAAATATATAAATGAGGTCCCTAAACCTCTTTCGAAAGATAGTTTACTTGCAGAGATAGGCCTGTTTATTTCTGATAGGATTATTGGTGAGAAAAAGGCAAAGCATCTAAGCCCTTAATAGATGGGAAATTTGGAAAGGATCACATTGTGAGATAATTGTGAGACATATGTCATGTAATAAGGAAGGCTATTGGATGCTATACACCAAAGAAATTATCTTTTCATAGTGATAGGCCGTCAAAATAAAATAAGCAGGAAGCTTTGGGGCAGGAATGTCATCAGGTTAGATAAATAAGTCAGCTCACAAAGCAGGACAGGAGCCTTCCCAGAATAGTATGCTTTTCTTTTTCATATTGAAAGAGGAATGAAGTCTCTCTGGAGTTTAGCATTGGGTCACATAACTCTGAGAACTCTTCTCTATAGGATAAACATAAGGCTCTTCAACAGGAATGAGGCTCTTGAATTATAAGGATATAAAATGGGCTATCTGGAGTTTAGGTGTAAGTTTATAGGGATGATTTCAGGGTCTCCCATTTCAAGAACTCTTAGATAAAAATCAAATTTTGAAAATTATTTATGTATTGGCATAAAAATTAAGGGCTGACAATGTCAAATACACTCTGAATATAATATTTATGGTATCCCCCTCACAATGTATAGTATATGTTAATAAGAAGGATAATTATTATGCATCTTTCCATAGAGTGGATTGAGTGGTAAATAAAGGGTGACTTACTCCAACAAAATATTTGATTAATTACTGGTGGTAGTTTTTCTAAGGCAGCATTTATTCAACAGTATATAATGCATCTATAATGCATGGCACATGTGAAATTCTAAATTTTCTAGTAGTCATATAAAAATACACAAAGAAACAAAATGATTTTCCAATCAAATAATTTATTTTGAGATGATAGGAGTTTACATGCTGTTTTAAGAAATAATACTGCAATAAGATCTCTCTACCTTTTCCCCAGTTTTTCCACAGATAAGACTTTATAAACCTAGAGTACAGTATTGTAAATGGGATGTTAACATTGATGTAATTTATCAATCTTAGTCTTAATTTCACAATTTTACTGGTACCCATCTTCTTTCTCTCTGTGGGAAAATTTAGATTTTTGCAATTTTATCAAGTCATTTCTTACTTTCTTTTTTTTTTTTTTCTTTTTAAAGATTTTATTTACCTATTTGACAGAGAGATCACAAGTAGGCAGAGAGGCAGGCAGAGAGAGAGGAGGAAGCAGGCTTCCGGCTGAGTAGAGAGCCAGATGTGGAGCTGGGAGTCCGATGAACCCAGCAGAAGGGAGAGACTTTAACCCACAGAGCCCCCCAGGCACCCCTCACATGCCATTTCATATATCACTACCACAGTCAAGATACAACAGGTATCACCTCTAGGATTCCTTCTGCTTCCTTTTCCTAGCCACAGCCATCTCCCCCTCCCTCTTGTGTCACACATTTCTAACCCCCAGTAACCACTAGTCTTGTCTTCCATTTCTATAATTTTACCTGGTAAAATTAGTTTTAATGATATTTAATTTAATTTAATATATCTAAACTAATACCATTTCAGTAAATGATTGATATAAAAATATAAAAATTAGATATCCTATATTCTTACTCTAATACTAAGTCTTTGAAATCTCAGGTGTATTTTATGCCCACAGAACACATCAATTTGGACTAGTGACATTTTGATTGTTCAGTAGCCACATATGTCTTTTGCCTACTGTATTAGTTCAGGCCTAGGGGATAAATGTTTACCCTTGAATTGTTCATGTCATTCAATTTCGAGGTTTTAGATTCAGGGAAATATAAAAAGTTGGGTGTATTTGACATTTGGAAACAGCTGGAGTATTTAGCATTGGAGGAATGTTTAAGTAAAATTTTGTGTAATATCTTAATGAAATATTATGGACATTAAAATTGTTTACAAAGAAGACAAAGTAATTTGATGGAGGGAGACCAACAATCCCAGTTTTTCTGGGACAGAGAGAGAAGTTTCTTGAGATGTGAGACTTTCATTGCTAACTAATCCAATAGGAGCCTTAATATAGTAGAAGTTTTATGTATATATGCATATATAAATAATGTATATATGTATTTACATGCATAGATATGTAAAATTTATATATGTATATACAAGATCTATGTCACAAAGGGAATGATAACAATATTCATAGAAAAGCATTTTAGGAAAAAAAAACCAGTAGGTAGTTATTTTTAAAAATTAAAGCTAAGGTATATTATGAAAAATTGAACTTTGCAGAGCAGGCTTAGGATAAAAAGGAATTGGGGGGTGTCAGTATTTTTTATTGTAAAATTACAAATAGTAATTACAAATAGTTCCAAAATCTAAAATAAATAAGCCTTCATATAGCTCAAAGTTACTGTATAAAAATCAAGAAAGTGATAAAATGTGAGAAGTAAATATGACTTTGAAAGATGGGAGAATATGCTCTAGATGAATAGAAGACAGGAGGTAATCCCAAGTAAATGAGTAATAGTTAACTCAGCAAGGCATAGTAACAACACAATTGAGCCAAATTCCTTACAGGGAACCCCTCAGGCAAGGAGGTTTATTTTTAAAAGGAAAATTATTTTTAAAAAACCTTAAAGAAGATTCCTCTCTGTATTAATAACTGAGCACTTTACATTTGCCAAAAACATTATAAACAGTAGTTAGGAGCTTAAGAGAAATGACTGCTTATTTTAAAACTTGCTAGTGTTTTACATTGTGTTTATTTAAAACCTTTATCTAATGTATATGCTAAGTAATAAATAGCTTGCAGTGCTGGTGGGGATTGTGCAGAGAGGAAATTTGCCTTTCATGAGTCATGCCCATTTTAAAAGGCTAATTGATCTGGTATACCATTTTCCAATTAGAATCCATGTTTGCCGCTAAAAATGGGCATTTGATTCTGATAACAATCACAACAAAAAATTCACTCATACATGGGCCAGTCACTCTTTTACTGATCCTGTGAATTAATGGTATTCAGTAATCAGGATGTAAATTCTGAATAATTAAACCCTACATCTAGATGTTTAAATAGTGACATGATGGAGGAATAAATTGGACATACATATAATAATGACAACTCCATCCTTAATCTGTAGAAACAAGCAATAGAAATTTTACTCTCTGATTATCCTACCACTTACTGACCTAGCTTGAGAAGTAGCTGATAATGAAAACTTTAGGATGCCAACCCAATACTCACATTGTTTCTTTGTAAAATAGACTTCGGTTTCCATGTTTGAGTATACTTTCTTGGCCACACCTGATCAGACTGGAGGAAAATCCCTGACATAGGAAAAGCTAACCCATTAGATAGGCTGAGCCAGTCATGTTCTGTCTTCTAGGAATTTCTACTGAGTCTGAGAAATAGCTCAGCTAACTATGGCAGGAAACTTAAAACAATAGTAGAGCATGGAATAGTTGTGCGTGGGTTATCTTGAAGTGTAAGAGCAAATAGTCTGCCAGAACAAAGAATATAAACAATAGTCACTGGGAAGACATGTTTCTACAAAGCTATATTTCTGCTAGCCAAAAATGACCCCTGGCCTTTAAGTCATTTGTTAGTTCAAACATATAAAAGAAGTGGTAGTTAAGTCTGCGGTCAGTAGGGAAAGAAAAATCTGGTGCTGGACACTCTTAGTGTAGTGGTTTTTTTTTTTTAAATTTTTAATTGCTAATTTTTTATAAACATATATTTTTATCCCCAGGGGTACAGGTCTGTGAATCGCCAGGTTTACACACTTCACAGCACTCACCAAAGCACATACCCTCCCCAATGTCCATACCCCCACCCCCCTTCTGCCAACCCCCCTCCCCCCAGCAACCCTCAGTTTGTTTTGTGAGATTAAGTGTCACTTATGGTTTGTCTCCCTCCCAATCCCATCTTGTTTCATTTATTCTTCTCCTACCCACTTAAGCCCCCATGCTGCATCACCACTTCCTCATATCAGGGAGATCATATGATAGTTGTCTTTCTCTGCTTGACTTATTTCGCTAAGCATGATCCGCTCTAGTTCCATCCACGTTGTCGCAAATGGCAAGATTTCATTTCTTTTGATGGCTGCATAGTATTCCATTGTGTATTTATACCACATCTTCTTTATCCATTCGTCTGTTGATGGACATCTAGGTTCTTTCCATAGTTTGGCTATTGTAGACATTGCTGCTATAAACATTCAGGTGCACGTGCCCCTTCGGATCACTATGTTTGTATCTTTAGGGTAAATACCCAGTAGTGCAACTGCTGGGTCATAGGGCAGTTCTATTTTCAACATTTTGAGGAACCTCCATGCTGTTTTCCAGAGTGGTTCCACCAGCTTGTATTCCCACCAACAGTGTAGGAGGGTTCCCCTTTCTCCGCATCCTCGCCAGCATCTGTCATTTCCTGACTTGATTTTAGCCATTCTGACTGGTGAGAGGTGATATCTCATTGTGGTTTTGATTTGTATTTCCCTGATGTTGAGTGATATGGAGCACTTTTTCATGTGTCTGTTGGCCATCTGGATGTCTTCTTTGCAGTAATGTCTGTTCATGTCCTCTGCCCATTTCTTGATTGGATTATTTGTTCTTTGGGTGTTGAGTTTGCTAAGTTCTTTATAGATTTTGGACACTAGTCCTTTATCTGATATGTTGTTTGCAAATATCTTTTCCCATTCTGTCAGTTGTCTTTTGGTTTTGTTAACAGTTTCCTTTGCTGTGCAAAAGCTTTTGATCTTGATGAAATCCCAATAGTTCATTTTTGCCCTTGCTTCTCTTGCCTTTGGCGATGTTCCTAGGAAGATGTTGCTGCGGCTGAGGTCGAAGAGGTTGTTCTCCTCAAGGATTTTGATGGATTCTTTTCTCACATTGAGGTCCTTTATCCATTTTGAGTCTATTTTTGTGTGTGGTGTAAGGAAATGGTCCAATTTCATTTTTCTGCCTGTGGCTGTCCAATTTTCCCAACATCATTTATTGAAGAGGCTGTCTTTTTTCCATTGGACATTCTTTCCTTCTTTGTCGAAGATTGGTTGACCATAGAGTGAGGGTCTATTTTTGGGCTCTCTATTCTGTTCCATTGATCTGTGTGTCTGTTTTTGTGCCAGTACCATGCTGTCTTGATGATGACAGCTTTGTAATAGAGCTTGAAGTCCGGAATTGTGATGCCACCAACTTTGGCTTTCTTTTAAAATATCCCTTTGGCTATGCGAGGTCTTTTCTGGTTCCATATAAATTTTAGAATTATTTGTTCCATTTCTTTGAAAAAGGTGGATGGTACTTTGATAGGAATTGCATTAAATGTGTAGATTGCTTTAGGTAGCATAGACATTTTCACAATATTTATTCTTCCAATCCAGGAGCAAGGAACATTTTTCCATTTCTTTGTGTCTTCCTCAATTTCTTTCATGAGTACTTTATAGTTTTCTGAGTATAGATTCTTAGCCTCTTTGGTTAGGTTTATTCAGTATAGTGTTGTTTTAACTGTTATCATTAAATGTTGTTATTAATGAACTTAAGCAGGCTGTGGAAATGGAAATAATGTTTCTCTGGAGTTTTCCTTTTAATGAAGAATTTTCTACAATATCTCTTTAGGATTTAATTTCTTGGTTCACAGTGTCATTACTTTTAGGTGACAAGGCCATCTTTATCAAACAAAAAAATTTCAAGTATGTATATGTGTGTCAAATAGATTTTATACCACTAAAATAGGACAAGGAGAGAACAAAAATTTACTCATAAGAAAACATGAATTGTACATTTGGAATACTTCTAAAGTAAAGAAAAAAATAGGTCTTGGCTTTCTATAGAAGGAAATTGCTTTTAAGGAACTTTGGGGTTCAAAAATCCAGGTGTGTTGAGTTTCCTTCACATGGAGGTATATGGTGCCATCTGTTTCAGGACCAAAGAACTTCATCTCAAGCTATTTATTTTCCACTTAAGGATGAATGAGGGGGTGGTTTAAAAGTTTTCTGGGTAATGTGATGACAGGCTGGGCAGTGATTCCAGTTCTTTCTGTTCCTGTGTATAAGAGGTTGATTTTGATGAGCTTGCCAAAGGACGTAGACTCTTCTCCTCCTCCAAACATCTGTGGGTGATCCGTCCCCCCCCAAATGACAGTATCTGTCTTCCTGTTAGCTGGCTAGAGAGCTAGTGTGCCAGACTCTCACAGCTGTGGGGGCACAGCTGACAATCCATCTTCAAAATGCACCAAATGCCAGTTGTTTGGATCAAGGTAGCTTGGAAAAGTTGCTTCTTAGGAAGAAAACGATCTTTGAGCTGATCTTCTCATAAGGAGTATATTTCTGCTTTTTCTCAACTTCTTTTTTTTTTTTTAAGATTTTATTTATTTATTTGACAGACAGAGATCACAAGTAGGCAGAGAGGCAGGCAGAGAGAGAGAGAGAGAGTGAGGGAAGCAGGCTTCCTGCGGAGCAGAGAGCCCGATGCGGGGCTCGATCCCAGGACCCTGAGATCATGACCCAAGCCGAAGGCAGCAGCCCAAACCACTGAGCCACCCAGGCGCCCCTCTCAACTTCTTTTTATCTTAACTTCTGCATATACAGGGGACATCAGACTATAAAATAATTACCTGGCCTTTGTGGGTTCTTCCTATCAGTTTTTAACAGCATAACTGAGTTGGGGCGCCTCGGTGGCTCAGTGGGTTAAGCCTCTGCCTTTGGCTCAGGTCATGATCTTGGGGTCCTGTGATCAAGCCCCGCATTGGGCTGGGCTCTCTGCTTGGCAGGGAGCCTGCTTCCCTCTCTCTCTCTCTCTGCCTGCCTCTCTGCCAACTTGTGATCTGTCAAATACATAATAAAATCTAAAAAAAAAAAAAAAAAAGCATAATTGAGTCACCTGGCTGAGAGCTTTGAGGAGCATTCCCTACTTGGAATAAAGTCTTCTTCATTTTCCAAAGCATGTTGATAGCTAGACACTTTGAAGGTTACAGTTACCCTCAATAAACATTTCCCCCACTTTTGCTCACCAGGAAGAGCATTAATAAATAAAATTTTACTTCTGCCAATGAATAGATCCTAGGTATTTATTCATTTAATTTATTAATTGCTGTTTCAAATTCTATGTTTATCTTGAGGAAAATTCCATATACTAATATGTTTTAAATATTAATGCAAGTATGATATAAATTAATTTAGCAAAATGTGTCCTTAGGAGATGTGTATGTGTAGATATATATATATATCTACACACACACATACACACATATGTGTGTTTGTAGATACTGTATTTACATATACACACATATACATGTATACACATATACACATATTAAAATGCATTGATGCATCTATATTATATATATATGCATACAGACATATAAAAACACATATGTACCCTGTAACTATGTACACAAATACTATTTTATTAAGTAACATGACTCTAAATGTTCTAGTTATAGGATTCACCTGAAAGTTTTACTTGGATTTCCATGACAATATATCTGTACCCCTTTTTAGACAAATGGACATATGGACAAATGGATACAGAGAGACAAAGAGCAGGACTCTAATGTGATTTTCATGCCCTTAAGTATGGCTGAGTTTATAAGATTGACAAGCTGACATTTCCCTCAATTAACCAATTCTTTGAGAGAATTAAAGGATTACACCTAATGAAGGCCAATTATTTCTCCACCCAACAAATGTTCCCTCTCTAGAGTCAAGAGTATTTTTTGATTTACCTTGTGAGTATGGTTTCTCAGGTTCACATCTCATATTATCTATAAATGGGTCACTGATGTCTAATGTACATTTATTAATAGAATAAAATTTTATAAGGCTTGTAATGAAATAAGCATTTTATATTTTGATGTAACTTTTTTTAATTGAAAGATTCATTATTTGTAATTAACATTGTTCCTGGAGCACAGCAAGAGTTCAGCAAATGTTTATTTTTGTTTTACCAATACTATGAGACACCACAATAGCGATGTCAGAGAGGTCAAATCTAAATGTTTTACTTTTTCTGTATTAGGGAAAATGATGAGCGGGGGGACTGAGAGCCGAGTGTGGTCCATAGAGTGACCCAGGAAATGACTCTGTAAGGACCTATAAGATTCATGTTGAAGTATAAATGAGGAAAGAGGCTGGATTCTGGAGGACAAACAGGCAAATGAGTTGTTGCTTTTGAGTAGATACATCTAGAAACTATTAATTCAAGAGATAGAATAAAAAAGAGGTGATCCATAGTATCTGATTTCTAAATGTTGCATTTTTTGTTCACACCAAACAGTGGCATTGCTTCAGTGGTTGAATCTCTAGAAAATGAGTCATGTTCTAAATCTACTTGTTGCTAATGAAACAAATTTTATTCATGTTTCATAGTTTTGAGTGAGATATCATTTGAAAACTGCACAGTTTAAAATATTTGAAAAGCACTAGTGTAAGACTACCATATTTGTAGTGCAATAACAATACTGTTATGTTAGAAGTATGTACTTGCAGGACATAACATTAGAATAAGGCAAGACATAGGTAGATCTCTATGTGTAAGCACAAAAATTAAATTTAGCTCTCTTTTCACACAGGTCAGGATAATAAAATGTGCCTCTAGAGAGATTATTATCTAAACAAATATTGCACATATGAACATACATGATATATGAATATTTTAATATTAAAGATCAATTGGAAATATGGGGCTACCTAGGTAGGACTTTGGAGACTTTTGAGACTTTTGAGTTCTAGCTGCTTTGCTAAGGACAACAAATCTTTATATTTGTTAATTTATAATTATATCTCAAAACAATTTCAAACATACTTTTTTTTTCTCTGCCTCAAAACCCCACAGTATGTAGAATATTTACAATCAAATTAATTTTGGATGAGTAAGTACAATTGTAGAAAATATACATTGCTTACCAGCATTTACAGAGCAAGTTTCTTTCTAAAGACATCTAGAGAAATCTTCAGGAGCTGAAATGGAGTAGCTCTTTCCCCAGGGTCATCTTTCCTTCAGCACTGAAGAGTTCTGCCCCACCCAACCCACAATGGCAATGCCTGATTAATGTACTCCTTTTCTCCCTCTAGTCACTTTTCCAGATAGCATCTGCAAAAGCAGTCTTGAACAAAGCTCAGAAGGAAACATGTGTATGCAAATCTTTTTCTTTGGAGAAGAGAGTGAGGGAGAAGATATGTGTGGCTTGGGTATCTCCTTTCTCAGAATGATAACTCTATCTCGATTTTGAGCTCTCCTCAGAACAATGAAGGATACAATCTAAAAGAAAGCTTTTCTCTCTTAGGCTGACCTACAAAAGGAGTCACTACGGCAAACTCCCAGTGAAAGGAAAGTGTCCTTTTCCTTTTGACTGATAAGGAGTTCACAATATTTTCAGAATAAGCGGTGATTCTTTATTGTCTTTGTTAAGAGTATGATAAATGTGTGTAGGGCAATAAGGAGAGGAATAAAGAGAGAAGACAGGGCCACAGGGGCTTGCTTTGGAGAGAAATGGGCTGCCATTTGAGGAAGGGGAAATAGTTACAAAGGGCCTTCTCTTTGGAAAATGATCCTTCTTTAGTGTGTTGATAAACTTTCTATAAGAAAAGCTGCTTTGCTTCTTTAGCAGTTTATTTCCTGTAATCATCTTTGATGAAACAGCTGATCCAGTTACCTCAGGTATTATCTAAGTAGAGACTGAATTACTTTTATACTACCACCAAATGTAAAAGAATAAAAGAAAAAATACAAAAACTTTATTTTCAACATCATTTTATTTCCTTATGACTGTTTGGAATGGTAACTACTTATTTTAATCCTGTTAAACTGCTTTTCCAAAAATATGCTAAATATAAGATTTAAACACTTAGAAAGAACTGGAAGATGCCATTGAGCAGAGCTGCACTCATTATCTAACCAAAAGAAAAGAACTTTGGAAGAAAAAAAAATCACAAATGGCAAGACTTTGAAGAATCTACTTGTTATCTTTTCCACTCCGGTGATTTTAGACTCCCCACCAAATTGAAACACCACTTTCTGAACAATAATGTAATACATTTTTGACATCACAAAAGAATGCTTTTAAGGCATAAAAAATGCATTTCCCTTATGTAATCAAAAACAAAAACCCTGTAAATTATAATGCAATGAACAGTCCGATTCCTCTATTGAATGTATTTAAACGATATGTGCTGATTAAGCTCTTAGTCATTTATGTTAACTGTCTGGTGAAAGCTTTTAGAATCTGGTTTAACCCATGTGATATGCCCTAGTGATAGCCCTCAAACAAAAAGAGAGGGGGGAAATTAATCCTAGCCTTTGTTCCCTTATATATTTTAATAAATATTGCCTCACATTTTTAATACATTTATGTCTTACACAGAATGCCAAATGGTTTCTTTTGAATGAAAAGCCAAAAACAAATTTACACTTTAAAATGTAAAGCAATTCAACAACATAAGCCATGTTTTCCTGAAGATGTTTTTTCTGTTTCTTAATAACTCTTCATAGTAATTTCAGTTTTATATGTAAGTATGCTTTGCCTAAAGTTTTCCTGGTCTCCCCCCAGCTTTTTTACTCTTTTCAGTGCTGAGATTGTCTTAAGACTGTCTTGTGCATTCTTACATTAATAGATTCTACTTCTTTAACATAGTGATTTGCAAGTTGATAGGGACATCTGCTAGATTTTGCCATGAAACCTCTTTACACAGAGAAAACCAAAATAAAATAAAGAGAAGACCCCACAATATTTTTAGTAGGGATGCACGTAACAGAATACCAGAAGACATTGCTGTAGTCCATGAGGTGACCATTTCTGGGACATCTTTAAATTGAGATGAAATAAAGAGAATGGACAACCACAAATAAAAGTAAAAGAAAATAAAGAGGACTGCCCATAGATGGGGCATCTATCTAGCACTCTAGTTGCCAGCACTCTGGTTCAAGAAAAAGGATCAGAGGGAAAACTATAATGTTGATTCAATTCCCATACTTAAAAATGTAATGGTTTATGGGGAAAAAAAATATAGCCAGCTCAGTTGATTATGGTTTAGTAACTCTTCTGTAATGGAAAATTAAGCAGGAGGCACCTTTTAGTGACTGATGTCTGCTCCATAGTAAACTGATAAAGCAGAAATGAGACACAATGAAAGCAGATATGTAGAAGAAAAAGCAGACTGGGATGATTAAGATGTCACTCAAAGGCTCTGTGACTTGGGACTGGTCATTTAACCCCTGGGTCCCACTCTTATGTTGTTTAATAATATCATCTAACCATGAAGATCTCTTCAAACGTAAGATTTTATGGGGAGAATCCCATTCTTTCCTGGGTGGTCAAATGAAAACTGAAGCCCATCCTGGAGCTAAGCCTCAACTCCATTCTAGGAGTAGGAGTTTTGGCTTGGAGAACCATAGTTGCAACCATGTGGAACGATAATTTTTCTCCAAATGAAAAACTGTGCCATAACCTTTCTCTATGCTAGAATTATTTTGTCCATCTGTAGTTTTTCAATCTAGGGAATCTGCTTTATTTAAGTCTATCTATTTCAATAATTTAGATGACTTTGGAGCAGGTAAAATCATTTCATTTCCCCTGTGTTCTCATTCTTTTGTGCTAATAACTTGTCCTCTACATTGTTTCTTTTACCAGTTCCCCAATTCTTCCCAGTTTTGATATCTGAATTACAAGTTAAATGTGGTAGGTATTTAAGAGAAATCCTGTTGTACCAAATGGATCAACATATCCTGTTTATATTATATGTAAGAACAGGTCTGTTTTTAGTAGTTGTATAAAAGAGCTGTTGTTCTTCTTATAAAAGGACTAGTAGAAATAAAACACAGCATTTTTTAAACTAAGAATAGAGATATAGAAGAAATTGATCAGTTGATGACATTTTGCACATGTAATGTGCCCTGTGCTCCTTCCTCTGTAAGGTAATGACTTTTTGGTGTGATAATATACAACTAGTCCCATTGACTACCATTCATCGAACATGTATGTCTCTGGTAGGAACATGAACTCTGAAGCCACACTACTTGAGTTGGAACCCTCACTGTGCCACTTAATGGCCTTCAGTTATTTATCTTTTTTGTGTTATGTACTGTTTACAGTATAGAGGGAAGGGGAAAAAACAGTAATACAGATGTTATAAATTATTGGGAATATTTAATTTGTGATACTTATAAAATATTTAGTACTAAGCCTGACACAAAAACAATATGCACTATCTGAATTAATAACTATAATTATTGATACTATATAATCATCATAATTATTAATGTTATTACACTATGGAGTATTATGCCTCCATCAGAAAGGATGAACACCCAATTTTTGTAGCAACATGGACAGGACTGGAAGAGATTATGCTGAGTGAAATAAGTCAAGCAGAGAGAGTCAATTATCATATGGTTTCACTTATTTGTGGAGCATAACAAATAGCATGGAGGACAAGGGGAAATGGAGAGGAGAAGGGAGTTGAGGGAAAGTGGAAGGGGAGGTGAACCATGAGAAACTATGGACTCTGAAAAACAATCTGAGGGTTTTGAAGGGGCAGAGGGTGGGAGGTTGGGGGAACCAGGTGGTGGGTATTAGAGTGGGCACGTATTGCATGGAGCACTGGGTGTGGTGTTACGCTGAAAAGAAATAAAAAAATTAAATATTTATTATATAATTTATGTTAATAAATATTTGAATATTAACAAATATTTGAATATTTTGTCATTAGCTATTACTATCAATAGCCTTTATTAATATCTTTATTTATAACTATATGAATTTACCATGTATTTTAGCAGTATGATTTTTATTAATCTTCCCTTAAGCCCTCTGAGTTAGAGGGTATTATTTTCTCATTTTAGATATGAGAAAATTGAAGCGTAAAGAATTTAAGTAAAGTGTGCAAAGTAAGAGTAAATGGTAAATCTCAGACCTATTCATAAATTCTCCTCTGTCTCTCTTGTCTCTCTTTGAGTTCTGCCTCCCCCCATAATAATAACCCATACTTGTCACTTGGTCCCCACCTAAGACTGTGGACCATATCAGTGAACCTATCTAGTTTTTAAAACTTTGTCCTTTAGCATCTGGCTTATCCAATTTTGATGACTCTCAATCTAAAGGCATAGGGGAAATACTGTTAAGGTGTCATTTCTTAGCCTCTTGGAAGGACTTAGGTAGCTCTTTTTTAACTCTTTCAGAAACTCTTGCCTATAAGTGGCCCCTACTTATAAATAAATTTATAAGAAATTATAGTGTTGTCCTTTTAGAAGATAATGCTACACAAGCATGCACACACACAACACATTTCAAGTTCTAATGGTAGATTTTTTTTAGCTTATGTATTAGGCTAGAAGGGTAGAAATTTGGGGGTGAATATTTACTAATGAAAGATGATCTATTCCATTCCTAAACACATTCAACATCCTTGAATATATCTTAGACATGGGATTATATAAAGTAATCAACAAAGTCCTGATACATAAAAAACTTTGAAAAAAATTTTTTTATCTCTTCTTCTTGTTCAATATCTGGATAAAAACGAATGGCCATAATTATTCTGCCTTTGTAAATTCTGTGATTTTATTTTATTTATTTATCTAATTAATTAATTTATTTATTTATCTATTGATCAACCACTGATCTGGCCACCTCTTTCCTTGTTTTTGTCTTGGCAAATATGGGAAGCCCTAGCATTTCTGGATCATACTCACTACTACTTCTGTGCCCTAATAAACACAATAATAACCAATACATTGTTGTGAAGAATACACGTTTTCCTTTTCGTCCCATTGTGCTGTTACTGCATACTGTTGCACTTTAATTAGATATTTATGAAGATCATTATGATACAGATCTTCAAATTAATTTACTTCAATGTGACTCTCTTTCCTTGTTCTCTTGTTGTTTTAATGGTGATAAAATAAATAAAAAGTTTACTATTTTAAGCATCTTAAAATATAGTATACAGTGGTATTAAGTTCATTCACACTGTGGTATAACCATCACCATTATCCATCTCCAGAACTTTTTCATCTTTCCAAACTGAAATTCCATAGTAATTAAACAATTCCCCATTTTTCCCTCCTCCCATCATCTGGCAATAACTGTTCTACTTTTTGTCTGTATAAATTTGACTACTCCAGGTAGCAGAGAACAAAAAGAATTTGTCATTTTGTGATTGTCTTATTTCACTTAGCATAAGATCTTCTGGTTTAATGTATCTAAGGTTCAATAACCTGTCACTGTATGTATATAACACTTGTCCATATATCAACTGATAGACATTTGTGTTGTTTCTACTTTTTGTCTATTCTTTATGTTTTAGACATTCGTTTATGTAGATTGTTTTAATCATGTAAATTCAAATTATGGACTTTTTCAAAGTCTGGACAGACTTACTCTCCTTTGTATATATTTTTCCTTATGGGCAGTTCTTCATCATGATGTTCTTCTAGCAGTCTGAAAATAACCATTATTAATAATAAAAACAATAAACAACACCAAATCCAATGCCCGTTGATATGCCAAGCTGTTTTGGGGAACTCTCTCATTAATTTTCACCAAAATCCTATGAGGTGGATACTAATAATCATGGATACCAATAATGAGGAAACAGAAGTGTAGGATTATTAAATTAGATGTTTGCGGTCATACAACTAGTGAATAAAAGAGTGAAACAACAAAATTATTTAAGGTCCTTTTTGGGTCAAAGTATTGAGATAAAATGTTGTGCCCAAAAGTTTACACATACATGAAATTAGATGAGAATGCTAGTCATTTCAAGGAAGTGGCAGGAAGCTCTATGTATGAAATACAATGAGGAGGGCTTTATTTCCACCCATTCCACAAATGATTTTTCTGACCTTAATAAGTCAGTTGAGCTTTCTGAGCTTCTCCTCTTATGAAAAGATATCATGTTGAGCCATGTCATTTTTCAAAGTTCATTTCAGATCTAAAATTGAATGCCATATTTTAATACTTTCCCAGCTATTCCCTGCTTATGTTAACTGTGTTTTAATTGCTTATCCAAGATTCATAGGCTCTAGCAAGAAAACTTCATGAAAAGTTATCAAGATGAAATTTGGTTATTTGATCCATGATTTTTAATAGCACGTCCAATCATGAAAAATTTAGTAGTCTAATGATGTGATGATGTGACTGTATTTAATCAATTACAACATTAAAAAATATGTACCTTCACTAAAAAATATAAACAATTAAAATAACTTATACCAGCATGAAGTATGCTCTCTTTTCTCTAGTTACAAAATAGTTGACCCTCAAAAGTGTCATTGGTTCCCTTATAATTCAGCTTTGACCTCCATCTGCTTCAACCTAGTAATCCTCTTCTTTTTTTTTTTTTTTTTTTTTTTATATTTTAACTTTTTATTTTTTATAAACATATATTTTTATCCCCAGGGGTACAGGTCTGTGAATCACCAGGTTTACACACTTCACAGCACTCACCAAAGCACATACCCTCCCCAATGTCCATAATCCCACCCCCTTCTCCCAAACCCCCTCCCCCCAGCAACCCTCAGTTTGTTTTGTGAGATTAAGAGTCACTTATGGTTTGTCTCCCTCCCAATCCCATCTTGTTTCATTTATTCTTCTCCTACCCACTTAAGCCTCCATGTTGCATCACCACTTCCTCATATCAGGGAGATCATATGATAGTTGTCTTTCTCTGCTTGACTTATTTCGCTAAGCATGATACGCTCTAGTTCCATCCATGTTGTTGCAAATGGCAAGATTTCATTTCTTTTGATGGCTGCATAGTATTCCATTGTGTATATATACCACATCTTCTTGATCCATTCATCTGTGGATGGACATCTAGGTTCTTTCCATAGTTTGGCTATTGTGGACATTGCTGCTATAAACATTCGGGTGCATGTGCCCCTTTGGATCACTACATTTGTATGTTTAGGGTAAATACCCAATAGTGCAATTGCTGGGTCATAGGGCAGTTCTATTTTCAACATTTTGAGGAACCTCCATGCTGTTTTCCAGAGTGGCTGCACCAGCTTGCATTCCCACCAACAGTGTAGGAGGGTTCCCCTTTCTCCACATCCTCGCCAGCATCTGTCATTTCCTGACTTGTTGATTTTAGCCATTCTGACTGGTGTGAGGTGATATCTCATTGTGGTTTTGATTTGTATTTCCCTGATGCCGAGTGATATGGAGCACTTTTTCATGTGTCTGTTGGCCATCTGGATGTCTTCTTTGCAGAAATGTCTGTTCATGTCCTCTGCCCATTTCTTGATTGGATTATTTGTTCTTTGGGTGTTGAGTTTGCTAAGTTCTTTATAGATTCTGGACACTAGTCCTTTATCTGATATGTCGTTTGCAAATATCTTCTCCCATTCTGTCAGTTGTCTTTTGATTTTGTTAACTGTTTCCTTTGCTGTGCAAAAGCTTTTGATCTTGATGAAATCCCAATAGTTCATTTTTTCCCTTGCTTCCCTTGCCTTTTGCGTTGTTCCTAGGAAGATGTTGCTGCGGCAGAGGTCGAAGAGGTTGCTGCCTGTGTTCTCCTCAAGGATTTTGATGGATTCCTTTCGCACATTGAGGTCCTTCATCCATTTTGAGTCTATTTTTGTGTGTGGTGTAAGGAAATGGTCCAATTTCATTTTTCTACATGTGGCTGTCCGATTTTCCCAGCACCATTTATTGAAGAGGCTGTCTTTTTTCCATTGGACATTCTTTCCTGCTTTGTCGAAGATGAGTTGACCATAGAGTTGAGGGTCTATTTCTGGGCTCTCTATTCTGTTCCATTGATCTATGTGTCTGTTTTTGTGCCAGTACCATGCTGTCTTGATGATGACAGCTTTGTAATAGAGCTTGAAGTCCGGAATTGTGATGCCACCAACGTTGGCTTTCTTTTCCAATATTCCTTTGGCTATTCGAGGTCTTTTCTGGTTCCATATAAATTTTAGCATTATTTGTTCCATTTCTTTGAAAAAGATGGATGGTACTTTGATAGGAATTGCATTAAATGTGTAGATTGCTTTAGGTAGCATAGACATTTTCACAATATTTATTCTTCCAATCCAGGAGCATGGAACATTTTTCCATTTCTTTGTGTCTTCCTCAATTTCTTTCATGAGTACTTTATAGTTTTCTGAGTATAGATTCTGTGTCTCTTTGGTTAGGTTTATTCCTAGGTATCTTATGGTTTTGGATGCAATTGTAAATGGGATGGACTCCTTAATATCTCTTTCTTCTGTCTTGCTGTTGGTGTAGAGAAATGCAACTGATTTCTGTGCATTGATTTTATATCCTGACACTTTACTGAATTCCTGTATAAGTTCTAGCAGTTTTGGAGTGGAGTCTTTTGGGTTTTCCACATATAGTATCATATCATCTGTGAAGAGTGATAATTTGACTTCTTCTTTGCCGATTTGGATGCCTTTAATTTCCTTTTGTTGTCTGATTGCTGAGGCTAGGACCTCTAGTACTATGTTGAATAGCAGTGGTGATAATGGACATCCCTGCCGTGTTCCTGACCTTAGTGGAAAAGCTTTCAGTTTTTCTCAATATCATCAAAGCCATCTATGAAAAACCCACCGCAAATAGTAATCCTCTTCTATGTCTGAAATCCTATCAGGAAGAAAAATCCACACTACTGAAAAGTGTTCCTAACTTATTGAGCCCAAATGTGAACAAAACACAAATGAGAAAATAAGGAAGTTAGAATTAAACAAGAATGTCATTTCAGCACTTACTAAAACCCATGGACTCATCCAAAAATTTCTGGCATGAATCATTTTGACGAAAGAATAGACCATTCACCAAAGCTATTTGTTTGCTCGCTTCTTATTTCCTATGCTGTTTACAACAAGAATCAGAGGGGAAAATGAAGCAAATATCAATGACAATAAAATCAACAATTTGCCAGACAGTTCAAGGGGAAAAGAAACTGTAAATAGATTGAAAAGTGCCAGCAAAGAATTTCAATGTGCTAGTCCCTCCCTATCTCTCTCTCTGCTATCGAGGATGTTCCCTCCAACTTTCTGCAACTAAAGCAAAAATAATCCCCCAGGGATTTCTGAACACTAATGAAGAAGATAATTTCTATTTTTAGAGGGGAATTTGATTTTTCATATAGATAGGCTGACAGATGTAAAATAATGGAGGAAAAATCATCTATGCAAATGCAGTTTCATCTTCCCACTTTCTCACCATGACTCATTTTGGGTAAGTTGAAGTTTCCTCAGCAGTAAAATGAAACAGTATTTCCTCAACCCCCTTCAGAGGTTGCTATAAATCTTAAAGGATGTTATACACATGCAGGATTTGAAGCACCTGAATTCGTTGGTTTCTAATGTTAGCTTTAGAAATTGTTGTATAAATCTTATTTATTTAATAGCCCTCAAACAATGGTAAAATTAATAAGAAAATGCTCTATTAATATACCAGAGAAATTTTGGATTAAGAGAAAATAAACATTATATTACCTGCAGTTCCTCATCTGGAAGATTTCTCCTTCTGTGAAAAGATATTTAAAAGAAAGTTTGTCCACCCTCTAGTCTAAACATTCAGGTAAAGAGCAGGGACCATCTGCAGCATTCCACAGAGCCGCTGGGAGACAATCACTGGATCATATGCAAATGTTTCTGAAAATGTCTTCAAATCATGGAACTTTTATATTTTTATTTTACCTTTTTTAGAAAAAAGTAATAGCAATCAACATTCAAATGTACATTTCCATCTGGGAAATGCAATTCACCTGAATAATCTCTGAACTCATTTTGAATGGGATAATACTGAGAAAAATCACCACTGAAACTAGCATTAAAGGTATAAACATTTGTACAGACATTACAGTCTAATAATAATAAAACCAACATAGATACCACCTGAGGAAACATCACAGAGATAAAAGAAAACAATGCACAATAATTTTTATTTCCAAATCTGTTTCCATATGAAATCTGCATCCTGTATGTATTTTGTAAGACTTTAATAAACACTATTTATCCTGAATAAGGCTTCCTTCGTGTATCTAGTCATTAAACGTTACAAATAAATATTTAAGCTATAAATATGACTCAGGAGTTGGAAATACAGGAAAAATCTTTTTAAATATTCTTAACATCACTCTAGAAGTTGGCACCTCGAGCACTTAAAACCTTCAGTCAAAACTTTGAAAGCAAAATTTGAAGGCATCATGACTTTATATTTGGTGGTGCCATTTTATTTGTTAATGGAAATTACATTAGAAACTTAACTGAAAAATACTATATTTTTTCTGATA
The DNA here is from genome assembly GCF_964662115.1 of Mustela nivalis. Classification (NCBI taxonomy): domain Eukaryota; kingdom Metazoa; phylum Chordata; class Mammalia; order Carnivora; family Mustelidae; genus Mustela; species Mustela nivalis. The sequence continues at coordinate 51,003,271 of NC_139033.1, forward strand.
AAAAGGAATATATTTTATCATAGAAAATGTAGATGATCAAAACAGAAAAAAATAAATCACTTCTTATCTTACATGTAGTTAGAAACACACACACTCTTGTGGAAGTTACATTCAAGGAGTTTTTCTACAATTTTTATCTATTAAACTCATATTTTAAAAAATTAACTGTACTGAGAAATAATTGACATACAGCATTATATTAGTTTCAGGTGTACAGTATAATGATTCAATGTATGCATAGTATATTGTGAAATGATCCCTACAATAAGTATAATTAACATCACTACACATAGTTACAAATTCTTTTTTAAATCAGAACTTTAAAAATATATTCTCTTAACAATTTTCAATATACAATACAGTATTAATAAAGATAGTTATATAATTACATATGTTATATAATATTCCATCAAATATATATATTTATATTATATATTTATTTATATATTCTGTCATAGATAGATGACAGAATATATAAATAAATAAATATCTATAGATAAATGAATATCTATATATTAATATATAAATAAATATCTATCTATGTACATAGATAGATGACAGAATATGTATTTCTTTATCTATTTATCCATAAGTACACACTTTAGTTGTTTCTATGTCTTGGCTATTATAAATAATGCTGCAATAAACATGGGTGCAGAAAAATTTGTGAGAGTGATTTTGTTTCCTTTGGATAAATGCTCATAAGAAGAAATGCTGGATCATATGGTGGTTCTATTTTTAATTTTTTGAGGAACCTCCACACTCTTTCCCATTATGACTGCACCAATTTATATTCCCACGAACAGTGTGTAAGGATCCTCTTTTCTCCACATCCTCACCAACTTATTTCTTATCTTTTTGACAATAGTAATTGTAACAGGAATGAGATAAGATCTTATTGTGGTTTTCATTTGCATTTCCCTGATATTAGTGCTGTGAGGATATTTTCACCTATTGTTGGCCATATGTATATCTTCTTTGGAAAAATGTGTATTCAGATCCTCTGCCCATTTTTCAATTGGATTTTTGGGGGGACTACTGAGTTGTATGAGTTCTTTATACATTTTGGATATTAACCCTTCATCAGATACATGATTCGCAAATACTTTCTACCATTCAGTGGGTTGCCTTTTCATTTTGTTAATCATTCCATTTGCTATTTAGAAGCTTTTTAGTTTGATGTACTCCCACTTGTTTATTTTTTCTTTTGTTGCTTTTGCTTTTGGTCTCAAATCTCAAAAAAAAAAAAAATTGCCAAGACTGATGTCAAGAAGCTTACTGCCTATGAGGTCTTACACTTAAGTGTAATCCATTTTCATTTTTTAATATGGTGCAAGATAGTAGTCTGGTTTCGGTTCTTGCATGGCTGCCCAGTTTCCCCAACGTCTTTTATTGAAGAACTCATCCTTCCCCCATTGCATATTCTTGAGTTTTTCTGTCATAAATTATTTGACTTTATATGCATGGATTTCTTTCTGGACTTTCTATTGTGTTCCATTGATCTATGTGTCTGCTTTTATGTCAATGCTATATCATTTTGAATACTACAGCTTTATAATATGGTTTGAGGGGCGCCTGGGTGGCTCAGTGGGTTAAGCCGCTGCCTTCAGCTCAGGTCATGATCTCAGGGTCCTGGGATCGAGTCCCGCATCGGGCTCTCTGCTCAGCAGGGAGCCTGCTTCCCTCTCTCTCTCTCTGCCTGCCTCTCCATCTACTTGTGATTTCTCTCTGCCAAAAAAAAAAATATATATATATGGTTTGAAATCAAGAAACATGATGCCTCCAGCATCTTTCTCAAGATTTCTTTGGTTATTCTGGGTCTTTTATGGTTCCAAACAAACTTTAGAATTATTTGTTCTATTTCTGAGAAAATGTCATTGGAATTTTGACAGGGGTTACATTGAATCTGATTATTTCTTAGTAAGCTTCCAAATTTTCACCACTGAGTATGTTAACTCTGAGCTTATCATATGTGCCCTTCATTATGTTGAGCTACTTTCCCTCTATACTCACTTTATATAAAGAGTTTTTATTTTAAATGGATGTTGGATTTTGACAAATGTTTTTTTCTGTATCTATTGAGATAATTTATTTTTATCTTTTGTTCTATAATTGTGGTGTGCCATTGGTTGATTTACACATATTGAACCATCCTTGCATCTCTGGAATAAATCCCACTCAATCATGGTAGATGATTCTTTTAATGTATTGTCAAATTTGCTTTGGTAGTATTTTCTTAAGAATTTTTGCATCTATGTTTATATCCATTTCTTCTAGGTAATTTAATGCTGGCATATAATTGTACATAATAGTCCATTATCCTTTGTATTTCTGTGGCATCAATTATAAATCTCTTCTTTTATTTCTGATTTTGAGTCTTCTCTCTCTCTCTCTCTCTTTTTCTTGATGAGTCTAGCCAAACACTTATTTATTTTGTTTACCTTTTCAAAAACCAGCTCTTAGTTTCAACTTTTCTATTGTCTATTTAGGCTCTATTTCATTTTTTTCCCATCCTGGTATTTATTTTATCTCTTTTACTAACTTCAGACTTCATTTACTCTTCTCTTGTAGTTTCTTGAGTATAAAGCTAAGCTACTTGAGATCTTTTAGTTTCTTGATGTAGGCATTTATAACTATGAACTTCCTTCTTAAAACTTTTTTTGCTGAATCCTGTATATTTGGGTATGTTATATTTCTATTTTCATTTGTCTCAAGGTTTTTTTTTTTTTTTTTTTTTTTTAATTTATTTTTTATTTTCAGCATAACAGTATTCATTATTTTTCACCACACACAGTGCTCCATGCAATTCGTGCCCTTTATAATACCCACCACCTAGTACCCCAACCTCCCACCCCCCACCCCTTCAAAACCCTCAGATTGTTTTTCAGAGTCCATAGTCTCTCATGGTTCACCTCCCCTTCCAATTTCCCCCAACTCCCTTCTCCTCTCTAACTCCCCATGTCCTCCATGCTATTTGTTATGCTCCACAAATAAGTGAAATCAAGGTTTTTTTTTTAATGTAACTTTTAATGTCTTTTTTAGCCCATTAGTTGTTCATAGTATGATATTTAATCTCCACATATTTGTGAGTTTTCCACTTTTCCTTTTGTAATTGATTTCTAATTCCATACCACTCTTGTTGAGAAAAATGCTTGATATGATCTCAGTCTTCTTATATTTATTAAGACTTGTTTTATGGCCTAACATATAACATATCTTGGATAGTGTTCATGTGCTTTTTAGAAGAATGTCTATTCTGTTGCTTTTGGATGGAATGTTCTATAATGGTCTGTGAAGTTTTTCTGGTCTAATATGTTATTTAAGGCTAATATTTCTTTACGGATTTTCTGCCTGAATGATTTATCTGTTGATGAAATTGGGTACTAAAATTCCCTAGTATTATTGTATTGCTTTCTATTCCTCCCTTTAGGCCTATAGTATTGGCTTTATATATTTAGGTGCTTCTCAGTTGGTGCATAAATCTTTGTAAATATTATATCCTCTTGTTGCTTTAACCTCTTTATCATTATGTGATGCTCTTCCTTGTCTATTATTACAGTCTTTGTTTTAAGCCCATTTTTTTCTGATATAAGTTTGGTTTTAGTGGCTTTCTTTTGGTTTCCATTTGTATGGAATATCTATTTTCATCCCTTCACTTTCAGTGTGTGTGTATTTACATCTGAAGTGAGTCTCTTTGAGGCACCATTTCTTTCTTTCTTTCTTTTCTCTCTCTCTCTCTCTTTCTTTCTTTCTTTCTTTCTTTCTTTCTTCCTTTCTTTCTTTCCCCATTTGGCCACTCTATATTTTTTGATTGGAGAATTTAGTCTGTTTACATTAATTATTGCTAGGTATGGACTTATTGATATTCTGTTAATCGTTTTCTGGATATTTTGCCATCTTTTGTTCCTTTCTTCTCTTATTGTTTTCTTTTTCTAATTAGATGATTTTCTATAGTGGTATGCTTAGATTCCTTTCTTTTTTTTTTTTTTTTTATCTTTTGTGTATCTACTATAGGTTTTTGCTTTGTGAGTACCATGAGCTCACATAAAAGTATTTATAAGAGTCTATATTAAATTGATAACTTAATTTTGAATGCATTCTAAATATCTACATTATTATGTTCCCTTCAGGTTTTATGTTTTTAGTTCACAATTCATTTTTTTGGTCTTATATCCATTAACAAACTACTTTATTTATAGTTATTTTTACTACTTTTGTCTTTAAATTGCCATACTAGGTTTGTAATTAATCACCACCTTTACAACATTAGATAATTCTGAATTTTATTATATATTCATCTTTACCAGAGTTGTAAATAAATTCATATGTTTTATTACTAATTAGTGCTCATTTGTTTCAGCCTAAAGAAATCTCTTTAACTTTTTTGTTTTGTTTTGTTTTGTTTTGGCTGGTTGAATGGTGATGAACTCCTAAGATCTTGCTTGTCTGGAGAATTCTTTCTAACTCTGAATGACAACTTTGCCAGGTGAAGTATTCTTTGTTGACTTTTTTATTTGTCTTTCAGAACTTTGAATATATTGGGGTGACTGACAATTAAGAACTGTTTCTTTGTTGGATCATCCTGCTGAACTTGTGAATACAAATCCACTGGCCATCAGAGTCAGGCTAAGGGATGTCCTCTAGGTGATAGCCATAAAAATTAGGGCAAATGTATGTGCAAGTTCCCTTCTCAGAGACACTAGAGTGGGGCAGACAGAGAGCATAAAGATGGCTCCCACCAGCCTCCCCAGTCTCTGGAGAATATTGGAATCAACTCCTAAATGTGTTTTCAGTTAGAAACCTTCCCCTCAGATCACAACTATGAAAATAAGCTGATAACCTTCTTTTATGAAGAAACTAAGTGTTTCTGTCTGCTGTCTTTGCACAATGCCCCATTAAGAACCATTTTTTAACCCCATTTTTACAGTTCTCTGGACTCATAAACGGGCTAGTTGGCTATCAGAACCAGGAGATTAAGGGGTGTCCCCTGAGATGCAGTTGCAAAAACGAGGGCCCCAGATGTGTGCACAAGTTTCATTCTGGGAGATACTAGAAACCCAGAGTACGGTAGAGGTAGAGTGCAAAGATGGCTTAGACTAATCTCTGCAATCTCTGGAGAATATTTCATTTGGCCCCAGATGTGTGTTAAATGAGATCCTTGCCCCTCAGGCTAAAGCTTTTTCACAGAAAAACTGGGTAAGTTTCAGCTTCCTCTGTGCTGTGCCCTGGGGTGTAGCCACAGTGAGTCCACATGAGCACTTCAAGAATTGTTTTTAAATTCAGTAATGCCTCATGGGTCTCCTGGATGCAAGTTTCTTTGGCTTTCAAAGCTGGATGTTTTGGGGTCCCATCTCTTAGATGTGGGTCTTAAACAATGGAGTGTCAGATATAAGGCTTAAAACCATTGCCCCTCAGGGAGAGGCTGGGATTTGTTTTTCCTCCTACTTGTGGATCACCCTGCTGGGGTTAGGGTCTATGGTAGGATTGTGTCTCAGACTTTCTTACTCATTTTGGTGTGTGTGTGTGTGTGTGTGTGTGTGTGTGTGTGTTTCTTATTTGCCTACTGTGTAAGAGTTACTAGCCTCAGGATTTCTTTCAGAGGTAATTCTTTCATAGACAGCTATAGATTCAGTTTGTTATTGGAGGAGGTAAGTTTAGGATCATCTTATGTCTTACCTTTCATTAGAACCCCCTAAATCCATCTTATTCATGATTTATGAACCAATTTTCCCCCAACAGATGTTATAAATATTTTCAACAAAAATAAACATCTTTTATGATATTATTGTAGCAGTTGCATAATATTTTATGAATATACCATAAGCATTTAAGCAGTTTCTAATTTGGATATAATTCATTACCAAGTTTATGAGATGATAAAACATATATTTATAAATATCCTCGCCCACAGTTTTTCATCAACACCTACAATGTCCTAAGAATAAGTTCTTAAAAATATGATTATGGGTCAAAGAGCATAGCCATTTTAAATTTAATTATTGCCAAGTTTCTCCAAGGGAAAAGATGTGCCAATTTAGTTTCTTACTACCAGTGTATGAAAGTTGTCTTTTTTCCTTGGACTTATTGTTCTATCATTACTAAAAAAAAATTGACTGTTAGATAGGGGATAAATTGTATCTCATTTAAATTTAGCTTTGGAACTTGTAACTCCCTTTTTAACCCATTTTTACTGTTCCAAAGAAAAGCAAATATGTATTAAAAAAGTAATTTTATAGTAATATTTTTCAAATTTGGGTGGCTTTGGGAGGAACTGTAAATTTGGAACTTGTACCTATTTCCTTCAGCAAACAAGTATCTAAATCTCATACCTTTGGATACAGAAGTGAAATAAAAATTACCTCAATTTATTCTCATGGGAGAACTGAAAACGTTGGGCCTTAAATCTCTTCTGTTAACCTTTCAAAAAAATCATACAATTTATTGGCACAAAGAAAATACCCCATTAACTTATAGTTAGGGAGAAAAAAATGTTTTCTAAAAAAGCCCCCTATCTGGAAAAAAAAAAAAAATCAAAAAACCAAAAACCAAACCAAAACAAAACAAAAAAAACCCCACAGGTAAATAATTGATTAATAGTGATTTCCTAAAAAAAATTCAGATCTCTTCTTTGGAAACATTGACAGAATACTTTTGAAATCTTTCTAGAGTTTTGGGATATCTGTATTTCACTTGAATACTCCTTTTCTTTTCTTTTCTTTTCTTTTCTTTTCTTTCTTTTTAAACAAAAGGTAAGGGTATTTTGTTAACATATAATCTATTATTTGTTATAAGGGTACAGGTTTGTGATTCATCAGTTTTACACAATTCACAGCACTCACCATGCCACATACCCTCCCCAGTGTCCATCACCCAGTCATCCTATCTTTCCCACAGCCCTCCTCTCAAGCAACCCACAGTTTGTTTCCTGAGATAAAGAGTCCCTTATGGTGTGTACCCATCTCTGGTTTCATCTTGTTTCATTTTTCCCTCCCTTCCCCTATGATTCTCTTGTTTTTCATATTCTTCATATCAGTGAGATCATATGATAACTGTCTTTTTCTGATTGACTTCTTTCACTTAGTGTAATACCCTCTAGTTCCATCCACATTGTTGCAAATGGTAAGATTTCATTTTTGATGGCTGTATAGTATTCCCTTGCATAGTTATACCACATCTTCTTTGTCCTTCATCTGTTGATAGACAGCAAGATTCTCTCCATAGTTTGGCTATTGTGGACATTGCTGCTAAAACATTGGGGTTCATGTGCCCCTTCAGATCACTACATTTTTATCTTTAGGGTAAAAACCCAGTGGTGCAATTCCTGGGTTATAGGGTAGCTTTATTTTCAACTTTTTGAGGACCCTCCATACTGTTTTCCAAAGTGGTTGCATCAGCCTGCATTCCCATGTTCCCATGAACACTGTAGGAGGGTTCCCCTTTTTCCACATCCTCACCAACATCTGTTGTTTCCTCACTGTGGTTTTAATTTGTATTTCTGAAGACTCATTTTCTCAAAGAGAATGTTAAAGATGTCCCATCTCAGTTCCTCAATGGCACCAGGGAACCCATGTTTCCTGCCATTGATAGTTTGAATAGTGAGATCCTGATCTTTAAGTTCTAAAGCAAATCAGCATGTAGTCTGGTCTTTAAAATAACATAGTGATGGTTGAGACTTATACTAGTAAACTGAGTCCTATGTCATGCTAGCCAATCCTAGGATCCTTCACTGCTTGCCTAATTGGATCTATCTTATCCTTAAAATCTCAGCTTATTTTTATCTCTAGATGACTTTCCCTTTTACTCAGTAGTAAGTGGGTTCTTTATTAATATGCCTCAACAGAATTCTATTGTTTTCCTTCTTAGTGCTTATCAACACTCATTTGTCTGAGTTTACTGTTTGTTTTCTCCCTAATTAGACTATAGCTTCCATAAAGATAGGCTCACAGCTCTTATTTTAGGTTAGTACCTGAACCTCATTATTAGAAGAGAATGAATGTGGATATAATGCCTATAGGGAAAATGTGCAGACTAGAAGGACAAATTCATTGTGGAATAACAAATCTAAGAACAGACACTGACTCTGAAAGATGAGAGTTTTTACACATTAAATAATATTTCTCTTAGCATAATGAAGCACAATTCTAAATTCCTATTCAGAAAATGTCAATAGATTAAAAGTGAGTTTGATGAGTTAATGGGCTAAAATACAAGACAATAAGATGCTTTGATGATATGTGTAAATTTGAGGTTGCATCTTGAAGAATATCCATTCTCCTTCTGATTTAACTTTGAAGATGAGAACTGGGCTAAGGGCTGATTGGGGGTGGTGGATAACTTTGTAACTGATGTGAATGTAAGAATCACTATGCTAAATCAAAGAGGAAAAGAAATCATAATTGAAAAAAATTCAATTAACACGGTATAAAGTAACTCTTCATAAATTTTTAAAAAAGTCTAAGACTCAGCTTTAGTACTATTTAACCAAAATAAGATTATAGAATAAAGCTAAAGAAGAGTTTACTTGCCTTCATGATCTAGCTTAAGCAAATAAAGACAGTGCAATTCTGGACCTAAATTATTTGCTCTATAAAGATCTAGTATGGTAAAAGCAAATGGACATATTGCAATAAAATGAATATGTTGTTGGCTTTATGATGTGTAAAGATGAGTAATATGTACTTCTAGATGGAAATACCCCATTTCCCTTATAAATAGCTTGGAGTTTGCTTAGCTTTTGCCTAATGCTATCAGAAAGGTGAAGGATGGACTTTGTTTAGTAGACGATGTATATTTGCAGCCATACGTTGTTTTTATTTTATATGACATACAATTCTTTTTTCAGCACTTTGAATAAGTCTTTAAGCACTTTTTGTCCTCCCACTGCATTTTAATGTCCATGGTTTTTGATGAATAAATAGTTGGCAATTTTCTTGAGAATTTCTTTTACTTTTCTCTTGCTGCTTTCAGAATTCTTTATATTTGACTTTGACACTTTGTCTTTTAACACTTTGATTATGATGTGGCTAGGTATGGAACTTGTGATAGTTAATTTTATGTGTTACCTTGATTGGGGAATAGGGTGACCAGATATTTGGTCAAACATTATTTTGGTTGTGTCTGTGGGATCAGATTAACTTTTCAACTGGTAGATGGAGTAAAGCAGATTGCCCTCCCTCATATGGGTGGCCCTCATCCAATTAATTAGGGTCACCAAAAAAATAACAAAAAGATTGAGTAGGGAGGGAACTTCTGCCTGAATGATGTTGCTGGGACATCAGTCTTCACCTGCATTTGGACTGGGCTACATTATTGACTTTCCAGGGTTTTCAGTTTGCTGACTATAGATACTGAGAATTCTTAGGCACCATAATCACATGAACCAATTACATACATACATATATACATAAATTTTAATATTTATAAATATATATTCAGAATATACACATTCAGATATATATAGTATATAGTACATATATAATGTATATATTTTGTGTGTGTGTGTGTGTGTACACACATACATATTTTTGTAGAATATACAAAAAAACCCAGTGCTTTCCAAAATATATTTTCACATTTTTAAAGTATGGTGCTCCTCATGGATTATGGTGGCTATCATGATATGGAAATACTCACACATTGATATTCTCATATATCTTTGCAGGACCAAAGAGTTCCCTTTCTAAGTAAGGTATAAACAAATCACCTGTTTAGAAAACTGTAGCATAGACTAAGCAACATATTTCAACTAAAGAAGGGGCAAAGCTTATAAAAACCAGTTGAAGTGATGAGTAGTGGAAAGAAGTCAGGCTGCATTCACAGGCAGAACCTCTTAGTATTACAGAAGTAGAAAATAACTAGACCCTAAGAAAAAAGACCCTACAAACACATAGAATTATGGGACTTTTATTGTTTTTCCCCTTTAATAAATAAAGCAAATCCAATAACTGTGTTCATTGGTGGGAGCTTTATAGCTCTACTTTGGTTAGGGGGTGCTCCCCTCTTTTTTTTTTTTCCTGAAAAAATATGAACTCAGGAAAAGCCAATTTCATGTGCTGTTAATTTAATTCTTAACAATAAAACCTTACTTCTACTGATGGAAAATGAAATTACCTTTTCTATAACCTTTTATCTGTCAATTAAATTATGCTTTTTCCACTCTAGAATAAACCCTATACATCGTTGGCATATATACTCATCTCTTGACAAAATTAAAACTAGATAGGAAGTAATTCACTGCATTAAGTTTAGTAAATCTTGTCACTTAAAGTTGTTGACACAATGACCTTGGGAGCCATCAAATCAAGGTTCACACTTCCAATGAGATGAGAATTTTTTGGAGATGTTACTCCAAAACTGGTGTTACTTCTGCACTTATTTGGGTATGTGGAAGCATGATATTTTCCTTGAGATTATGTACAGTGAAAGCACCTATAGTGTTTATACCCAGCTTTAGGTGAATGAATGTCATTTATGCCCTATCATTTTTAGCCTTCTTGGCAGTAAAGAATCATAAAGTTGAGTTTGTAAAATAAATTAATTTGTCTGGGATATATAAAGGATAATACTATATAGGAAATGTTTCCCTTGCCTTAATGTAAATGCTGGCCAAGAGATTTTAAAGTACTTTAAACAAGAATGAACATCAGTAGGACACCTGGGTGGCTCAGTTGGTTAAGGTCATGATCCCAGGGTCCTGAGATGCAGCCCCACATCTGGCTCCCTGCTCTGTAGTCTTCTTCTCCCTCAGACTGCTGCTCCCGCTGCTTGTTCTCTCCCTTTCTCTCTCTCTCTCTCTCTGTCAAATAAATAAATAAAATCTTAAAAAAAAAATGAACATCAGTTCTGTCCACACTAAATAAATTCTCACATAATATTACCTTTGAACTTCTAATGGCCCATACTTCTTGTTTTTTCTATAGTCTCTATACAAAGGGACATATAGAAATCCAGTGTTCAAAACACAAGTTAGGCTTCAGGAACTGATTTTTAGTTATTAAAATTTTATTTAGAATCATAAATTTATGCACATATACACATAGATCTGTAATGTGTATAAATTTAAATATATGTCTTTGAAAAGAGCAATTCAATAGATAACCACTCCTTAGCCTTCTTTGTGAAAAAAGAGAAAAACAAAATTGTCAAACATTATGTAATTTGGAATGTGAGAGGATATAAAACCAAAGTTATGAAATGAGGTACATACAATTCTATGGCAATAACTTTGAAAACTTTTAAAATGTCAACAAAAAAAAGAAAAATTAACTTCAGAGAAATAGGTAACTTAAATAGAACAGTTACCTTAGCTGAGACTGGAATGCTGATTTAAGATCTACCATTAATACAGCCAAAGGCCAGGTGGTTTCACTGTGAATTCTATGAGGTGTTAATGAATATATAATTCCAACAATACCTAAAATATTCTAGGTGTTATAAAAAGATGGATAGCTTGTCAAATCATTTCATTAAGGCAGTATATTTCTAATCTAAAAATATATCAAAAATAAAACCCCAAATCAAACAAAAGCCTATAGAATAATCTTAATTATAATCTTAATTAACTTTAAATTAAGTTATAATAAGAATAGTTACAATAAAAATAAGAATTTATAACATATATAAAATTATTAATTCTTATATAATAGGATTTATAACATAAACAAGTTATAATAAGAATAACTTATTATTCTTCATAAGTTATTAAGAAATATAATCCTATAGTATAGAAAAATACTATGTTTCAATGATATTTCCTCCAGGAGTACAAAGATGATTCAGTATTAGGAAATATGCAATATATTAAAGACTCAAAGAGAAAAAATATAATTAGTTAGTTAATGCTTAAAATTTCTTCCATGATATCCATCATTGCTCATTATATCGACAACAACAAAAAACTCTAAGCAAAGAAGAACGTAAGAAAAGTATGCTTTTTTAAAAAATTAACATATTTGTATTATTTGCTTCAGGGGTACAGGTCTGTGATTCATCAGTCTTACATAATTCACAACACTCACCATGCCACAAACCCTCCCCAATGTCTATCTATCACCCAGCCACCCCATCCCTCCCACCCACCTTCATTCCGGCACCCCTCAGTTTGTTTCCCAAGATTAAGAGTCTCTTATGGTTTGTCTCCACCTCTATCCATCGGTTTCATTTTGTTTCATGTTTCCCTCCCTTCCCCTATGATCCTCTGTCTTATTTCTCAAATTCCTCATGTCAGTGAGATCATATGATAACTGTCTTTTTCTGATTGACTTCTTTCACTTAGTGTAATACCCTCTAGTTCCATCCACATCGTTGCGAATGGCAAGATTTCATTTTTGATAGCTGTATAGTATTCCCTTGCATAGCTATACCACATCTTCTTTGTCCATTCATCTGTTGATAGACAGCAAGATTCTCTCCATAGTTTGGCTATTGTGGACATTGCTGCTAAAACATTGGGGTTCATGTGCCCCTTCAGATCACTACATTTGTATCTTTAGGGTAAAAACCCAGTGGTGCAATTCTTGGGTCATAGGGTAGCTTTATTTTCAACCTTTTGAGGACCCTCCATAGTGTTTTCTGAAGTGGTCGCACCAGCCTGCATTCCCATGAACACTGTAGGAGGGTTCCCCTTTTTCCACATCCTCGTCAACATCTGTTGTTTCCTGACTTGTTAATTTGAGCCATTCTCGCTAGTGTAGTATGCTGGTTTTTATAGAGTTTTTAATCATATGATTCAAATGTTATTTTAAATGGAAAATAATTAAATCAGAAGTAAATAGGAGAGGCCCTCCATTAAAAATGGTATTTAATCATCATGGTTTTTGCAGTTCTAAAATAACTATGTATTCATTCAACAAATGCTAATTGTATACTTCACATGTACCAGGCACTGGTAATACAGCAATGAACGAGGGATACAACCTTAGATCTCATAGAATTGTTTCTTTCAGTGGGAGGGAAAAAAAAAATCAGTAAGGACAGAAGACATAGGATGGTAATAAGTGCTATGGAGAAAACAACCTTGTAGTATTTCTTAAAATTAATATACAGATATTCTTCAATGTAGATATTAATTCCTGGAAATCTATTTCCTAAAAATAAAAAGTTCCATTAGGGACAATACTTTGCCAACAAAGTGAAGGTTATAAAAGAAAAGAAGATTGAATAAATTGTGGTAAATCCTTTCCAAGGAATATTATTCAGTCACTTAAATAAATTACATTTCAACCTGTTGACTTGAGCGAAGATTTTACATTTTATTATTAAGAAAAGAAAGATGCAAGTAGGAGATTCTATTTTGATAGAATAAGCAATAATAAAGAAAAAGTTCTGTATATGTGTACATGTTAATCTATCTGCATACATAAGTGCACATATACCAGTTATGTGGAGAACATATAACAGTTAATAACGATCATCTAACAGATAAAGATAATTTCTGTGAAGGTATACAAAAAAATAAAGCCAACTAATACATATAATAATAATACATATAATATCCCATTTATGAGGTTTATGAGGATTTGTAGAAGGATTGTGAAAATGTTCATGATAAATTCTAGAGTGGCAGGAATTTAGGTGGTTTTTATTCACATCTTATGAACTATTATTTTAACAATGATAATCATCATCATCTTGAGTAATTGGTAGAGATGGTGGGAATGAGATTCTGATTTTGATGTAGTGTTTCCCAGAATATAACTTGTTACTTAAACACTAAAAAGTCCTTGCTATAAACAATGAGCAAAAGAAAAAATCTATGCCACTCAAGAGAATACCTCAAAGCATGTGAAAAATACATGTGAGTTTCTTGAACATACAATGAGATTCAAGTCTGGAACTTCAAATATAGAAGTGAGTGTATTTTATCCATACCTGATATCCTAACTTTCCTCCATGCCCTATCAAGACCAAATTAACCAAAATAGATTTTTTAAGATAAAAAATCAGCTTGCCTTTGCAACCCTGTAAGACATTCCAAGCATGAATTTCAGTTACAGGATTTGTTACTTCAGAAATGGTTAAAGTAAATCATGCTGTTTAAGATGAAAAATGCAGCATGCACACCACCATTGCTCTCTCTGCTTTGCCCTCAGTTTCAGATTTTTTTCCTCATCAAAATGCAAAATACAGTTTGAAAAATTAAGCTAGGCCCTTTGTGTTTATCATGAAGTTTATTTGTATTGTCAGCCCTCAGATGCTTTAGGTAGTTGACCTAGTCCGAGCAGACTCCTCAGTCTTTATAGATTACCCAGCACCTTGAGAGTGGATGGGAATATACCAAACTCTCCCTGCAAGGGAAGGTCCATGAATACCCATTGCAATTTTTCACCTCTAATTAAAGTGTAGATGGTTTTAAATCTTTTTTTTTTAAGATTTTATTTATTTATTTGACAGAGAGAGAGATCACAAGTAGGCAGAGAGGCAGACAGAGAGAGAGGGGGAAGCAGGCTCCCCGCTGAGCAGAGAGCCTGATGTAGGGCTCAATGCCAGGACCCTGAGATCATGACCTGAGCCGAAGGCAGAGGCTCAACCTACTGAGCCACCCAGGCGGCCTGATGTTTTTAAATCTTAAGTGTGATGACAACACATTGCAATTTTATACATGAGATTGGCTGGGGGTTCTTTCACCTTTCCAATTCACCTACCGTATCCTCAAAATGATTATTCCCATCTCAGAATCAGTCCTGAAGCATGTTTATTTGTAACTTTGGGTAAGAATCCTGAGTAAGAAAATCCAATAGGATAGGTTACAATACAATATCTTACAATGCAATGCAATGCAACACAACATAATACAATACATTTTCCTAGGTTTAAAAAAGAAAAAGTGTAACAAGGAAACTATTTATAAATCTTTGCCTGCTAGGTTATTAACAAAAAAGCTTAATTTTTTTCTTTTTTTTTCAATGTGACTGTTTAGACCAATGAACTATGAGAAAAGTATCTAAGGAAAATAACAATGATAACTTTGAGGATAATTAAAATCAAACTTTATTTTTCTTAAACTGGGGTTTTGCAAACTCAGGGTGGCCATGCTCACAAATTTGCATTTGCTTCTAATCTTCTATCTAGTTCCCTATTCTATTGTGATGTTACTTCATCCAGGTTTTCAGTGCCCTCATGATGATAATAATATGGGAGTTCTCTCATCATAGTGTTCGTTAGTTAATCACAAAAGATAGATTGAGCTGGAAATCTATTTTGAGTATATATATTTAAAACATGTTCTGTTGCTTCTAAAATTTTTTGTTCTCTAAACTTGACCCAGTCCTCCTTAAGATTCTAATAAGTTATTTTTCAAACACATTTATAAAATCTTTAAATAAACTAATAAGTTACTGATGACATAAACAATTTTGGCAACCAACACAAATTAGTCTTGATATGTGTAAAACTCACCTGGGGGGGGAACAGGTAGACAGTATTAGAGAGAAGTCCACTGGCCACTATAATTCTGTGGGTGGTGGACATTAGTCTATAGATTTGAAGGCAATGACAAGTATGGGCTAATTTAAAAGGTAGAACTCACAATGAAAGAGCCAGCTGTAATAATAAAAGGCAATAATAACAGGTGATGATTGCTGAGCATATGCCATGTACTAGAAACTGTGCTAAGCTTTTACAAATACAAATTCCTTCTTTATCATGGTGTCAACTCTGAACAGTTTGGTATCTACTGTCCATACCCAGTAGCTGTCCTTGGTCTATATATTATTCACTACCACTCACACAAATTCATTTACACACAGTTATAAATATTTTTGTCCTATGAGTAGTAAAATCCTTCCCTTTTGTTGTTAGCTTTAAGTTTCAGTTATAATGTTAATGGACAAGGACTGCAGAATTAGACAAATTTTATCTTACTAATCAGCACCATTGAAGAGTGATCTAAACCAGGAAATGGATACAAAAATTTGGAACAAGAAATGATAGAATGAATTTCTGGAGCATGTTGGTTAAAGAAGGATTGAAAAGGGATTCCAGTTAGGACAGGAATTTCTCGTTGGATATAATTCACCATAAGCTTTGTTTTCACAAGATAAGATAACGTACATATCTTTAGTGTTTCTTAAATAAATGTAAAATGTCAAAATCAAGTTTTATTTCGTATAGAATTCACCAAGAGGAAATGAGCCTCTGGTAAAGCAGATGTAATTTTGACAGGAGGAAGAGAAGGAACTCCAGGTGAGAATTATCCTTGGAGACATCTAACATCTATGTATCTTGCATGACACAAATCTCCTTGCCAATATAGCATCCACACACTGATTTTCCACCCAAGAATATTCTGAATGGCATCTATGATGCTGGTGCAAATAATGATATAAAATCAAGTCAAGATCAATCTGGCCTTGCGGCTATGCTTTCTTTGGACTGCTACTGAAACTTAAAGAAGATTGGTAGAGTCTCAAGGAGGAGGATGAAAATCTGAGAGGTAAAGGGCTTCTGGGAAGTTTCTCAGGGCTTTGGGGCTACAGCTGTTTGAAGAGGACAAGATTGAGGAGATCAATCCCCTTACCCTCTACTTTTAATAGAACAACTCCAATTTTATTTTTCTTTTTGAGATAGATAAGGATTCCTCTTATGACTACATTAAAGTAGTAAAACAAAACAAAACACAGCAATTACTGTAAAAAAAAAAAGTGAAAAACATCATCCTGATTTCCCATCTAAAAATCATTTAGAATGCAAAGGTTAAAAAAAAAACAAAAAACAAAAAACAAAAACCAGTTCATAGGTCTGAAGTGGGTGTCCAAGAATCTATTTCTTTTTGTTCTTTTATTTAAGCTCCTATGTTGACAGTGGTAAATGTGGTCCCAGACCACATTTTGAGAAATACTTCTCAGGAAGGTTTTCTTTGATACTTTTCTCCTGCCATTTCCAAAACACCTTATTTCCTGGAGCTCTCCTTCATTTACTGCAAATCTCCTTTTCTCCTCTGGATGCATAGAAACTTCCTTTTGGTGACTTTTAACTTAACCCTGATTCCTGCCTTTTTATCAATATGAGAAATCTATCTCCTTGAAATTTGTTATTTGTTTCATTATTATTATGTTTCATATTGTTTCAGTCTCTTGTAAAAGAGATTGCTCATGAATGTTTTTGAATTCTGAATTCCATTAATAGAAATTGGGCCTATAGCTTTGTAAAATGAATATGTAGTATTTCATAGTGTTCATATTCACATATCTACATTGCTATGATGATTTTTAAATAATCAATAGCTTTCTTGTTTCCAGTTATATTATTTGTCTAATGTAAATCAGTTGTCTTAAAACTTATGTACAGCATGGTAATTTTAACACAGAATTGTACCGGGAACCTTAATATTTTAAACAATCTATAAGTTCTTAGAGACTTTAAGTTTTGGTTCTTGAAAGGAAAAAAATAATTTTTATAGACGCACTAAAACTCCTCCTTTGGGCCCTAAGTTTCTAAGTAGAATGAATTTGGAACCATTGTCTTCAATGGCATAGCTCCTATGCCTCTCTGTAAAAAAAAATGGGCTTTTCCAGCCTTTCTCTTTACACAGGTTTTTCAGGAGCATTCAGTGATGCTGTGTATTAGTGCCAAGAATTTCTAGTGAGCTGGAAGAAGTAACAAATGAACATTTCTCTTTTAATGTAAATCATAGGCTTAAATTCTCTCTTGCTCACTCTGCCCACCCTCTTTTGCTTTATTATGTCCACATGTGTGAGTTGGGAGAAACACATAAAGTGGACTGTTCATTAAGAAAAGAAAACCATAGCCCTTAAATCATGAATTTATGCAATTTTTAACTGTTTTTAACAAGCACAAAATGGTTCACGGGAATTATGCAAGTATAGATCATTTTAATTTGAATCATTGTGGAATCATAAAAGACTCAGTTCTTTAATTTTGTGCCTTCAAGTCAGCTACTTTGATTAAAAAATAATAAAGCATGAGAGCCGTAGGGTCCTCACAGGTTCTCGACGCTATCGTGGCTCCCTGATCTTCCGTGCTAATTCTCCTCATTAATATTAATAAAAGGCTGATAGGCCATTGCAAAGCATGATACGAAAAGCAGGCAATTAATTGCTTGTAGTATTTTTATGCTTATTTTGCACAATGAAAATAATGCCTCAGGACTGACTATCAGCTAATCAATAATATCAACTGTGTTGAAAATGAGCACCTTCCGTTTCTTTTTCATAAATCTCCCTTAAATCTGAGAAACATGAAAATCCAGTGAATGTTCTTGAAATTAACAGGATGGAAAAGAAAGTGTTTTATTTTAGCTGGCACTCTTCTATTTAGGGAGAGGAATCTTTCTCACACACACACACACACACATATATTTGTATAATTTATATATTTGGGCATTTCAGATTGTCCAGTAATTTCAATTAGCACTTTCTAGATGGTTTTACATTTTTGTAGGTGAGACTGAAATTTAGAAGATAAGAAATAAGAAGATAAGGACCCAGTTTGGGGGTTTACTGATCAACGCTTTTGATTGATTTATTAAATCAACGAGTTTTACTGATTTTTTAAAACCTCTTTGTTAATCAGCCACCTGATATTTTTAAGGGCAAATGCCCTTTTGTGAGTTGAGTTTTAGAAGTCTTATTAAGGTTAAAAAATCCTAGATCTAGAGGCTTCCCTTATCACTGGAGATTGGAGAAGAATGCTTCTGATCCTGGAATTTCTGTTTTACTTGTGAAAATTATGTAAGTTCTATAATTTTACCATTCAAAAAGCCATTCTGAGTATATGAAATGATGAATTTAATCTGACCTTGTCCTTGATGTGACCATGTTCATTTCATCTTACATCTTTAGCATTATAACATCAGTTCCTGTGCCATACCCCAAAAGGCCAATCATTAGGTGTTTAATAAATCCAGTTGCCTATATATAAATATATACACACACATGTCATTCAGATGAAAATACCTGGAATAAATACTTTTTATTAAAAGATACTTTCTCAGACATTTAGCTTCAAAAATAATTTATGTATTATTTAACAAAATGGTCAAAGTGATAAATGGGCACAGAAACATAGTTTTATAAATATCAGGGTACTCAAAATAACTTAACCTAAAAATGTGACAAGAAATCTGTGGGTGATCAATTAAAAATTCTAACGCAGCAAAATAATCTCCTTAGCACACAATTTCTCCAAGTCACGCATATGCCAATGAAGGTAACCATATCCAAGTAAAAGAATAGTTATTGGGATGCCTGGGTGGCTCAGTTGGTTAAGCAGCTGCCTTCGGCTCAGGTCATGATCCCAGCGTCCTGGGATCAAGTCCCATATCGGTCTCCTTGCTCTGCAGGGAGCCTGCTTCTCCATCTGACTCTGCCTTCCACTCTGTCTGCCTGTGCTCGCTCTCTCTGACAAATAAATAAAATCTTTAAAAAAAAAAAAAGAATAGTTACTAAATGAGTAGAATCTCTGTAGATTGTAAGCTAAATTGCCAAATTAAGGGGAAAAAAAAGATCTAAGTCCAACATAAGAACTAGAAACAAGGGCTGTCAGTCCCTTTTGTACATGTCAACTTCAATTCTTAACCAAACAACCAAATAGGACTATAAAGTAGGGAATAATATAGTGTGCTAAGAAAGGTTGCTTGCAGGGACCTTGGACCATAGGAAATACCAAATTTTCCCATTTTCAAGATGACTTTGATTTGCAAAAGGCCCATCTGAAGATTGTTTATCTTATATTTTGAACCCTATACTTCTAAGAAGTTACCATCAGGTGATTCATGGCATTGTAGATTTAGAGCTTTGACTTTACTCATGGTATCTTGGAGATAAATGGTTTTGAGTCAGATAGTGGATTTAAGATCCTTTACAAAAACATAATTTATTAGTACATTAGACAATGCATTTCAATGAATAATGGCAAAATATAGAAAAGTTGTAGAAATCAATGTTAAAGATGTGACAATTTTTTTCTATTCTTTTTCTAGAATCAGTTGTTAAATTTGAATTATTCATTTATACTTAAACATTTTAATAGACATTGAGGTGTTTTACAGCTAAAGAAAATAGAAAATGAAAATGTATACATTTAAAATATAAAATCCTATCTCCAGGAGCTAAAGAAAGTTCTTGAGGGGTAATTCTTACTGTTATTGGAAGTTTCATGTTGCTATAAAATTTCTAACATCTAATTTCTAAGTTTCTTAGAAACTGAAGTAAAAAGGGAAACACATTATGATGCATAACTTTCATTTTCTTATAAAGTACAATTTGCAAATTAATCCCCAGAAATAATTTTTTTCTCCCAGAAACTCAACTAATTGACTTATCTGAGATTGCACTATTTCTCAGAATAAATTTTAAAGAATGTAGAAAACATCTTTCCTTTGTTAGAGACTCAAATGATTTGAAAGCCAAAAGTGATTTTGGAAACCAGAAACATAAACTTGATATTTTATGAACAGTTGAACTGAGCTTATGAAAAGTAGATAATTTTTCTAATAACATTCAACTGATTAGCAGTAGCAGCTCCTCTGGAAACCACTGACTTCAGTTCTTCTTACATCCCACTTTATCCTAACTTGGTCTCAAAATTAGATAGTATAACTCAGCCTCTCCTTCTGACTAGCCTGTACTGGTTAACAAATTCCTACAGATGACTTCAACTACTTCCCATTTAAGATTGTGGCATAATTTTCCTACCCCTCGGTTAAACAGCCCCAATTCAGTTTCTGACAGAAGCTATTTTTTTTTTCCATTTGAAATCTTGCATCTTTCTGTCTTCTTTTAATTGTAGTAAAACACACTGTCTAGCCATCTGCAGGACACCTGGGTAGACAGTCCTCTTGTTCCAGTTTCAGATTTTTCCAATGACCACCATCACCATGTGTTCTTATCAAAATAGGTGAAAGTACTTCTTAGTAAACCTATGCACACATCCTCTTTGGAAATATCTATTGTGTAAGATAAAATATTAGCATGTATCTTAGACATGCTAAAAATCGAAGTGGATTTTATTGGTCTTTATATCTCAACTTTGGCACAAGAAAAGCCAGTCTAATTCAACTACATCCAACAAATGCTATCATGTACTTATTTTAAAGTTATTCACAGTGAAGAATAATAAGAATGGCCTATGCCATCTAATGAAAATAAGTACAACAAAATAATGTCTTTAAATATGCCATGAGAAAATTAGTAAATAAGTAGTACTATGCAGAGGTGGGTCTATTACTTCTGTTGGAGGGAAGTGTAATGACTTCGGGTGGGACAAATCAGATTGCTATTTGCAGTGATTGGATTGACGATTACCATAAGATTGAGCTGAAGTACCATTCCCTCCGACTTTAAATAAAAGTAACATTTAAAGGATAACATTCTAATTGTTGCCTGGTGATGCTCTCGGGATTTTTATTTGTTGTCTAATATTCTTTTTAGGTTCTTCCATATCAGTGTTGTTTGATAAAAATCGTAGGTACTTAATGTATGGGAGCACAACTTCAAGATATACATAGTACACTTTCAGTGGGTAGAGAATATGAAAGGCCCAGCCTAGATCAGCAACATCTAGGCAAGGTAGTATCTGTATTGTTTCTGTAGGCAAGATAGTATCATATGCTTTTTTAAATGTGTTAAATGTAAATTTTAGGATGCTCAAACAATATGGATTGATTAGAATGTTGCAGTCCTCTTGTATTCCATCTCAATGTGGTACCAAATGACATCTGCTTGATATCTACATTGTTTTGCCCCTTGCCATGATGGTAGTATGTTTTAAGTGTCTTAACAGACACAAGCCAAGGGCTCCCAAGGTTAACACGGCTCACTTAATCAGGAATATGAGTTAGCAGTTGTATTATTATGATTAATTTTTTTAGAGAGAGTGCATAGGTGTAAGAGTCAGAGCGGTGGGGGGGAGGGGTTGTGGACAGGAGTGGAGGGAGAGGGAGAAAGGAAATCTTAAGCAGTCTCCGTGCTGGGCAGAGGACTTGATCTCACAACACGGAGATCATGACCTGAGCCGAAATCAAGTCAGACGCTTAAGCAATTGAACCACTCAGGTGCCCCAGCAGTTGTCTTGATGTAACTGAGCCTCTGCAAGAACCAAAAGAAAGTAGAGTAGGGGGGACAAGATAGAGATGAGAAGGAGGTTCTGGATCTTTTACTATCTCCAGTGGAAACATCTAATGAAATATTTTTGTTTGCCTGTTTTAACTATTCTTTGCTATTGAAAATGAGGGGTTTTTTTTCCCCTCAAAATTTTAAAAAATTACAGACCAGGATGCCTGGGTGGTTCGGTTGGTTAAGCAGCTGCCTTGGCTCAGGTCATGATGCCAGGGTCCTGGGATCCAGTCCTGGATCAGGCTTCCTTCTCCCTCTGCCTGCTCTGCCTGTTGCTCACCCAGCTTGTTCTTTCTCTCTCTCTCTGACAAATAAATAAACAAAAATCTTTATTTTTTTTAAAGATTTTGTTTATTTATTTGAAAGAAAGAGACAAAGTGAAAGAGGGAACAGAGGCAGGAGGAGTGGGAGAGGGAGAAGCAGGCTTCCCGCTGAGCAGAGATGGGGGGCTTGGTCCCAGGATCCTAGGATTATCACCTGGGCTAAAGGCAGACACTTAACAACTGAGCCACCCAGGTGCCCCACAAATAAAATCTTTTAAAAAATAAAGTAAAGGTGCCTGGGTGGCTCAGGGGGTTAAGCCTCTGCCTTCAGCCCATGTCATAATCCCAGGGTCCTGGGATTGAGCCCCGCATCTCGTTCTCTGCTCTGCAGGGAGCCTGCTTCTCCCTCTCTCTCTCTCTTCCTGCCTCTCTGCCTACCTGTGATCTCTATCTGTCAAATAAATAAATGAAATCTTTAAAAAATATAATAAAATAAAAAATTACAGGCCAAAACGATGACAACAACAAAATCCAAACAGTTCTGAGCAAGGAGACTGATTATCTGCTCATTAGTAAACACATATTCCCCTCCCTTCCCACAGACAGAACCCTTCAACACAGGTGAACATCCCTGAAGAAACGTATACGGTGGTCATTGTCCGTCAATCCTACCTCATGCACAAAAGGAGACCATGAAAGATAGTAGTTAGTGGGATGTTAGATGACTTACACAATTTGTTTTCTGAAACTTTCTACTTCACACAGAAACTAATACTTCCAGAGAAAATTTTACTTCTCAAATACAGAAAGGTAAAAATTCCACTATGCAGATATATTCAATCTAACTCTTGCTCTTCCGGTCTTTTCTGTTGAACACAATGTTTGAAGGTATTTGGGAGAGGGTGCTTTGTGTACTTTAGGTTCCTTAAGGCTTTCTTCCTGATATGTTCTCCAAAGGTTATCAAGAGAATCTAAATGAGTAAATGGAAGGGTGGGGGAAAAAAAATAACAGAGGGGAGAACTTTGATACCTTATCAATTCCCCATCTCCACCATTGGCTAACCCTTTCCACCCTATGATGGAAAGGAAGGAATGAAGGAAGAAAAAAAGGAAGGAAGGAAGGAATTAAAAGTTCCATTCAATTAATAAATTTAATGATTTTTGAGGATGTTATTTTGGTGGTGGTGCTATGACCTGTTTAGAATTTAAAAAAAAAAAAGTAGGGCCCTGAATCCAAACAGGCACAAATACTTATCTTTTAAGAAAATGTGCTATTGCCTAAACCTTCTTCCCTTCATTGACATTTTCTTGGACAGGTCTTTTGTAAATTCCACTTACAGTGAGTTTTCCAATATTAAGGTTTTACTGTGTAGCTAGCCTTACCAAGATATCCACATCTTCAGTCTGACCTTGACATCATTCAGGTGACAGCACTACACTCCTGACATCCATAAAAGAAAGGCTATACATGACTACACAGTTAACTCATATTCAAGCTGGGCAGTGCCAAGTCTTAAAATGTTACAGAGAAAAATATTCTGGATTTCACATACCTATCAAAAGTGGCTGGATTTCATACTTCTTTTCTACTTCAAGTCTGATCCTATTTCAGAGTAAAGAGTTATTTGAAAAAAGAAAATACAAACATTTCTAATTGTTGAAATACAATTTATTCTTTTAATTTGTCCACAAGACATGCAATTTATTTTTAATGAGTTTTAACTTTTTTGGAGTAATTAGTAAAATATATAATTTATTCAGAAATCTTCCTAATTTTAAAATAATACCGATATAACATCATTTTCAGCTAGCCATGAATGGAAGTAAAATACCATAATGACAAAATCACCTAACACTAAAAATACAGTGAGTCACCAAAAGTGACTTAATGTGGTCCATAACCCCAGTACTGCAAAGTCAATTCTTCCTGAATAGTTTTCATTCTAGGAAAACAAAACTGCTGATTAATGTCAGCATTTAAGCACATAAGCTGTAATATAATGTATACTTGGGAATAGTTATTACCAAAAAAGAAGAAGAAGAAAAAAAAAAAAGCCCTACCATCTGATTTCCCACCACAATTAAAAGAACACTTAGTTCATGTAGACAATATGTAATAGCACCCTGGTGCTACAATTACAACCCTTGCTACTCTTGGCAAATCTACTGGTATGCCATCTGTTTGCCAATAGCATCTTTAGGGATATTATAGTAAGAACAGAAAGCTTCTATGCTTCCATCAATCATTACTACAGGTCAGCAAGAAAAGTTCTTTGAACTCAGCTCTAAAACCCAGTGGGAAAGAATTGTATTTTAAAGACCAAACCTATTTTTTTAAAATTTTTATTTATTTGAGAGAGAGTGAGAGAGCATGAGAGGAGAGAATGTCAGAGGAAGAAGCAGACTCCCTGCTGAGCAGGGAGCCTGATACAGGACTCAATCCCAGGACTCCAGGATCATGACCTGAGCTGAAGGCAGTTGCTTAACCAACTGAGCCACCCAGGTGCCCCTGTAAAGGACCAAATCTTATTTCTTGAAACAGGTTGCCAGAGACCTAGCATCTAGTTCAATGATTGCTTTTTAGTAGTCTGAATTATTGCTGGCATATTCATCACATGGAAGCAGGAAGCATATGCATAAAACATCTTCTCAGTGAAACTTGCAATGTATAAGATTATAGTATAAAATTATTAGTATAAAATTATAGATTAAAATTGCAATAATATTTAAAGGCAATCACCTATGTTCTGTTTCTCAAGGCAAGGTAGTATTTAATAAATGTCTTAGAAATTGAGGAGTTATTTCAATAGGATGACTCAAGGAGGTCTCTTGGAAAAGGTAATATTTGATAGATGTTTTAGGAAGCAGAAATGACAAGTATATATCTATGAGACCTGCATATGTTTGTATGGGACATGGAGGAAGTGCCTTCTAAGCAATTGTTGTGCAAAGCAAGAATGAGAGTAAGAGAGCTCTGTGTCTTGTGGAAATGTAAATAAATAGTCCATGTAGTTTTATCTGGAGGGTCCATTTTGATGAGAAGTAAAAAAGGTTTAAAAGGTTGCTTTGGAATGATAGTGAAGGGCCAATTATTTGGGAACATTCACATTTTTTTGGTAAAAAGAATCTAAGATGTGGCATATATATGCAATGGGATATTATTCAGCCACAAAGAAGAATGGTATCTTGCAATTTCCAACAACCTAGATGAACCTAGAGGATATTATGCTCAATGAAGTGAGAAAGACAAATACCGTATGACTTTACTTACATGTAAAGTCTAAAGGGGGTTGAAGGGATGGGGTAACTGGGTGATGGACATTGGGGAGTGTATTGTTGTAAGGAACACTGGATATTATATAAGACTGATGAATCACAGACCTGTACCTCTGAAACAAATAATACATTATATGTTAATTAATTGAATTTAAATTTAAAAAATAAACTTAAAAATGTTCACTAAAAAACATACAAACAGAAGAGAAACAGAATTGTAGATACAGATAACAAACTGATAATTGCCAGGGGGTGGGGCATGAGCATGGCTGATGAAATAGGTAAAGGTACAACCTTCTGGTTACAAAATAAATAAGACATAGGGATATAATACATAGCATAAAAAAATAGGCAGTAATATTGCAACAACTTTGGTTTCAGATGGTAACTAGACCTATCAAGATGATCATTTTGTAATATATATAAATAGTGAATCACTGTACTGTATATCTCAGACCACTACAATGCTGTATGTCAATTACTCTTTAATAAAAAGAAGAGATTTGGGGTACCTGGATAGCTCAGTCAGTTAAGCGTCCAATTCTTGATCTCAGCTCAGGTCTTAATTTCAGCCCCATGTTGGGCTCCACACTGGATGTGGAGCCTACTTAAAAAATGAAAAGCAAAAGAGGAGATTTAAATAGATATGTCACAAAATAACTTGGAAAAAGGATTAATAAGCATGTGAAATAATGTGCAGTATCACTTCAAGGAAATGCAAATTAATATCACAATAATATACCACCAAACATTAATAAGACTAAAAATAACACATGTTCATTGGGATATAGAGCAACTGGAACTCTTCTGTAATGCTGCTGGGGGGCATAAAAACTATCAGGTTCTTTTAGAGCCAAACCTACATTTATCATGTAATCTAATAATTCCACTCCTGCATATTTAACCAAGAGAATAAAAACATGCATACACACACAAATAAAATTAATCTCGGTGCTATCAGAAGATTGACTTCAGTGGGTAAACTGACTACAAAGGGAAATTAGGGCCCTATTTCAGTTTTCTATGAACAAGACCATATTTTAATTGAACCAAAGCATTGGTGAAAGAAATTGAAAAAAGAAAGAGAAGCAAGAGAAATATCAGAGTAACAATTATTAGCAAACTGTGAAAGGCATAAGAAGAGATTAGATTCATGAATGTAAAAACTATAAAGAAGTTGGATGGCCTGTGTGAATAGGCTTTATTTTTATGAATAGCTGAATTGTGATTTAGATTAGAATTCAGAAAACAATATAAACAACTCTATGTTGGTGAACTGAAATTCAAGGTGAATTATAAATTATTCTCTCTTTTTTAAGGTTTTGTTCATTTATTTGTCAGAGAGAGAGAGAGAAAGAGAGAGCACGAGCATAAGCAGGGGGAGCCACAGGCAGAGGGAGAAGCAGGCTCCCACATTAAGCAAGGAACCCAATGGGGACTGAATCCCAGGACCTAGGATCATGACATGAGCCAGACATGAAGGCACATGCTTAATCTACTGAACCACCACAGTGTCCCTAAATTCTTCTGTCTTTAATATTTTTATTTTTATAAACACTGATGAAAATGATTCTGCACTGAGAAGAAAAACATTTTTGAAATTTTCGTTTGTCTGTTTACTGTGTTGAAACATGCCCTTAATTCAGGATTTCATTGTGTTACTGCAGTCTCAGAAAGCATGTCTTCAACTTCAGGAAATTTTCCTATAACAGTAAGATCTTGGCATTTTATAATTATGCTAATTAAAGCAGTCCAGAGATCAAAAAGGGAAACTGGCTATGTTTCTGAAGAAGGACCAGGGAAATATAAATATGTAGTGTATTCATTATTTAGATGAAAATATGATCTATTGTGTTGGCTATAGATTTTAATTCTATTATTGCATTTTTCATTTCCTCATATTCTCTCTTCTTTTATCCATTCATGCTTACATCTAATCCTGTTATAATCAGTTTATCCTTTTCTTTGCTACTTCCCAAAGCAGGAACCATGCAATATGTCTAGAATCTAAACTGAGAATCAATAGGCCCCTTGGAGTCCCATCATTAGCTTAAAGTGCCTATGAAACATGCAAATTATTGTGCAAGTGTTCAGTTATCTTGGTATAACTTTTTGAAGTTTATCAAAACACTCAAGTATTTTTCACTGACACATATTTGTCCATGTACTATCACACAAAATGAAAATGGGCTTTAGCTTTTGTATGGAGTGTGCAGTGAGACTTTGTCTTTGCAATTAGTTGAATGTCATTGGCAATAAATTCTATGGCTCCTGTAAGGGAAATAGCTAACTCTTAAAGGCTCTCTTTTAACATTTCCCACTGCAAACATAGGTCCAGTCCTATATACAGAGTTGGTGACTGGCCTCTTACTATAACATTGTTTCTTCCAAATCCCTCTCCCACTAGCTTATTATGTTAAGTATCCTGTAAATTATATAACTGTAGTAGAAGTGTTCTCCTAGAGCTCCTTATAAAAAAAATATCTATTACTTGCGTGGGCAGATACGAGCCTGTCCCTCTGGGTCATTTCCACAAAGGGTCTGACCATCTACATTTGAATGTAACTAGAAAAAAATAATTCCATGAGGAAGGTAAGTTTGTGTGCTTTTGTTCACTACTGTATTCACACCACTTAGGATAGTGCTCAGCACATGGTACATATGCAGAATATTGTAGAAGGAATTAATGAACAGCTGTGTATTTGAGGCCTTTGCTCTGGTGAAAACACTTTCAGATGGATTTCCTCCTCTCCTACCTCTACTTCTGCCTTCTCTCCTCCTCTGCAACTGGGTTCATCAGATACTCCCCATTATTTTCTATAGCTTTTCTCCCTCCTGGCCAAATTCTTCACATAAACATTTACATGTGCCCATCTTAAACATACAGAAAAATAATGCCTTATTGATGTCCAAGACTGTAATGACTCTAAATTTTAATCCTGATATACAAAATCATTTCTGATGTAACCCTTCCTTTCTCCTCCAACCTTATCTCTTGCTTTAGGTCTTTGACATAGACAGCTTAACCCTTCCGATGTTTTATAGCACAATGTTTCATCTCTCTACCAACTCTGCACATTTTCACAAAATTGTAACTCTTCCTGGGCCTTCACCTAATTATCCCTTTTCTCTTTGACTAGATAGTTTTTCCGTCAGCCTTATACTGCAGCTTTGATTTTAATTTTTGAGAAGCCTATCAGTTGCCCTGATCCATGGTGTTTTATGTGGCTTTTATGGAAACTACTATGCCAGGTGATGTATCTATATACTTTTTAACATTTTCTAATAGAGCCCAAGCTCAATTTGAATACTACCTACTTTTTCTTATTTTCCTCTCTACTTTCAGACACTAATACAATACCAAAAATATAACGAGTGCTCACTATCACTGAAAAAGTGAATAAGTAAAATAATGTTATAATTACCATTATTTTTGTTGAATATATAATATTTAATATGAACTTGATTATCCTCCAATCCTCATTCTAATTTCTTGAATAGCATGAGATCTGAGAAAGTTCACTGCTTAGAAAATAAGTTATGTTGTTATCACACCCCCTGTCCCCTCTAAGTCATTCTTAATTCTGCTGGGTAATTATGTTATCACAAAGAAATGTATTTAATCAAATATCTTCTGCACATGGGACATATCTAGTCAATATGTGGTAAACAAGTTTATTTCAATATAAAGTAGGGACACTGTGTTTCAGAGAAATGCATTGATCTCAAATGGCAGAGTTAGTCTTCTTTTGTGAGAAGAATCTTTCAAATAAAGCTACTTGAGTGTTTGAAGGTGTCAACACTTTGATGTTTCAAAGCCTCAATTATTCAGGTACCACAGAGCTGAGCATTGTATGTCTGCCAATGTCACATTTAAAAAGCTTAGATGGCTAAGATGCCATGTTCTGTTCAAGTCTTCTGATATTTGGGATTAAGAGAAGACCCCTTTTTATTTCAGCAACTCCTAAGGCTCTCCCAGTCTTCATGCTGTTGCTCTGAAACTCAGCATTCATTAAATGCTTGCTTGCAATTTGAATACATTGTTAACAGAGTGGACAGCTTCAGAGGTTGAAAGTTCAATTTATACTCTAGGGCAGGGGGAAACTTTTGATATCTCTGATTGAGGTTCGTTATTGAATCAAGGGCTTGGTTTGGAGCCAGAGTTGTATTAGACAAATTATCTGAGAGGACTGAATAAAATGCTTTTATCTTATGAAGCATCTGTCCAAGCTACAACCTTGTTTCAGCATATGGCATTCAAAGAATATGTTGCACTCCTTCCAGACGGGTCTGAGAAACTTTTTTCAAGAAATCAAGTGCAGACCCTGTTATTTTCTACTGACATTATAAAACACCACTTTATTCCATGCACTG
This sequence comes from Mustela nivalis, assembly GCF_964662115.1. Taxonomy (NCBI): domain Eukaryota; kingdom Metazoa; phylum Chordata; class Mammalia; order Carnivora; family Mustelidae; genus Mustela; species Mustela nivalis. The sequence continues at coordinate 51,033,257 of NC_139033.1, forward strand.
TGATGTAAAGCTTCAGGTCCACTGGCTCTGGAGTCACAACCATAAACACCAGGCTATACCACCTTTTGTTTGTCAGACAAATACTTGCATGTAAATTCCTAGTGCAGTTTGCTTCAAATAGTAGACTTTCCCAGCTTCAAAAAATCTGTCATTTGCATTGGTCTGAAATTATCTGGAAATTATGTTTGGATTAAATAACCTTCATGAGTAAAAATAAATTTTAAATATTTGGAAGAAATAATGAATAAAGCACATAAGAGGTGTTATCAGTAATACTGACAAATGAAGTTTTAAATTCCACCTTTTGTGTCCAGTTTTTATAGTTACTCAATAAGTAATTGTTTAATCAAGAAGTGAAAAGAAATACTCATCCTGCATATCACTCTCAGATGATTCCTTCTAAAGCAACATTTTCAAAAATGCCTTGGTCACATTACCATTCCCCCCTTTTTTTTTTTTTTAAAGATTTTATTTATTTATCAGAGAGAGAGAGATGGGGAGAGAGCGAGCACAGGCAGACAGAATGGCAGGCAGAGGCAGAGGGAGAAGCAAGCTCCCTGCTGAGCAAGGAGCCCAATGTGGGACTCGATCCCAGGACGCTGGGATCATGACCTGAGCCGAAGGCAGCTGCTTAACCAACTGAGCCACTCAGGCGTCCCTACCATTCCCTTTTTGGCACATTGTCTTTTTTTCTACTTTCAGGATTTTTTTTTTTTTTTTTTTTAACCTTCAGGATTCTAGTCATATGATGCCCAGCCCCACATCAGCTTCTGCTTATAGTGGATCTAAAATACCCTTCAAGGATCTGCTAGACTGATTCTTCTATGAATAATTGTCTTACTGTTTCAACCTAGAATGATCTCTCCTGCCTCACATTTGTATTACTTACCATCTGCCCCATTTATTTGGCATTAAGGCATCCATTGCCTTGTGACATCTGTTCTATTTTTGGCTGATATTGCAATTGACCTTTTTATGTATGTATCTTGTCTCCTTAACTGGATGGAATGCTCCTTGAGGACAGGGTCATGAATTGAATCATAGATTTTTACACCTACAAGAAACTTTAGAGATCAAATAGTCATACACTTCATTCTGTAATTGAGAAGAGAAGAGTCTGGTAAAAGTTAAATAACTGATCTAAGGTCAAACAATAATTTAGTTAGAAGGCCTCAAATCGAGTTCTTGGCTTAAAATACACTGCCCTTTACAGTGTGCTCCATCCACTGTAACTTTCATAACATATTAGAGTTGAAACATAAGTGTATTAGTAATCCAACTTCCTCAATTTCTAGAGTGAGAAACTGAAGCTCAGAGAAGCTGTGAAATTGTTGCCAATGTCATTTATTGAGTTAATTCTAGCAGTCCTGTGGTGACAATTCAGATTTCCTATTTGTACAATGCTTTGCCCACTGAAAAGGAATTTTCCTTTCATCTTTCTCTATTCTGCAAAGTTCTATGTACCGAGTAAATAACTATTAAGCATCTGTTAAACTTTATACATGAAAGTTTAAATATCTCCAATACAGAATCCTAGAATCTGGCATTTCAGTGGAAATTGAGAAAATCGTAAGTTTCAGAATTTAACTCTAGGCTTTTTCATTAGGCTTTCTCTGTATAACACTCTATTTTATCTTAGGAGACCCAAATTGTGGATGAAAATGGATAGATTTGGGAATAACTCTATTTGTAGGGTAAAAAAAAAAAAAAAGTCTTCTGCCTTGTCAGGTTTTCTGGAGTCAAATCCCCACCTTATCTGTGCATGGCAGATCTATATTCCACAGGACTCTCAATCTGTGTAGGATTGAGTGGGATTTCAATTTCTCCTTACCCCGTTTTCTTCTTAAGTGTAATGAATTCTTACTTTTTGTATCTCACATGCAAAAATTCTATACAAGAAATATTATAATCCTTTGTACAATGAAGTCCATGGGAGGCTTTCAATTGGCTGTAGCATGTCAATACACTTGGTAGCCAGAAGCACCTAAACTTTGTGTTTTTTTTAAATCTTCTTATTAATTATTTTTATTAACATATAATGTAATATTTGCCCCAGGTGTGCAGCTCTGTGAATCGTCAGGCTTATACTTCACAGCACCCACCATAGCACATACCCTCCCCAATGTCCATAACCCAACCACCCTCTCCACAGCCCCTGCCCCCTCCATGCTGTTTTCCAGAGTGGCTGCACCAGCTTGCATTCCTACCAACGGTGTAGGAGGATTCCCCTTTCTCTGCATCCTCTCCAATATCTGTTGTTTCCTGACTTGTTTATTTTAGCCATTCTGACTGGTGTAAGGCGGTGTCTCACTGTGGTTTTGATTTGTATTTCCCTGATGCCAAAAGATGTGGAGCACTTTTTCATATGTGTGTTGACCATCTGGATGTCTTCTTTGCAGAAATGTCTGTTCATGTCCTCTGCTCATTTCTTGATTGGATTATTTGTTCTTTGGGTGTTGAGTTTGAGAGTTCTTGATAGATTTTGGATACTAGCCCTTTATCTGATATATAATTTGCAAATATCTTCTTCTATTCTGTCAGTTGTCTTTTGGTTTTGTTGACTGTCTCTTTTGCTGTGCAAAACCTTTTTATCTCAATGACATTCCAATAGTTCATTTTTGCCCTTGCTTCCCTTGCCTTTGGCGATGTTTCTAGGAAGAAGTTGCTGCGGCTGAGGTCGAAGAGGTTGCTGCCTATGTTCTCCTCAAGGATTTTGGTTAGAATTTTTGCATCTGTGTTCATCAAGGATATTGGTCTACAGTTCCCCTTTTTGATGGGGTTTATGTCTGGTTCTGGGATCAAGGTAATGCTGACCTCATAAAATGAGTTTGGAAGTTTTCCTTCCATTTCTATTTTTTGGAACAGTTTCAGGAGAATAGGTATTAATTCTCCTTTAAATGTTTGGTGGAATTGCCCCCTGGGAAGTTATTTGGCCCTGGACTCTTGCTTTCTGGGAGATTTTTGATGACTGCCTCAATCTCCTTACTGGTTATGGGTCTGTTCAGGTTTTCTGTTTCTTCCTGGTTCCATTTTGGTAGTTTATATTTCTCTAGGAATGCATCCATTTATTCCAGATTGTCAGATTTTCTGGCATATAGTTGCTCATAATATGTTCTTATAATTGTTTATATTTATTTGGTGTTGGAAGTGATCTCTCCTTTTTCATTCATGATTTTATTTATTTGGGTCTTTTTTATTTTCTTTTCTTTTTAAAAATTTTTTTTTCCTTTTCTCTTTTCTTTTTGATAAATCTGGCCAGGGGTTTATCAATCTTACAAAGAACCAGCTCCTAGTTTCATTGATTTGTTCTACTGTTCTTTTGTTTGCTGTTTCATTGATTTCTGCTCTGATCTTTATTATTTCTCTTCTCATGCTGGGTTTAAGCTTTCTTTGCTATTCTTTCTCCAGCTTCCTTAGGTGTAGGGTTAGGTTGTGTACTTGAGACCTTTCTTGTTTCTTAAGAAAGGCTTGTATCACTGTATACTTTCTTTTTAGGACCACCTTTGCTGCATCCCATATATTTTGAACAGTTGTGTTTTAATTATCATTTGTTTCCATGATTTTTTTCAATTCTTCAATTTCCTAGTTGACCCATTCATCTTTAGTAGGATGCTCGTTAGCCTCCAGGTATTTAAGTTCTTCCCAACTTTCCTCTTGTGATTGAGTTCTAGCTTCAGAGCATTGTGGTCTAAAAATATGCAGGGAATGATCCCAATCTTTTGGTACCACTTGAGACCTGATTTGTGACCCAGGATGTGATCTATTCTGGGGAATGTTCCATGTGCACTAGAAAAGAATGTGTATTCTGTTGCTTTGGGATGGAATGTTCTGAATATATCTGTGATTTCCATCTGGCCCAGTGTGTCATTTAAGACCTTTATTTGCTTGTTGATCTTTTGTTTAGATGATCTGTGATCTCATTTCAGTGAGGGGATGTGTTTATGTCCCCTACTATTATTGTATTATGTTGATGTGTTTCTTTGATTTTGTTATTAATTGGTTTATATAGTTGGCTGCTCCCATGTTAAGGGCATAGATATTTAAAATTGTTAGATCTTCTTGTTGGACAGACCCTTCGAGTATGATATAGTGTCCTTCCTCATTTCTTATTATAGTCTTTGGCTTAAAATCTAATTGATCTGATATAAGGATTGCCACTCCAACTTTCTTTCAATGTCCATTAACATGGTAAATTGTTTTTCACCCCCTCACTTTAAATCTGGAGGTGTCTTTGGGTCTAAAATCAGTTTCTTGCAGACAGGATATTGATGGGTCTTTTTTTTTTTTTTTTTTTTTTTAATCCATTCTGATACCCTATGTCTTTGGATTGGGGCATTTAGCCCATTTACATTCAGAATAACTATTGAAAGATATGAATTTAGTGCCATTGTATTGTCTGAAAGGTGACTGTTCATTTCTGGTCTACTCCATTTAGACTCTCTCTTTGCTTAGAGGACCCCTTTCAATATTTCCTGTAGGGCTAGTTTGGTGTTTGCAAATTCTTTTAATTTTTGTTTGTCCTGGAAGCTTTTCTATATCTCCTTCTATTTTCAATTATAGCCTAGCTGGATATAGTAGTCTTGGCTGCATATTTTTCTCATTTAGTGCTCTTAATATATCGTGCCAGTTTTTTCTGGCCTGCCAGTTCTCTGTGCATAAGTCTGCTAGAAATCTAATATTTCTACCATTGTATGTTACAGACTTCTTGTCCTGAGCTGCTTTCAGGATTTTCTCTTTGTCACTAAGATTTGCAAGTTTTACTATTAGATGACGTGGTGTGGACCTATTTTTATTGCTTTTGAGGGCTGTTCTCTGTGCCTCCTGGATTCTGATGCTTGTTCCCTTTGCCATATTAGGGAAATTCTCTACCATAATTTGCTCCATTATACCTTCTGCCCCCTCTCTCTTTCTTCTTTGGAATTCCAATTATTCTAATATTGTTTTGTCGTACAGTATCACTTATTTCTCAAATTCTACCCTCATGGTCCAGTAGTTTGCCTCTCTTTTGCTCAGTTTCTTTATTCTCCATCATTTTGTCTTCTATATCACTATAGAATAGTGCCTTATTTATCCTAACAGTAAGAGCCTCCATTCTTGATTGCACCTCATTAATAGCTTTTTAAATTTCAGCTTGGTTAGATTTTAGTCCTTTTATTTCTCCAGAAAGTGCTTTTATTTCTTTAGACATGGTTTCTCTAATATCTTCCATGCCTTTTTGAGCCCAGCTAGCACCTTGAGAATCATCATTCTGAACTCTACATCTGACATATTACCAATGTCCATATTGATTAGGTCCCTAGCCATGAGTCCTTAGTACTTCCTCTTCTTCTTTTTTTTTTTTAATCCATTCTGATACCCTATGTCTTTGGATTGGGGCATTTAGCCCGTTTACATTCAGAATAACTATTGAGTTATTGGTGGTGAGTTTTCCTGCCTTGTCATTTTATCCAGATAAGAATATATGAATGAAAAAATAAAATACTAAAAGGATGGCAAAGACCACAGAAAAATGTATACTAACCAAATCAGAAGAGACCCCAAACTGGGGGAGAAAAAAGGGGATAAAAAGGAAAAAAAATATGTATATATAAGTATATATATGTAAAACTTTATATATATATATATATATATATGTCTAATATATATATATATATATATATATATATATATATATATATATATATATATTAGATTGGTGAAAGAACAGAGCTACCAACTTGATTTTGTGTTTATTTTAGTCTCTTAGAAGAAACTACCTCCCAAAATTTTAAAGAGAGAAAAACTTACATATATACATATACAAAAATAAAGGTAAACATGATGAAGAGATGAAATATGACTGTAAAGTTGAAAATCACAAAAAAGAATTCTAAAAAAGAAATTGATAAGATAAGTTGATTGTAAAAAGAAAGGAAAAAAAAAAGGGAAAAAAGAAGGAGAGAATGTGCTCAGGCTGGAGACTAGAACAAAGCCCTGTGCTAGATTTAGGGTAAGTTTTGATCTATTAGAAGAAATTGTACCCCAAAATTTTTTAGGAAAAAAAAACCCTTATGTATACAAAAAATAAGGTTAAATACAATGAAGGATAAAATATGACAAGAACAATGAAGGTTTAAAAAGATTTTTTTTAAAAGAGAGGTATTGTTAAGAAATTAGTTAAAAAATGTTAAAAGTGGTAAGAGGAAAGGTTTAAAAAATTAGAATAAGAAAAAAAATTTTTTTAAATTTAATTTAACTTTGCAAGACCAAAGGATCATGGGGAGAAATCCAGGAATTCCATGCATTGCTTTCCCTTAGCCCTGGAGTTCCACTGTTCTTCTTGATCTGTAAGCTTGGTCTTGACTGAATGTTCTGGGGGAGGAGTTTGTGGCAGTGATTCTCAAATGTCTTTGCTTGAGGCAGAATTGCACTGCCCTTGCCAGGGGCCAGGCTAAGAAATCTGTTTGGGTTCACTCTCGGGAGTTTCTGTTCCCTGAACGCTTTCTGTAGAGCTCTGGAGGACAGGAATGAAAATGGCAGACTCCCAATCTGCAGGCCGGAGGAGCCGAGAGCTTGGGTCCCCACTCCTCAGTGCATCCTCAGAGAAAAGCAATCAATCCCTCCCATCTCCCTGTTCTCTGGCCGCGCTCCGAGCTCACCCAGCCTGTGACCAAGGATTTCTATCTCTGGTGCATGGCCCCATTTGGAATTTCTAGACCCAGAAGATTCCTGCCATGCTGCTTCTCCAGAGGATGGAGGTGAGCCTCGCTGGATCTGCCACTTGTGGGGTCCCTGCTCAAAGATCAGTGGTATGACTGTGTTGTGGATGACAGTTTACGGTAACCCCGTGCTGAGAGCTCAATCTTTGGCTCTGTCTCTATAGCTGGCTTCCCTGCTCTGATACCTGGGAGCTCTGCCACACTCAGACACCCCCAATCTTTCTGTGACCCCATGGGACCTGAGACTACACTGTCCCTGTGAGGGCTCCACCCCCACTCAGCCTCTGAGCGATGTCTCTGACTGGAGCAGACTTCTAAAAGTTCTGATTTTGTTCTCCACTGCTCCACCACTTGCCAGGAGCCGGCCACTACCCCTGTGGTCTATCTTCCCATCATTTCAGTTTCACTTCTCCGCATGTCCTACCTTTCAGAAGGTGGTCGATTTTCTGTTCCTAGTATTGCTGCTCTTATTCTCTTCGACCTCCTGTTGAGTTTGTAGATGTTCAGAATGGTTTCATAACTATCTAGCTGAACTGAAGCAACCTGTCATTTCAGTCCACTACTCCTTCGCTATCTTTCCAGAACCTCACACCTTAGCTTTTTAAGGGCTTTCTATATTAACACCATAAAATTAGAATTCAATCTCTGTAACTCCTAAAAGTCTAGAGTTCTCTTACACTCAATACTAGATTTAGCAATTTGCCGTGATCATGAAAAGAAACTGTATCTTATGGGAGGAAGCACTACCACTGATCCACTGAGTGGTTATAACCAAGTCATGCATCTCCTTGGAATTGTTCCTTCATCTGGCAAAACCAAATGAACAAATAAAAAACAAATGTATTTGATTAAATGATTTCTGCCACTTATCTCTTGATAATTGGACCAAGATATTTGAAGATATAAGTCTGTCTTCCCAATTACCGAAATTTTTGAAAATTCTAGAGAAGCTCTATCATAAATCTAAGTTTTCAGAAATTAAAGTTACCATTTAGAATGCCAAAAGGTTTTAGGAGTTCTTGGAACATGCCAACTAACATTCGTAGAAGGCTTACAATGTGTTAGAAACCTCATCAGTAGTAAATTGCTTATTCTGCACAAGAATTCTATGATGTAAGCACTGTTATTATGCTCATTTTATAGGTGACAAATCTGAAGCACTGGGTTTAAAGTACCATGTCCCAGAGTGCACAGCAAGTTTGTTACAAACTGCGCTTTGCAGGCAGATTCAGGTTCCTGAGCCTGTGCTCTCAACCATTGCCTCTGTCTCTCAGGGACAGTCTCCAGAGAGCTCATGTGTTTATGCCAGAAAACGGAGATCAGAGAGACCTACAAACTTTCACTCCCACAGGAAAAAGAACAACTGCAATCTAAGAACGTGTTCTGACTGATAAATATAGAGGTAGAAGGTGGGTAGGAAGGTAGAAGGTTGTGATGCAAAGTATTTGGTTTAAAATCAATGTGATTGATTTTTTAAAAATTCTACTTGGAACATCAGGACACTAGACCAGTGCCTGATGTTTATACTTAATGATCATATTTCCTCTTGTCCTTATTCTTTCTCATTTGATGTTTTGTTTCCTGCTCAGTACATCCTAAAACTCTTTTCACCTATCTCTCAGTGTCCTCTGTCTTCCTTTAAATCATTCACGAAGTGAAATTGAGAACTCCATTGTACACCAATCACTGGACTCATTGCTAGCCAAGATGAATGCAAAATAAATGGGAAATAAAGGCTTACAAAATTCACAAATTTTATGATTTATTTCTAAGGAGAATACCTACATAAGAGGGCAACTGTATTATGGTATGAAAATGTGAGTGTGATGTTATTTGTAAGCTCCATGATTGTTAGTGACCAAATGATTTCTAATCCTATCCCTGATATTAAGATATACTTCATTGGCTGAGGATTTATTACTCTGTAAAATGGGAGAGTTGGACTTGTTTGTCTCTAAGACCTCTTCCTGGCATACATACCTATGCCTTCCAGTTTGGGTTAGATCTTAGAGGCCTCCATTTTATTTCTTACCTTCAGTTATAGCACTTACATAGCTTGTGGTAAGTAAGCTTACCACTACTTACCTTAAGATATATAAGTAATGTTTAAATATTCTTTGTGAAGTGTTTGGTATTCATCAAATAAATCTAGAGTAAATGGTCTACAACTTTATGGCTGAAATTAAGCTTTCCTAATTACTTACTTAGGGGAACATGGTCAGATTTCTGCTTGACTCTTTCAAATGTTCTTTCTCCAGCCCATAGAACATATAATTTTTGGGATAAAGTAATGGGAATAGAAAGCTTATCTTCCTTAAAGTAAATGACAGCACTGATGGTTGCTCCATCTAAGTTCTCTGCAGTGTCTTGCCTGTTTTCTTGCCCCCCCCCCAATTAAGTTCATATTTTACTCATCTCATTTTGTCTAAATGTCTTACTCCTTGGTTTCTTTACCTTGATTTCTGTTTCTTTCCTCTCTCAAGGCATATTTAACCAGGTGCCTTTAAACATTCTTAAGCCTTAGTTATTGCTTTGATACTGCTCAAAGAAGAGCTTGAGTAGAAATCTGAACTTTCATATTTTAATTGTCCTTACTCAAAGGATGTGCTGCTTTCCCCCATATATTTATTTTGTTTATATGTGTATTATTTTAATAATAATAGATCTTGGATTCTGGAGTTTTATTTAACACCATAGATTTTAATTTCGAGGTCTGACTGTGTCAAGTGCTTACCTTCTATTGCTTTGAATTGAGGCATATGAACATGACACATATTCACTATAACCATACCTTATGCTTCAAGGATTAAAGACCTTATGAAGGTGATTTTCCACAGTTGGGTTTATTTGGAATGAAAATAAAGAAATGTTTGAAATTAAACTCCCAGCTCAAAACTATTAAATAAATTCCTGGAAATCATAATCATTAAGTATATTTCAGCACATTTAATCAGCTCAGACAGTGAAATCAACATAGCCACTGAAAGATTCCTCAAACAATTTTTGACTTAGTGATACAAAATCATGACTTGCCATTTCCAAAGATAATTTAATACTAAAGTTTGAATTTCTAGTTATGAAAATATGAACATAAGAGGAATTATTGTCAATTATCTTATATTCCAATTTACTGAATGCATGTTTCTGTGTACTATGAAGCTTAATTTGTCTGGACTAGGTACCCTCTACAATATTACTCTAAAAAATTACATTAAATAGTGAATAGAGATATTTGTGATTTATTGCATTCCCTCTAGAAAAAAAAAACTTAGTTAATTAAAAAAGCTTCAGGTCACTATACATTTTAATTAATTTTTAACTGTAATTTTAGATGTTAAAAAGGCTAGAAGAAGGTAGAGAATAAATATAGCTAGCAAGCAAGCTAGAGCTACTTTAATTCCCCTGGTTTATTAAAACCTATTCAAGTCTTTGATGGTCTATGAAATCATGGTATTCTATCAATTATGATCTCAAAAGATTTCTGAAACATTTTTTTAAGCAAGAAGTAAGTAAATTATGGGTTTGTCTTTTAAAATGTGTTTTATTATGTCATTACTTCAAATAATGTCAGTAACTCAGTACCAGTTTGAATGGTTATGGAACATTTGTAATTCAAGGGGGTGTGATTATCATTGTATATTCTGGTATAAAAAAAGACTTTAGCCAGATTACTTTTTATCGGCTCATGAATTTAGATGCAGTTCTTTTAGTTCCATAATGCAGCTGTCTAGGGGTAGATATATGCAACTCTCCAGATTGGCTGCCATTGAAAACTTGTAGTCTGCAACTTGATAGTTCAGGGTAGAGAGGGATTGCTGGCTCTCCTGGGGAAAACATTTTGAAACAAATAGCTGCAACAATGACAAAAAATTAGATTTGGGTTAGCTGTTTCCCAGGTGATATTTTTGCTCTCCATCTATAAGTATAATGAAGAGGGGGAAAAAACAGCCCTCTTTGGGTTCATTTCTAATGCCAGTCTGTATATGATAAATGTTAATTTCTCCAATCATCCAACAAATAAGGCCTCACTTCCACTAAGAATCATTCACTTAACTGCCAAATTCATTTTTTCCATCTAATGTGTTTTTATTAACAACATTTGCCATCAGCAATTTTCAGCCCATCGGCTGATGAAGAATGATGCATTCTCCTTTCATTAATGCTCACTTAAGAAACTAATTCCTAATCTTCAAAGGCTGAGTAGGCACACTGTATACTCTTTTAAAAAAGGATATACATGAGTAAAAAAAGACAAAAGTCATTTATGCAGACTTGGTCAAAACCTCTGAATGATTATAAGGTACTAGCAGGATGGGGGAAGAGTCAGGTTCATATTTCATACAGACACACCTGTTCATTATAAAAAGTTTTCATGCAGGATTCCCATAATGAGTAATATAAAGTATATTAATAAGGAATCAAAAATATGGGAAATGTTGGGACACCTGGGTGGTTCAGTCATTAAGTGTCCACCTGTGGCTCAGGTCATGATCCCAGTTTCCTGGGATCAAGCCCTACATCGGGCTCCCTGCTCAGCAGAAGGCCTGCTTCTCCCTCTCCCACTCCCTTTGCTTGTGTTCCCTCTCTTGCTGTCTCTTTCTCTGTCAAATAAATAAATAAAATCTTTTTAAAAATATGGTAAATGTTGATACTGTAAACTTAGTGTTTGTTGGGTCAATCTTAAGAAGACTCTAAATAGGACTAGACTTTAATTAAAATACGATACCCAATCTGTGGTTTTACAGCCCTAAAATCTCCATTCTGAGATTACTTTGGCTCCATTTCCACAGTCTTTCTCCTCCTTGCAGAACTTGGTAAGTGTGTGTTCTCATACTAGGTAAAGGATACCTAACTAAGTCCAGATTGATGGGAGAAAGAATCCAAGATGGACAAAGTCTGCTATTTATGTTGAAAGGCACAGGAATTTGCGGGATAACAGTGGTTGAGAAGTTAAAGGGCAAGCACTGAAGTCAAAGGAGAGAACCTGAATTTTGGAAAGGAAAAAGAAACCACACAACCCATTAAGGGAAAAGCAAATCCTCATGGGGAGGGAAGATGCTCTATCTCTACCCTCTTAGGTTCAGTGGGTAGTACCTATGAATCAGACTGATGAAAGGCAGATTAATAGGAGAAAGAGGTTTATTACATCTGCATATGTAAGCTTCACAAAGAGAAAAGAAAAGAGAAGAAAAGAAAAAATTAAAACACGAAGAAGCCATTGGCCTAGAGAATTATGTACCATTTAAACAAAGTGTAGAAAGGAGACAGCTTTGGGGAAATGAGTAGGAAATGTATGGTAAATAGGGTTGCTCAGTAAAGTTCATCATGCAAACCCATATCATCTCCAATGATGAAAATTGTCTTCTGCTCATTCTCCTTTTGTTGGTACAGAAGAAGAACACAGCTTTATAAATGGAAATATGCTTTACAAAATGGAAATTTATGCTCAATTTCTATGAAATTAGGAGGAGGCTAGAAAACTATCCCATGTTTGCTGTTTCTCAATCACCTTCATATCAAATTAGTCCTATGCAAAAGTGGTATAATTTGAGGTGGTACATTCTGATCCTCTTCATGCTGAAGTATAAAGTATTGTATATAAATTATAAATTCAAAAGAATGATGCATATTTTGTAGGATTGCATAGTTTTAGAAACAAGTTATTTTGATTATTGTAACTTTGTTGGCTCCTTGTTCTTCCTATTATCATTAAGTAGGGTTTCTGTTCAGTCTTATGAAGGTGTTATCTCATATAACCCTTGATAACAGGTCCTGTGAAGTTTGTGGTATTAATCCTCTTTTAAAGAAAAGAAAACCCAATTCACAGAGAAGTAACTCCTTGAAGGTTCACAGCCAGTCAGTGGTAAACATGTAACTTAAGTCTAAGTCTAAGTATTATATTCTTTCTCCAAATGTGGAGCCTGGTAGGAAGGATAAGTAGAAGTATATGAAGAGAAAACTTCTTGGGGAGCTGAAACTCTTGGCTAAAACAAAATATAGCCACATAAAATTCATTTAGTTAACATAGAAATATAAATTACAAAAACATGTCATAAATATTTTTTAAAAATCCAATGTGTCAAAAAAAAAAAAAAAAACCAACCAAACAAAAAAACACAAACCTTTAGTTTACTACATTCTCAGTGTGTCCCAAATGTGTAACATGGTTTTCAAAAAGTATACTGTTATCCATTAGAATAGCCAAAATCAGGGTCAATGACAACAGCAAATGCTGGAAACAATGTAGAGCCATAGGAACTCTAATTCATTGCTGGTGGGAATGCAAAATGGTATGGATACTTTGGAAGATAGTATGGCAATTTCTTACAAACTAAATATACTCTTACCATATTATCCAGTAATTGTTCTCAAAGAGCTTGAAAACTTATGTCCACACAAAAATTTGGACATGTTTGTTTATAGTAGCTTTATCTATAATTGCTAAAAGTTGGAAGGAAACAAGAGGTCCTTTAGTAGGTGAACGGATAAACTATGATACATCCAGACAATGGGATATTATTAAACACACAAAAAAGCAAGCTATGACTCCATGAAGACAGGAAGAAAAGTTAATACATATTACAAAGTGAAAGAAGCTGATCTGGAAGGCTTCATACTGTATAATTTCAACTACATGACATTCTGAAAGAGGCAAAACTATGGGGATGGTAAAAAGATCAGTGATTGTCAGGAGTTCTGTGTGGAGGGATGAAAAGAAAAAGCATGGAGGATTTTTAGGGCAGTGAAAATGCTCTTTATGATACTATAATGGTAGATATGTGTAATTATATATTTGTTCAAACCTGTAGAATGTACAACACCGATAGTGAACTGTAATGCAAACTATGGACTTTGGGTGATTATGATGTGTCAGTGTAGGCTCATCTTTGGTAAAAGATGTACCATCTAGTGAAAGATGTTGATAATGGGTGAAGCTATGCATGTGTGAGAGCAAAGAGTATATGGGAAATCTCAGTACCTTCCTCTTAATTTTGTTGTGAGCTTAAAACTGCTCTAAAAAAATTAAGTGTAAAAATCCATGTATACTGTTCTCTGAATTTACCGACTCTGAATTATGCTTCCTTCTAAACTTTTTTCTAAGAGGTTAGGTCAGGGAAGGATAGGGAAGTAGTTTAAGAGCTCTCATGGTACCTGCCTCCAGGGCAAGGTAGTGATATAGAAATATAGAAGCTGACACATCTGGGTAGGAGAGGGCTAGTACTATCAGAGAAAGACAACATGAAACATGGTTTAAGAAAGTGCCAACATTTAGGTTTCTGGTAATGAAAAATGAAACTTCAGGCAGTAGCTTGGGCTCAAGAGACTGGGGATTATGCAGATATCTTCTTATAGAAACAGCATATCCCTTGTCTCTAAGCCACTAAAAAGAATATACAAAAAAGTTTCAGTCTAGCATCACGGGTAAAATTAGGCAGGATGGCAGGTCTACTTATTACGCAGTAATAGTTGTAGTAGATTTCCAGTGTTTGAAGCCATCTAGAAAACTGGCTGAGTAAATCTGTATCAAGGCTTACAGACTTTTCTATAAACTATCAACCTGGTGAAAAACAACTTGACTATCTCAGGGAACATGGGCCTCACTGCCTATACAAGTTCATATATAAAATTGGCCATCATAATGCCGATGAAAACGTCAATGAATTTTAAGTGAAACATTAAAGAATCAAAGTGTGTATGTGATTTCTGTCTTAAACTCGAAAATCTTTTAGTATAATCACTTATGATCGTAGATATAAAAGAGAGACCACATTAAGTCTTTTTGGGCAAATGAGGAGAAGCATAAAAATTACTGGAAAACTGTCTTAAACATAATTATCTTAGGAACTGGAGCAGAGCCAGTCTTTACTTGGGGTGAAAAAATTGGAGGCCCAGGTAATTATGATAGCAAGGAAACAAGATGAAAAAAGAGAGTTCTGATTTTAGGCTGCAGTAGCAGAAGTGTGACCTGTAGAACAAGAAAGGCAACTGTCCTGTTTTGTTCACACCTATGAAATCATATTTTGGTTATATTAATTTTAAGCACTATGTTTGCTTTTAGTCCCTACAATATCATCAGCCATGTGTGATAGGGCTTGCATCATAGTTGTAGAAAATTATCTTCTGTTAGATATGTATATTATTTGTTCACTTATGTCTCAGAAATTTAAATCTGATACACCATGATGATTTGGACTTAACCACCACATTTGCTTATATCCTGTGATGCCATTGCCTTTGTGTACCGCAACTCAAGCACAGTGCTCTCCAGTTTCCTCTTTGAGAATATATGATAAGCACTTCCCGAGCCAAGGGAAAAATAACATTATAGTGTGTTTTTCTCTATCTGTTTGTATTTTTAAGGGAGACAGCAGAGAAAAGGTAAAGATTAACTGAACGATGTAATAGTAAATTTTTAGACTGTATGACATATTGCTGAAAAGAGCCCTTCAAAATGCCCCCTGAAATGACCCTACAGAGGTACCTAGCTCCTCTTATTTTATATAAAATGGAACTAATAGAAACTGAAGATGTATTATGAATAATGAGGCTGAATTTTAATAAAAACCATGTCTTTACTAATCTAACTGTTCATTCCATCAAAATGAAAAGAATGTTAATCTAAGTGCTATTCTCTTGACACCTAGAAGCCTTGATTCATTCTATTAAGATTCCTCTCCATTCTTTCTGTGTCCTAAGATGATAGAGCAGCTATGTTTATTTTTTAAACAAATAGGTAATTTTTCTGGGTGCAATCTTTATAGGAAATGTTCCAATGTATTTATAAAACAGAAGGAAAGTTCCCAGTACTATAGAGCCTCCACATACTATACAATTGTATACTTTAGGCTTTTGACTTGAAATACTTTTCTTGGTTCAATAAAAATAGTTATTGATTAAAAATTGTATGGATACTATTTTTCTGGGTTCTGAACAGTATAATTCCATCTTCCAAAAATATCAACTCTATCTGAGGAAAATAGATATTATAATAGAATCAACTAAATTATCATATAAAACAGGGTAAGAATAAATGTTATACATTATTAGTTGTGCACAGAAACAACATAATATTTTCAGGGCCTAGGACAATCATGTAAATGAAGACCCATGTATCATGTATCTAAGCAGTTAGAAGTTTTAAGCATTCATAGGAAACTGAAAGGCCATATTTGAGTTTGTTATTCTCACAGTCCCTGTTGCTCTGCTGGAATATTAGGCTCAGGGAGAGCCCACACCAGTCCATCTTCAGTAGCAGCCTGCCTCTTTTTGGCTCTAGACTGCGCTGCAAGTGACACCTCTTCTGCAGATACATAGTTATTTCAGTCCACATGTCAAGGTCCCATCCACATTCTTCATAGCTATTCTTTGGTCATTGCTCATGGTGGTGAAGGGATCTATCTTCTAGAAGAGGAATATGAAGAAGATAGCAGATTTCAAGCTGAATTGGATATTCAACTGGGTCCCAAATATGAGTAGGATTTGAGATTTCCTGAGAAGAGAAAAGCCCATTGTAAGTAAGACATAAAATATGATCAAAGCCATGTGGAAACTAATTATATTAGAGGCTGGAATTGTAGGTGCTTTTTTTTTTTTTTTTTCCTTGATGGAACTTACAAAAGCGGGGAGTTCCTATTAGAAAAGAATAATAAGTGAGACAAAAATTCTTCTTCAGTGATTCTGCCTGTAACTGCAGAATTACATTAAAAACTTACTAGAATTAAAGTCAAGATGTTTCTCAGTCTAATTCTAGACTAACTTTTCATCCTCATCCCATTGTTTTTTCATACCCCAACTCTGAACAAAGAATGTGACATTTGACTTGACAATGAAATTTAACACTTTTAAATCTAGAAAACCATAGTTATATATGGTCAATAAACCTTTATGCTCCATATCTACCTGTCACATCAGTTTAGCTTATCATTCCTCACTCATCCAAATTTTGGCCTCCACATTTTAAATTATGATTGTTTTTTCAAATCAAACATACACAGTCCATGTACTGTGTAGATAACTCTTCCAAACTTTTGTAGTTTATCCCAAATATTGACCAATCATGGAAATATTTCTACTTTCATGGAAGACTTAATGAATCCTACTCCATATTCTCCTAGAATTTTGTTTGTATCATATCACATACTTATATATAGGCTATTTTTTACTATTGGATAGTAAAAACTTTATGTCAATTATAATGTTATATTTGCATTTACCAAGTTCCCTGATATATTATAAATATTCAGCTAATAGTTGGTTAATAAGTATAAAGTACTTTTTAATTTAATGTTGGTATAATAAGTAATGGGCATGGACTCACAAGTCAATAAGTCTTTTAGAATATAAAAACGTCATGGGGTACTTGCTTCTGAATCAAAGTTCTTAAAATGCCAAGAAAACGTTTCACTTCAGTTAAAAGATGCCAAAAGATTCCTCATTCTGAGAACTTGAACTCGATACAGTTTCAGTATGAATACGAACTTGGTTTGAGGGAATTCCAGTTGGAGTTTATGGTACTTTCTCCAGTTTAAGTCCCATTTATCACTAGACTCCCCCTTATTTAAGGAAAACCGCCAACAAGCTGAACTCCTTCTTGTCACTTTATTACAAACTTCACAGAGCTTCAGCCATGACAGCAAACATCAACAAGAGCCATGAAGTGATTGGCACTGCCCATCAATCATAACTTGGGTACAAAGTGAAGAAGAGGTTTCTTGTTTTTTTATTTTTTTTAGTGGACATTCCAAAGAGAAAGCATGGTTATCTCAGGTAAGTTTGTCTGTAAATGCCATTTGTTAATACTGTGAACACAAATGATTTCCACCCATTATTCACTTTTCTTCCTTTCAAATGTTAGTTTATTCCATCGAAGATAAAATATTAATTGGCATAACCAGGTTTTAGACCATAAGGTAATAATCCTGATAATCCTTTTGGAATGATTGTGTTCAATATGGCAGGATTATTTGGGGGTTAATTGGCCTTTGTTTCTGAATTGCTTATGAAAATTCAGTATAGTTATAAAACACCATAATGTAGCAATTTGTATTTCCAACTATTGGTTCTCATTGAGTTTTCCCATACTGCAGGGTTTTTGTTTTTGTTTTTGTCTTTTATAATAAGGGCATTGCATTTTATTGGTTAATATTACTTATTTTTTTTTCCTTTTCCTTTGGCTGGATTGAGATTTTTCAAAAAGTAGTTAAATTTCCTTATTATGAGTCTCTAAAATTTTTAAGAAATAAACTGGGAATCTATTCTGATAACCAGTACAGATTTCATCTCTAAATCACACACAGACACACACAAAAAAATCCCTAATTTAAAGATTCACTGAATAGGAATTTGGATTGATAAATCAGTGAGTGTCTGTGTGTGAAGAAAGGTGTTTTTCAAGTTTTATGCTTCAACTAGATTGCTGGCATCATGGAAATAAGTTGTGTGAGACAGAAAAGAGAGGCTAGATATTTCTTTTCATTTGATCGGTTTTGAAACAGAGTTAATGAATGTTTAATTCCATTTCTGAGGTCATACAACTGGTTAAACCAAAGGTAAAATCAGGGTCTGGATAAATTGCCCTCAACTCTGGCCAGATTTCCATCTCACATTAAAGAATAATTTTCTTTTCAATAACCATTTTTAAAGAAACTTATAATGAGCTTAATGAAGTAATAGCCACAATCCAGTTCCCTTTCACAAATACAAACCATACTTTACCTAAACCACCGAGTTTTCAAACGGCAGAGATCCCGTAGTAGGCACGTTGAGAAAACAGAAGATGTAGAGTCAGTCTATCCTTAATACTGGACAAAGCTCTCAAAACTCTTACCCATACTGGCTCAGTCATTTTCACTTCTGATTCATAGGAAAGAATATAAAATAAAACTCTCAATATTTTATACTTATCTGACCAAATCCACAGTATCCCTTGAGTTCCTGTCTGTGACTAAGAAAACTTTAGTAGAAATAAATTTTTTGTTACTAAAACTGCTTTTGACCTTTTAGACACTTTCTTGTCTTCACTTCAGAATTGTGTGTGTGTGGCACATGAATGAAAATCAAAGGAATTGCAAGGTCATCAGGCGATGACAGAAAACAAAACAGTATCTGAGAGAAGAAAAATGCCAAAGCAAAAGCAGTTCTGCTCTCATTAGATAAACAGTCCCTGTTCTTCTCTTCCCCATTACGGTGACTGATAAGCATTGCATCATCTCAGAGAGGGGAGAGATAAGCAACGGGGAACAGGGAAAAGCAAGTGTTTGGGGAAGATTTTAGTACCTGGGTGTGTGATTTCTGGCTTTCTCAGATGTGAACACAAGAAGGGGTGTGGAGAAAAGGCTAGAAATGTGAATCTTTTGGTTACCAACAATTCTTTATTTGAAAATAGACCCTACAGGCCCTTTCAGTTGTCCTCTAAATTGATATTTAGATGGTATCTGGAGTTCTGATTTTAGCTTAGAGGTATAGAGTTAGAAACAGTCTCATTTCCACCCTCACACACTCAGACAAAACTTCAAACTGCAAAGTAACAGCTTTTCTGAATCCATTGGAGAACTCAGGTGGCAGGGCAATTCACTAACCCTGAATCTAAGAAAGACAGGTACCTCAGGAGAAACAGAGCTCAAGTATTTGGTTACTTGGAACCAATTCGGCTCACAACTTCTAATGAATTGCCATGAGAAAGAGTGTATGAAGTCTTTGTGGATTACATACATTGATGGGGGGGAGGGGCTTATTTCCTCTTGAAAACTTTTTATTCTACATATCCTACCAGGAAGTCATAGGAAAGATCAGGAAGAATACTAGGACTGTTTCCCTTGGGGTTTCTGGGATTGGCTGGGGAAGGGGAACAGCAGCTGCTAAAGAAACACTGTCTGGACCATCATTCCTATCTCTCCTAAAAAACAGAAGTCTTAAGACACTGGCAGATACAAAAGTTGGATATACATCCTTTCTGATGAAGGCATAATACTCCATTGTATATATGAACCATATCTTCTTTATCCATTTGTCCGTTGAAGGGCATCTTGGTTCTTTCCACAGTTTGGCGACTATGGCCATTGCTGCTATGAACATTGGGGTACAGATGGACCTTCTTTCCACCACGTCTATATCTTTGGTGTAAATACCCAGTAGTGCAATTGCAGGGTCACAGGGAAGCTCTATTTTTAATTTCTTAAAGAGTCTCCAGACTGTTTTCCAAAGTGGCTGCACTAACTTGCATTCCCACCAACAGTGTAAGAGAGTTCCCCTTTCTCCACATCCTCTCCAACACATGTTGTTTACTGTCTTGTTAATTTTGGCCATTCTAACTGGTATCATCTCACTGGAATCTAAAATTTTGTTTATTCTTATGTAGAGTGTACCAATATCCATTTTTTCCCCAATGAGTTGTGGAAGTGAGTATTTTCTATTACCTCTCAGGTCAAATTACATGAGAATGTGTTTCCTTATATAACATTGGAATGGGGAATTTCACTACATGTAAAATATATTACTTAATGACATGACATATCAAAAACTGATATCCAGCAATTATTTATTTAAAAGTCTATGAATTTGAAAACAAAATAGTCAAATGGTTGGTTGATCCAAGAAAAGCAACTGATAAGACTAATGATTTGATTTAATAGACTGGATCAGCTGGAGAGCTAGTATCCTGTGGAACAAAATCTAGCATCCATCTTTCTCATAGGCAATCATGTCAGAGTGTGTGAGGAACTGGTAATTTCTAGAATTTTTGCAGAAATGTAAAAATTTTTACTATATATTGACTTATGACTACATGCATTTGATTGTATGAGGTTCATTTGGATTCATCAAATCCTATTAATTTTTACTTGAAAATACGTTGCAGCTCTGTTCGCTCGTCCATATTATACATCCTAGTTTACTGCAGTTTTATCCACTGTCGTTCTCCACCTAGGCAATTTGCAATACCTATTACTTGACTTGTTTGTTTCAACCCCTACCTCCTTCCTTTACAATTCTTTTTCTTTAATGCATCCAGAATTATTTCTTAAAAATTGATTTCAGGTCACCTCACTCCCTTGCTTAAACTATTAAATTATTTCCCTGTTATGGGTAGGATAAAATCCAGATTGCCAACCACCATGTACAAATCCCGGATGATTTGGCCTTATATACTTCATCAGTATCATCCTGTGCTTCTGAGTGCTATTGTCACAACACTTACGACATACTGATGGCCTTCCTTCCCTTTCCTAAACATCTTAAGTACCTTCTACATTAGTCGCAGTTTTCCAGAGAAAGAGAATGAATTTTATACACACACACACACACACACACACACACTCACATATTATCCACTCCCAGAGTATTCTTTCTTTTATTGTCATAAACTTTGTTTACCTTATAATTAGGCATTTCATTGTTTAATCTCTACCTTCTATACTAGACATTAAAATCCATGAGAGCATATACTATCACCTTTCTTTTTTCCTCCTGATGACTGCAAATTGTGAATAGCTGGAATATAGTATGAATTCAATAAATATTTGTTGAATAAATTATATGTTTATTAAATAGCTAGCAGGACCATTATGGAAGAGGGAATGTGCCTTTATCGCTCATTTGCTTTCATATTCAATCCCTGCCTTTTCTCTGTTTCATTCTTATCACGGAGTCTGCCTAGAGATTGCATTCACCAAACCTGGCTGTACACTGAGTAGGTTTGGCCAATGGGAAGCACTAACCAGAAGTGAACAGCTAGGAGGGAATAAGCAGTGTGTCTGCCTTCTTTTGCACTTCTTCCATGGCTCTGTCTCCCAGTAGGCAGGATCTCTGTGGCTCTGGCTTCAACTGGGGATTCTCAGCTTCAGTAACACCAGCACCTCGGTTGTCCTCTCAGGCCGAGTAAGGAGCAGTTTTCTGCTGGATTGCCTCTCTGTCCTCTGATTTACATTTTAGCTCTTGCAACATGTTTCTCTGCATAATGGGTTTCCCATCTTAAATTCCCTTGATTTGAAACACGTATAAGCTTATGTTTCCAATGTAACACTCTGGCTGGTACAGAAATATTGGGTTCTTGGTCTTCAATTGTCAAGTCCTGTTGGAAAAAGATGAAAGAGCAACAAGTCCTTCAATAAAGATGTCAGTGCTGGGATGTTGTTTGCTGCTGACCTGTTGTTACAAAGTTTCTAAAGCGGTGTCACCATGTGAGCCAAGTCTTCTGGTTTGAAATAGGGTTTGAAATCCTCCAGCCAAAGAGGGTGGGTCTTGATGCCAGTCTTTCTAAATTCTGTAGAATATTAAAGGAAGTTGCATTAATTTCCTAGGCCTGCCATAGCAACATAGCACAAAGTAGGTGGCTTAAAGTAACAAAAATTTGTATCTCATAGAACTGGAGACCAGAAGTCAGAACTGAAGGTGCTAATAGGGCCCTACTCTGTTTAAAGGCTCTGCGTGAAGATCCTTGCTTGCTATTTCTAGCTTCTGGTGTCCCCAGGCCCTCCTTTGCTTGTGGCAGCCTAACTCCTATTTGTTCCCATACCCATGCAGCCATTTTCCCTTTGTGTCTGTGTCTGTATCCAAATTTTCTTCTTATAAGCACACCGATCATATTGGATTAAGGCCTACCTTAATATCCTTATCTTAACTTTATTACTTCTGCAAAGACCCTATTTCCAAGTACTGGGGTTAAGATTTCTTTCTTTCTTTCTTTCTTTCTTTCTTTCTTTCTTTCTTTCTTTCTTTCTTTCCTTCTTTTTCTTTTTTAAGATTTTATTTATTTATTTGACAGAAAGAGACACAGCAAGAGAGGGAACATAAGCAGTGGGAGTGGGAGAAGCAGCAAGCTTCCTGCCAAGTAGGGAGCCCGATGTGGGGCTCAATCCCAGGATCCTGGGATCATGACCTGAGCCAAAGGGAGGGGCTTTAACCCACTGAGCCACCCAGGTGCCCCTGGGGTTAAAATTTCAACATCTTTTTGGAGGATACAATTTCACCCATAATAGGAAGGATGTGGATGTTGTAAAATCTACCTTTTCTTCTGTTCCTGCCTTTTGATACTCACTGTTCCTCCAGCTTCCAAAACTACTGTCCAGTATATTGAGGAAGCCAGGTTTTCCCTATATATATTTCTTCTTGGTCTTTGTCATTAATAGCACTCCCATGAAAATTATAAGAACTGCTCTTTTGAGTGGGAAATCAAAAATACGAGGATCCCCTGGACTATAACAGTCAATATGTACAGGGCTTCTGCCCAGCTTGACCATACTATATCGTGCTGCCCACTCCAAACCTGTTTACTGCCAGGCAACTACATTTATTGAACCTTTCATAGGGGCTAAAAAATAGCCACATCATTGTAGTGTCTGGCAGGTACAGCCCACACTGTAAACTTCTTAGTGATTCAGCAGTTCATACTGTAAAATATCAGAGTCAATGCTGAAAAAGACAATATTCTGTTGGCTTCCTGGGAATCCTGACCTCAAATTCCCTTCTAACACTTTCTGACCTAAAGGGAATTAATTTACCGTCTCTAAACATAGCCCCAAATACATTATTTTAAGATCTTTTATTTACTGTACTGGTTAGCAAGCTTTTATCTCTTATTTATGATCGGGTAAGTTTTAATTGGAAATGGGTTGGAAGTCATCCAAGCTAGGTGGGTACTGTGGTCCCTGTTGTAAATTGATCTTACAAACACCTGCTTGTTGTGTGAAGTTATGCAAAATCATCCTTGAGCTGTTGCTTTTTCTTTTTTTCCTCCTTTCATTTTTAAACTTTTGAAGCACTGTGGAACTTGCCAATTAAATCAAGAAAACATAAATAAATCTCTCTGAATTTGAAATGGATAGAAGAAACTTTGGTGAAAGCATAGTTGTCTTGACTAAATTATAATTAATCATTTTCATGCATTATGAGGGTTTTATTGTTTTTTTATCCACAATGTGCTTGACTGAAAGAGTGTTAACCTGGTCTTAGTAAATAAAAAAGAAGAAGTTGAAATCCCCTAACCTGAAGGTAAGAGGACAGATAAAGCAATAGAAAAGTTGAAAAAAAAGTCATAAATATTTTTAAATGCCTATGGTCTGAAGTTCATAATTTTAGAACATATTCAGGGTAAAACATTTTATTCTTTATTCTACAATCCCACTAAGGACTGGATACTTCCAGATCCTTCATGTGAGTCTGGAAGTGGGGACTAAATACTTTGGATTGAAAGGACTGGAGGAAGGACAAGTTAAGTCATTGAGTCTAATTGATATTTGACTGTTCTTTATTATGCATGTGTTGGTGACCCTGTGTGGTTATTTTATTCTATCCAGAACAGTGTAACTTGAGAAAATCTGAATTTCAGTGTTGAAATACTCATTCTTTGCATATATATTTGACTCTCAATTACATGAGCTAATAGAGAGGAACAGTTGCATGATTGATTCGAAGAAAAAGAGATTATTCACAATTGTCTTCAGATTGTATTTGATCACTTTTGCTGCAGCAGAATTGCCTTACTCATTCTGTCTTGCTCCAGCTATTCAATAAGTTTGCACTGGTTCCTCATGAGATAGGGAGGCAGTCATGGTGATTCTGCTTGGTGGCCTACAGTGGGAAATTAAACATTTCTCACAAATAGACCCAAGGTACTATAAACATACAATACTTTAAAGTTAACCTTTCCTCTAGTTAATTTCTAAAATAGTAAAATAATGATCATGATAGGCAGCTTACATGCTTAGTTTTGTTCTTCCATTAGCTGAATCTAATTTTGGCCCTGAGATGGTTACAGTTCCTCATGGAAAGTCAAGCAGAATGACAGTTTAGAACATAATGGGCCTGTTGCAGAAGAACGGTTGCAACTATCAAGATATTTGATGGAAATTGCCTGTAGATATTCAGAGAAATAGGTTTGATTTCTTTGTGTCTATTTCTTGATCTGTAAAATGGGAATAAAATTCTCCCTGTTAGCTTCTCAGGGCTGTTTTAAATCAAATGAATTATTGGCTTTGTCAAATATAACCCATACTATAAATGTAAGGGGAGACAATTATAGAAGAAGATATTACATCACTGAGAGAACACAAGTCTGAAGTAAAACCCTTAGGTTCTATGTGCCATGCTGCTAAACACACAAGTATTTTACTAATGGATCAATGAACATACATCAGTTTGAATCATTGTGACTTTAGGATTTAAAATTTAAGGAACTCTATCTTACCTTATTTCTCAGTGAGCTCTATGATCGCATTGATTTTTTTACTTATTAATCATCCTACCTTTGGTCATTTCAGCAGTGTCTTTAATTTAAATATTGTCCCACAATCATTTCTTTTTCTTTTTTTCTTTTTTAAAGATTTTATTTATTTATTTGAGAGAGAGACAGTGAGAGAGAGCATGAGCAAGGAGAAGGTCAGAGGGAGAAGCAGACTCCCCACGGAGCTGGGAGCCAGATGCGGGACTCGATCTCGGGACTCCGGGATCATGACCTGAGCCGAAGGCAGTCGTCCAACCAACTGAGCCACCCAGGCGTCCCCCCACAATCATTTCTAATTTGAAAAGAAAGGAATATGATGTTTTGAATTTCAAATCAGGGAGATAACTTGGTAACATGATATGGTGTTTCTATTGTGGTTAGAGGACTTTCTGAAAAAACTTTAAATCCATTCATTATCTTATTTATAAATTAAAATTCATTTTTTCTTTTCTTTTTTTAAAAATATTTTATTTATTCACTTGACAGACAGAGATCACAAGTAGGCAGAGAGGCAGGCAGAGAGAGAGAGAGAGAGGAGGAAGCAGGCTCTCTGCTGAGCAGAGAGCCCGATGTAGGTCTCCATCCCAGGACCCTGGGATCATGAGCCGAAGGCAGAGGCTTTAACCCACTGAGCCACCTAGGTGCCCCCATTTTTTCTTTTTTCTTTCTTTCTTTCTTTTTTTTTTTTTTAAGGATTTATTTCTTTACTTGGGGCACCTGGGTGACTCTGCCTACTTGTGATCTCTGTCAAATAAATAAATAAAATCTTTGGGAAAAAAAGATTAAAAATAAAAAGAATTTATTTTTTACTTGACAGAGAGACAGTGAGAGAGGGAACACAAGCAGGGGGAGTGGGAGAAGGTGAACCAGGCTTCCCACTGAGCAGAGAGCCTGATGTGGGGCTCAATGCCAGGACCCTGGGAACATGACCTGAGCCTAAGGCAGATGCTTAATGACTGAGCCACCCAGGTGCCCCAAAATTCATTTTCCCATTCCATTAGTGAGACTACGGAATATATTTTAAATTAAAAAAAATATATTAAATACAAGACTGTGTCGGGTGTGATAAGACATGCAAAGTGATATTATACTAATATAGTTTACTTAGATAGTAAAACTAAATGTATGACCACGTAAGATGTTAAAACAAGCGACAGCACAAAGTGCAAAAGAAGTTCGCTATCATTGAATAACATGCGCCGGGTGTTGTGAATTCAAGTGAAAAGATTTGAAATGAGTGTAATTAAAAAATAGTTTTGAGAAGCAAGTGAGGAGTCTGATTTTGAAAGACCATATGTAACAGGTTAAGGTGTTTGAAATTTGTGTTATTGTTCCTAGTAAATCATTGCTGTTTGGTGAGTAGGACACTATCTTCTTCCTCTAAAAAATAAAATTAAATGTAGATTTCCCATACAATTATAAATTCGATGAAGAACGGACAGAGAGGAAGCCGTGAAGGAACCCGAGAGAAGAAGGAAATTTTAGTAGAGAAAAAAATCTAGTAAGGGCAGAGGAAAATGTTTGCTGCATATGACATGACCAGTAATTTCTGTTGATTGGTTGATTGATTGATTAAGAATTAAGTGACATAATTTAAAAAGAAATGAAGTGAAGGGCTCTGTTTGTTAAGCAGCTGTCTTCTTAGCTCAGGTCATGATCCCAGGGTCCTAGGATGGAGCCCACCTCGGGCTTCTTGTTCAGTGGGGAGTTCGCTTCTCCCTGCCTGCCACTCCCCCTTGTTGTGTTTGCTCTCTCCTTCTCTCTCTTTCTGTGTCAAATAAAGAAATAACATCTTTAAAAAATTTTTTTAAAGAAAGAAAAAAGAAATGAAGTGACCTAAGCATTTAAAACTATTCTGATATGAAGGAGATTCATGTTTGAAGGCCTAAGACTTTAAGTTCTCCTTTGGTTATTTTTTCTTATCCACAAGTCCTTCCCTTTCTATTTGATCTCTTCTCCTAAAACCTATTGTGTAAATAAAAATAATAACTTATATTTGTTAGAATATTAGTTGTTGTAGCCTGGGTTATGCTGTGAGAACAAACAATCCTAAGTATTAGTTACCTCACTAAAAAAATTTCTTCACTCACAGTTTGCTGTGGGACTGTATAACTCTTTAGGGTGGCCAAATTCCTGTCTTACCTCAGTTTTCCAGGTCACTTTGGTTCTATAGCATAGAGCATGTCAATATATATATTACAATGAGACATTCTTATGTGGGTTCTAAGATATATCTGCTTGTTAAAGACATACTTCACTTGAGTTTATATTTCATTAGCCAAGGAAAGTTACACAGCCACACCTGAATTCAGGGACGGATAAGCACAGTCTTCTGTTTATACTGGAAGAAGGAGAATTAGAAATACTAGTGAATAATATTCATGTCCACCATAACCACTTATTACATGTCAGCCGCCGTCTAGAGAAATTTATGTGAATTGTGTATATTTACATGCATTCATTAGCCCAGCCATTCTATTGCATAGGGACAAACTGTGCACCCTTGGCAGGTGAGGAAACTTAGAGTTTCCTCTGAATAGTATTTTACTAGTGCAAAAAGAAGATGGGGCATGTTCCCACACAGTATGGCTGCAGAGTATATCGCCTAACTACAACTTATTTTAAACGATTACTTCTTCAAGTAGTATTTGTATTTTTAAAAGGAAACAAAACCTTAAAGTAAGAAAAATGAAATGCTAGCATATAGAAATTTGTGGTTGCTGTGAGGAAAAAATATAATGGCTATAAACAATTGCCCATTTTCAATAAAACCCTGCCACAGAGAAAGTTTCTGTTCCAATCTTGATTGTAGAAACTTAGTTCTCAGACACAGAACAGAGAAACAGAATTCAACTGTTAAGATGTAAAAAGCATGATGCAGTAGAATATTTTAAAGAAAACAAATAATCAAGGAAGAAAGAAAGAAAGAAAGAAAGAAAGAAAGAAAGAAAGAAAGAAAGAAAGAGAAAATAAATAATCCTAAAGGTAGTTGTCTGTTTTGTCAGGTTGAATAAGCCAATTATCACATCAAATTAATACGGGAGAAAAAAAAAAACCAGCAAAAAAATTCAAATACCACTATTTTTCTCCTCATATATTATTCTTTGCCAGAGAAAGGTGGTATTATGTTGAACATTATGAAAGGAAATGATTTAAGCAAGTCTCAGTTTATTTAGGAAAACAGCAAAAAAAAAGTAGATTTATAAAATGATAATAAATGTAAAACAGTATTATGAATAAATCATTTTGTGACATTATACTTGGGGGCTTCATCATTCAGGAAAGGCATATGTTGTCCAAGAAATATAGCCTCCAGAGTACATCATTTTAAGATGGAGTATTTAGTGAGCACATTAGCAAGGCTTAGTCTTTTATTTACGATCAGGTTGGTTTTAATTGGAAGTGGGCTGGAAGGCATCCAGACAAGTAGCTGCAGCCATTGGATTTCTTAGAACTCAGTAATATCGCTCTTTGAAAAGTCTGTACAAACTCCTAGATATGTGCAAGATCTAATCAGATGTCTTGAAAATCAGATCAGCATTTTCTTTTCATATAAAATATAATCCAAAGGACAACTTTAATTTAGAGAGGATATGAAAGTTCATCAGATAAAAAGAAGAATATGGTCAAAAGAAGAAGAAATATGCATTTTCTAATTATCCTCAGTGAAGGAGTTGAGATTTTGAATGTTTACTTCTTCTCTGTATCTATATATAATATTTCAGTAATAGGATATTGAGAAATCACCAGGCATCGCAACCACTCTCCATTCCATAAAGACAATTACAACAGTGCAAAAAAGCATCCCATCAACGCCTACTTTTTCCAAGAAATGGTTGGCTACAGAAAACCCTCTGCCCTAACACTGAACACTCTTTCCGCTTTTGAAAAGTCCCCATGGGCAACCAGATGTTCCAGAACACCAATTAGAAAATCTCCCTACTTCTAAAAATCCCATTGCCAAGAACACTTGCCAATTAGAGATGGCCTTAGTATTTCTTGTTTTTAGCCTTGTAAAGGTTACTCTCCCTTCTAACACTTTTGAATCCCTGTTGAAATGAAATTGATGGAAGACAGGTACCCTGGCAGTATGTTTATAAATATATAGCCTTTGTTAATTTTGTTGCTCTCTTACTCTTGTCTTTGACAGTTGTCTCAGTGCTGAATTTGGATCCTGCCAGATCTACCTGTGATGCAGACTTGGGCTCTTGAGCAGGAGTGGTACCCACCTGGACCCCTTGAGCTTCAACTGCTCCTTCAGTTCCCCAAAGTAGTAAGTCTTCTCTTTGAAGAGTAACTCTGCTGTTTTATTCATTTGTTCATTTCTGGATATTTGCATTTGTTGGAAGTTTCCTGTTTGGTGTAGATCCTTGGTAATTTGCCTCTGCTTGCTGTACCTTTAAATGTTGTAAACTCATGAGGAGAAGAGAGTCTCAAGGTCTAAATCTGTTGTTCCAACCAACTCCCAGGCTGAGGATGTTGTGATTTTCTCCAGACCTGTGTCCTCTGGGAGTAAACAAAAACAAAAACAAAAACAAAAGAAAACTTTGCTCTTGAACACCAATAAAACTGGATGAGAGTCCCTTCCTATTCTGACTATTCATCCCAACAGCTTAGTCTTAATCCACAGGGAGTATGACCTTTGATTTTCCACTGGTGGGGAGGGGTGGGATATAAATTGTCAAATCTATGTTTAGAGGTAACTAAGTTTTATTTAAGGGGCTTGAGACACAAAACACACCAAGCAATTCTTTCCACTGACTGTGGGCAACTCTCATGGGTTCTTCTTAATGTAAACGTCTTTCACCACAGAGAAAACTGCTTTCTATATGTAATCATATTACAATGCTAAGGTTTGTGCCTATTTCTCTAAATGGCAGAATTTCACCAATGCCATTTAGAGAATGCCAGTGAAATGGGTCTCCAATGTCACTTTGGGGAGCATTTCATTTAGCAAATATTATTCATTTGAGAGATATCTTAGAGAAAAGAGGAAAAAATTGCATAGATAGCCCAATGAACAAAAATTTTAATTGGTATATTGAAGCTTCTAAGTAAAATTCCAACTCCAATTTAGCTTCTCTCTAAGATTCTTTGGCTGAGGTTAGAAAAGTTTTTTTGTTTTTTTTTAAAGATTATTTATTTATTTATTTGACAGGTAGAGATCACAAGTAGGCGGAGAGGCAGGCAGAGAGAGAGAGAAGAGGAAGCAGGCTCCCCACTGAGCGGAGAGCCTGATGCGGGGCTCAATCCCAAGACTCTGGGATCATGACCTGAGCCAAAGGCAGGGGCTTTAACCCACTGAGCCACCTACGCACCTCTAGAAAAGGTTTTGATGATATTAAACAGGCGACAGCTTTCTTCTATTAAAACCACGCCCCCTTGTATACCTCACACTTCCTCATAGCCTGTACTTTTCCTCACTATAGCTCTTCAGAACTGCCTTTTCTTCTGTGTTTCCTGAGAATTTTCCTTACAAGCTCTCTGCTACTTCCATCTGCCAATTCCTTTTATGGATCCACTCAAGTCATGAGCCTAGAATGTCCTCACAATTGAATTTATGTTGGTCCTAGGAATAGTTAAAAGCCATTATTGGGGATTTTCCTAAGCCTCAGAAAGACAGACAACTAGTCCATAAATAACTTAGAATCCTGCGCAGGGGCTACAACTTTGGCTTACCTGACTTTCATCAATTAGTCCACATATTAGTGAGTACCTCAGATGTGAAGCTGTGGCAAAGTTGAAACATTTCCTTGCTGAAAAATTATAGCCCTCACCATTGCTAAATGTTGCTTCCTTTTATAATTCCAACTTGGGACAGACAAACAATTATTTAACTAATGGAGGCACATATTATTTAGGAACTACAACAGAATAAATTTATAGTTTCTCCTGTTACTCAAAAACTACACTACATTTACCACCCATAACTTCTAGAAAGGTTAAAAGAACCAATGGCATTCTTGAGCTGAGACTAGCAAAACTCAGAACTACTCTTGAACTGACCCAGCCAAAAGCATGGTCCCTATCTGTTGTGGCTATTCAGTTCACACATTTGCAGGCACCTAAGTTATCTCCCTAGGAATTTGCGACCGGAAGACAGATACACATAGATATTTCATGGCCCACTCTAGCTTTTACTCTTTGACAGATGTGGCAAAATAATGCAAAAGAATCGTGTATTATGCCAGTATTGTCACTGACAGGTCAAAGCTACCCTTTCACAGCATCTTCCTAGGCAGCCTATTCACAATCTTCAAACAGAAGATTCTGTTTACTGGAAAGGCATCAAAACTCACTGGAAGAGTACATATCCGTCATCAGGTTTTTATTTTTCAGGGTGTCAAATGCTATAGGGAAGTCTTAATGGATTGTACAACAGATGATCAGGTATTACTTGACCAGACAACAAAATAGCTTATGAGGATAAAATCTTCAAGGAGATTGATGGCACCCAATAGATTCAGTGATGATGATCTAGTGACAATGAACTAGTAGCCTGAGTCTAGGCCAATTTCTTGATTCTGATAGGAAAAACAAAAACAAAACAAAACAACATTGAAAGGGAGAACTAAGACACCGCCTGCCATGGCAGCCACTTCCATAAGGGTCATTATGACAATTTGACCACAAAAGAGCACCCAGTTCACCCCCACTCGTTCCAGAAACAGGTTGGCCACAGAAAACTCTTAACCCTGAGGTTAAACACCCTTCCTCTTTTGACATTTTCCCAGACTGCTTACGTGTCGTCTTGTAGTCAACCAAGCACTGTACTGAAGTACACCTGAGGTGATCAGAAAGTCTTCCCACCCTTAATTAATTTTGTCTCTGACTTCCTCTGTCTTTAAGAATACCAAATGGAAATATAAACAGCTTTACTTATCACTCGCCTCTTACAGGGACTATGCTTTTTTCCATATCTTGCATTTGATTTTCACAATAATGTGCAATTTAGGTGTTAGTCCTGCTTCATAGACAGAAAACTGTCTATGAAAACTCTCCCCTTTGGAGAGTTACAAGATGTTGGCAGTTACATAGTAAAACAAAAATGCCTAAGAGATTCGCTGGTTAAATAGCATATTGGAGGTAGAGCCAGTACCGTAAGTGAGGAGTTCTGATCTGTAGCTAAGCTTACTTGCCTTGAGACACTAAGAATATTTCTTCTGGATCCACATGGTCTTCTCTCAGGAAACATATATTTTTAGACCCATATCCTGGGAAATTAAAAATATAAAACACAAATTATTCCTTGGGTTACTTTCAGTAATTCACAAGGTCAGACACAGGAAAATACTTAAAGAAAGGTTAGAGCTGTGGGAGAGATGAGGAGGTGTTGGGGAATATGCAAAGTTGTTTTATAAAGTCAAACATTGAACACAGTTATCTTAAGTCTTCAGAGAAGTGACTTTTACAATTTGGGATCAACTTTCAAAATCTGATAAAAGATGAGAATTTCTCCCCAGTAAGATGGAAATCAGTGTACATTATCTATTGGTTAATGGTTAACTGGGTTTCTCTATTGTAATGTTATATTTTTTTCACTGTACTTAATGAGTACATAGGGGGAAATATTTTGAGAATGTGCATATCCTTTTATCTTAAACATTATCTACTGATTTTAGACCCTTTTATTGTGGTGTTTGTCTAATGGTGATTTTCTATTTCTCTATTTCCTTTGACATTTATTTATGGAATTCTACTTTAAGGAAGAACTGCCTTTTCTTTCTCATTTATTCATTTATTTAAAAAAAAGATTATGAATACAGTGGTACTTGGGTGGCTCAGAGGGCTAAGCATCTGCCTTTGACTCAGGTCATGATCTCTGGATCCTGGGATCCAGCCCTCCAACTCCCTGCTCAGTGGGGAGTCTGCTTCTCCCCCTGCTCATGGTCTCTCTCTCTCTGTATCTCTATGTCTCAAATGAATAAATAAAATCTTTAAAAAATATTTGTTTTAAAAAATTATGAATACTTGTCAGCATTTATGACATATATAAGTATGAACTCAAATTATTTATTTTGTCATAAATATTATCTTTTTGTTTTAGTTTTGTATCTATATTCTCTCTCACTCTTTGTAAAATAAATGGAAAATTTTGAAGAAAAGCATATAACAAAACTATGGAAGTAAAATAAAACTCAGATGAAATTACACTCTAAGTGAATTTCAATTACTTTTAAATTTTCCAAAATAGAAAAGTTAAAATTTATGTATGATCTTTGACATACAAGTTGACATATCACCTTAGACAATCCATGACAACCTTACCTTTGATGACAGCAAGTTTTGATGAACTGATTTTGGTAATTCCAAGATTTGCAAAAGTAAGGTTATTTTTTTTTTATATATATATAAGATTTTATTTTTATTTATTTGTCAGAGAGAGAGAGCACACAGGCAGGCAGAGTGGCAGGCTCCTGACTTCCTCTTCCTCCCGCTGCACAGGGAGCCCAATGTGGGACTTGATCCTGGGACACTGGGATCGTGACCCAAACCAAAAGCAGCTGGTTAACCAACTGAGCCACCCAGGCACCCCAAAAGTAAGGTTATTCTTAACAAATGGAGAAAGAGTCCTCATATCTTGCTTTGCAAAATGATGCTAGGTCTATGTCAAAGAACACCATTAAGGTGTTCTGGACAGAAATTCCCAAATAGCTCTTCAATTTTACAGGTATCTAGATTTCCTACCTGCAGAGAAATCAATAAAAATAAATACTTTTTTAAGACTGTTCCAGTAGAATTCTACATCCAATATGTCCTTCTAGTAAAGCATCTTTTTCAAAAGTAAATGGACGTTTTTCTCTCAGGTCTTTTGTGGTGGTGACTAAAGCATGAGAACAGAAGCCATCTGATCTCACAATGCTTTTTTACTGTTACAAAATGAAGGTAAATGGCATATTTGACAATTTCTTTATAATTTGCTTCAAAAAATTGAACTAAATAACATGTTCTATGGAGTGGAAGATATCATCTGACAGAAGCCCTGCTTACATTGTCCTCCTCTGCTTCGCATCACAGAGCAGCTTGATAATTTTCAAGCTCCACATTTTCCCCAAGATTGTTCCAATTCTGCATGGTTCCTTTTCTTGCCAGTAAGATTAGCAGTCTAAGATGCTGTACAATGAGGCTTCACTTTGGTTGTTTTTGAGTAAATTCAAGTTTGTATAAATAAAGATTTAGAAATCAAAATTCCCTCCCCATCACAAACACACACACACACATACACACATGCGCACACACATACACATGCACACTGTCCAGTGCATTGTAAAGATGGCGATAAGTACATTTATTAGCTACATATTTCTTTTGGTATAGATGTTGCAATACAAGAAGCACTGTAATCTCATTTGATACAATGTGAGAGAAAAACTAAATGATTTACAAATGTCAACATGTATCCCTTTTCTAACATTTTACAGCTTCAGCTGATATATGTAAAGAAAGGTTCACACCATTAATCCCAGTGTTTTCCTCTTCCCAATAACTTCTTGCCATTGTGAATTGGTGGTGACTACTAGTACATTTAACATTCTAACCTTCTACTATTTGAAATGATATATTAATAACACAATTTCTATATAATTTAACCTTAAATATTTTCCCATTTCAATTTTCAAATAATAACACATCACAGAAAAACATGTTATTTTTGTGTGTATGTGTGTATGAGTTTGCTAGAATTTTGCTTAATTTCCTGGCTCATCTAAATATATCAATGCCTCTGATCCTTAGTTAAGAGAAACCCATGGCTTGGTAACAGGTTCCTTCTTTGTATGATAGCATGGTATTTGTTGAACCTGGTGCTGTGAGGAATACAAAGGAGGAATAGTGTTTCTGACTGTCTTTCTTTCTTTGTATGGATATCTACACTACATTATGTATAGTGTGTGTATGGATAATATCTATACATTTTATATGTATCTATAATATATACATTATATATTATATATATATTATATATGTACATATAATATATACATATATGTGAATAGGTTTAGTTTTCTATCTATATTTTTTCTCACTCTTTGTAAAAAAATGGAAAATTTTGAAGAAAGCATATCTGTATGTATGTGTATATATACTTATATATACATATATAAGTATATATATGTATATGTATTTCTATATGTATATAGAAATACATATACATATATATACATATATATGTATATATACATATAACATATATATGTTATATGTATACATTTATAAAATTTAAATATTATATATAATAAATGTATATCTAATATAATTTGAAGTGTTATTTTATAGTAGATTTTACAAATAAACACTTGTAGCTCGCATATAGAGGATAGACAATAGATAAAGGATGTGTGCACCTTTGATTATGATTAAGAAGACCTCAGAGAGAAGTGAAGGTTGAATTGAATTTAAGGTAGAAGAAAATTCCATGGAAGGGAATCAATATAAGGAAAGGTATGGAAAGATAAGGTGAAAACTTATATGGGGCATGTGCTCATTGAGTGTTGCATGGCAGGGATGGGAAAGAGAAGGCTAGGCATATCTAAATGGGATAGGAAGATAGATTGTTGAGAATGAGAACAGAAAAACATCTAGCTTCTCTCAAACAGAACCCCCTTTTCAGAGATGTTAGAAATATTTCCTAATTAAAAGGAAAGACTACATTTCACTATT
Organism: Mustela nivalis; assembly: GCF_964662115.1. NCBI lineage: Eukaryota > Metazoa > Chordata > Mammalia > Carnivora > Mustelidae > Mustela > Mustela nivalis. The sequence goes on from NC_139033.1 coordinate 51,068,831, forward strand.
CCTTCAAACTTATCTCTTACGTCACTGGTGTGAAGTAAGTCGGGGGAAATGTGGTTTAAACAGATAAAAGTGTTTTAAGGGGAGGTGAATCATGAGAGACTATAGACTCTGAAAAACAATCTGAGGGTTTTGAAGGGGTGGGGGGGTGGGAGGTTGGGAGAGCCGGGTGGCGGGTATTAAGGAGGGCACCTATTGCATGGAACACCCGGTGTGGTGCAAAAACAAAGAATTCTGTTATGCTGAAGAGAAATTTTTTTAAAAAGTGCACAAAATTAAAAAAAAAAAAAGTGTTTTAAGGAAGTTTGTGCTGAAATCAATCCACAAATAACAACATAGTCTTTTTTTTTTTTTTTATAAACATATATTTTTATCCCCAGGGGTACAGGTCTGTGAATCACCAGGTTTACACACTTCACAGCACTCACCAAAGCACATACCCTCCCCAATGTCCATAATCCCACCCCCTTCTCCCAAACCCCCTCCCCCCACCAACCCTCAGTTTGTTTTGTGAGATTAAGAGTCACTTATGGTTTGTCTCCCTCCCAATCCCATCTTGTTTCATTTATTCTTCTCCTATCCACTTAAGCCTCCATGTTGCATCACCACTTCCTCATATCAGGGAGATCATATGATAGTTGTCTTTCTCTGCTTGACTTATTTCGCTAAGCATGATACGCTCTAGTTCCATCCATGTTGTTGCAAATGGCAAGATTTCATTTCTTTTGATGGCTGCATAGTATTCCATTGTGTATATATACCACATCTTCTTGATCCATTCATCTGTGGATGGACATCTAGGTTCTTTCCATAGTTTGGCTATTGTGGACATTGCTGCTATAAACATTCGGGTGCATGTGCCCCTTTGGATCACTACATTTGTATGTTTAGGGTAAATACCCAATAGTGCAATTGCTGGGTCATAGGGCAGTTCTATTTTCAACATTTTGAGGAACCTCCATGCTGTTTTCCAGAGTGGCTGCACCAGCTTGCATTCCCACCAACAGTGTAGGAGGGTTCCCCTTTCTCCGCATCCTCGCCAGCATCTGTCATTTCCTGACTTGTTGATTTTAGCCATTCTGACTGGTGTGAGGTGATATCTCATTGTGGTTTTGATTTGTATTTCCCTGATGCCGAGTGATATGGAGCACTTTTTCATGTGTCTGTTGGCCATCTGGATGTCTTCTTTGCAGAAATGTCTGTTCATGTCCTCTGCCCATTTCTTGATTGGATTATTTGTTCTTTGGGTGTTGAGTTTGCTAAGTTCTTTATAGATTCTGGACACTAGTCCTTTATCTGATATGTCGTTTGCAAATATCTTCTCCCATTCTGTCAGTTGTCTTTTGATTTTGTTAACTGTTTCCTTTGCTGTGCAAAAAAAAGCTTTTGATCTTGATGAAATCCCAAGAGTTCATTTTTTCCCTTGCTTCCCTTGCCTTTTGCGTTGTTCCTAGGAAGATGTTGCTGCGGCAGAGGTCGAAGAGGTTGCTGCCCGTGTTCTCCTCAAGGATTTTGATGGATTCCTTTCGCACATTGAGGTCCTTCATCCATTTTGAGTCTATTTTTGTGTGTGGTGTAAGGAAATGGTCCAATTTCATTTTTCTGCATGTGGCTGTCCAATTTTCCCAGCACCATTTATTGAAGAGGCTGTCTTTTTTCCATTGGACATTCTTTCCTGCTTTGTCGAAGATTAGTTGACCATAGAGTTGAGGGTCTACTTCTGGGCTCTCTATTCTGTTCCATTGATCTGTGTGTCTGTTTTTGTGCCAGTACCATGCTGTCTTGATGATGACAGCTTTGTAATAGAGCTTGAAGTCCGGAATTGTGATGCCACCAACGTTGGCTTTCTTTTTCAATATCCCTTTGGCTATTCGAGGTCTTTTCTGGTTCCATATAAATTTTAGCATTATTTGTTCCATTTCTTTGAAAAAGATGGATGGTACTTTGATAGGAATTGCATTAAATGTGTAGATTGCTTTAGGTAGCATAGACATTTTCACAATATTTATTCTTCCAATCCAGGAGCAAGGAACATTTTTCCATTTCTTTGTGTCTTCCTCAATTTCTTTCATGAGTACTTTATAGTTTTCTGAGTATAGATTCTATGCCTCTTTGGTTAGGTTTATTCCTAGGTATCTTCTAAAACAACATAGTCTTTTATCCATAGGTTATGTCTGTGCTTTGCTTTCACATGAGAGGGACAGTCCTTAATCAGTGATTTAAAGATGCGACATGAATTTTCTTGCTATGGTCCATACTTCCACCTTTTTTTTTTTTTTTTACCTAGTCAATAAAATTATAAGGTTATTAATTCATGTACCTTTCTAGTCTTATAAAGCTCTACATTCAAACTCATTGCCCAAACACATAAAATGTCTTAAATTCTCCATGTTACACACTGCAGTAGGTTTAAGACAGGCAGTAAGAGGGTTTGTGGGGGAGGAGGTACACTTTATGGCTGCACTGATTTAGTTTAAGCTGGAGACACCAAAGGCTTTCAAATGCTACAAACTTTCTTGAAAGGGAAAGCATTAAAAGCCATTCTGCCTTACTCCCCTCTCATGATGTCGATAAAACATAATTTCCAGGGCTTAATGGTGATCCCCCTGGGAACTTTGAGAACTGTAAAGCATTTTGTTTTGCTCCAACAGAATAGCATTGTATCCTCCTCCTTCCAGCAGTGCAAGCTCCCCAACATCTTCCCACTCCCAACAACTAGAGAAATCAAATGTATCACTTAGTACTTTTCACTAGTCCTTAAAGAATATAGTAGGATGATTTCTTTTTGCTTGATGCACTAAAATTTTTAAAAGTCTATTTGTTGCACATGAAAAGATGAGTATGCCATGCAAGATTAATAAATTAATATGCACAAGATTTGGCTAGATGCCAGCTGCATCCAGAGGAAAATACATGCAAATCACTTTAGCTGGTGGTCCAAGGTGCTGAACCATGTCTGTCTAGGGGCAAGGTCACTGCCTTAAATTGTTCATCTCTGTCTCTGCCTCAGGATATCCCTATCATGGCCATAGTGGAATTGATAACACTACAAGATGCAAGAATGAAACTTACCGAAGGATAGACTCAGACCCCTGAATCCTCAGCAGTTCATGAAAATGAATGTCATCCTCAACTCTGTCTCTCTAGAATAGTTACATAAATACATTTGCAAGGAAGTTATTAAAATGAAGGTGTTTGTGTTTTTCTCCCTTGGCTGTTTGAAAATCAGTGTTTTAAAGTGAAATGGGTAAATCTGTGCCTTCTGGGTTGGTGTACAATGTGGTTATATTTGCTAGTATCTTTCCTACAAACCTTATTCTGAAAAGCCGGACCTATCCTGCACCATAAGTAATATTAGATTGCAAAGCATATAAAAAGAATTGAAGTTGGAAAATATCTCCTCTTCTTTCACTCCATGATACTGGTGGTTGAGCAAGAGATAACTGGGGTCTAAGAGATGGATACTTCAGAAAGCAAGAGGCACGGGAAAGATACTGATTATTGGTTAAAAAAAAAAAAATCAACTCTGTGCCACATAGGAACAGGAGAAATGACACAATGGTTCAGACCCAATGTCCATTCAGAGAAGGATTATATATCTGGTAAGTCCTGGTATTATATTTTCTCTGAAATTATTTTTGTATATATTGGACAAATGCCAAATGCATGGTACATGTTTTTGAGCTTTTATGTACCATATATTTTTAAAGATTTTATTTATTTATTTGAGAGAGAGCATGAGAAAGAGAGACAAAGAGAGAGAGTGGTTGAGATTGAGCAGGCAGAGGGAGAAGCAGGATCCCGCTGAGCAGGAAGCCACATGCAGGGCTCACTGGATCCCAGAATCCACAGATCATGAACTGAGCTGAAGGCCACTGCTTAACCAAATGAGCCACCCAGATGCCCTTACGTACAGAATTGATTGAATCCATTGTCTTATCTAAATGATTTCTGTACCCACTTTTATTTGCAACATACGTTTATTAAATGTACACAATGAAAGAAAGAAAGGAAAGGAAAGAAACAAACAAACAAACAAACTCATTCTTTATGTTACTAAAGAAATGGAGGATTCCATTTCCTAAAATAACTAGAGTATTTGGTAGGAAATATTATGTTGTAAGATTGGCTTCATTTGAATTTATGAATCTGTTAATAATCTGAAATATTGTGGGGATAGCTACTACCATTTAGGTGTGAAAACCAACCCCTTTGTACATGGGTAAGTTAAATGTCCAGTGAGCATCAGAAACACAGCATATCTAAGATAAATCTCACAAGCCTTAAATATTCTAAACACCCAAATGCTTATCTTTTTCTCAGTAAATGGCACTACAGTTCCCCTAGTTGTGTAGGTGAATCTTTCTATCCCTACCACCTCACATAAAACAGTAAGCAATGTAGGCTCATTTTCCCCATACACATCCCAAATCTGTTCTCTTCTCAACAATTATATAGCTACTTGTCTAATGAAAGTCACCAAGGTCCTCTCTCTGCTAAGCAACTGTATTAGCTTTCTAACTCATCCCTTCACTCCCTTCCCCATCCCTGAGTCTCTGTTCTCTATACAGGAGCTGAAGTCATCCTTTAAAAATGCACAGCAGAGGGGAACCTGGATGGTTCAGTGGGGTAAGCCTCTGCCTTCCGTTCAGATCATGATCCCAGAGTCCTGGGATCAAGCCCCACATCGGGCTCTCTGCTCAGCAGGGAACCTGCTTCCCCTTGATTCTCTGCCTACCTGTGATCTCTCTATCAAATAAGTAAATAAAATCTTAAAAAAAAAATGCACAGCAGATCATTTCAATGCCCTTCCCTCAAGTTGCCATTGTTTCCTATAATACTTACTATAAGATCCAAACCCTGAACAATTGCCCACAGGGTCCAGCAGGATCTGGCCCTGTCCAGCCACTTTCATATTCTTATTCTCTCTGCCACACTCTCTCTGTACAGGCCACAGCAGCTTTCCTGCCGATTGATGCTCAGGTAAATTAAGCTCCATTCTGTTCCACTATCTTTGCTCTTCCCTATTATTAGCAGTCTTTTCCCCCAAATTATTGCAAGATTTTTTCCCTCACTGTTTTCATGTCTCTGCTGAATTTTCTCATCCCAATCAAGGTTTTCCAGTTAGTTTATCAAAAATAATCTTTCTGACATCTTGCTTTATTTTCTGTTACATAAAAACTTCACTGCCTAAAATATTATATCATTATGTGCTGTTATTTTGCTGTCAGTCAGACTAGAACATAAATCATATGATGCCAACACTGATTTCCCAGGGTTCAGAAGTGTCTAGTACATAGTAGATGCTCGAAATATACTTACTGGCTGAGTGAGTCAATAATTTTGAATGTACCTATACACAAACTAGGTATGCTGAATATATTGAAAGACTTTTATCAAATCCGAAGACCAGAATGCTAGTTCAGACTTGTCTCTATGTAGCTAGGTGAGGAGTTTTAGATGTTACTTTACCCCTCCAGGGTTCCATTCTCCATGAGTATGTAGCACAGGTGTCTTGGGCTACAACATTGTGGGAATAAGTATAGATTCCAATAGTCTCAAGGCTTTGCTGCAGAAAGCCCTTACAAAACCAACCGATTGTCATCTTGCCGTTTTTACTTTTTCCCCTTCAGTGTATAATGAATCTCTACTGTTGCACAAAAAGTGACTGGAATATAAGAACACCCACCAAAGCAGCTATCACTCCTCCAGGCCCCCAGCAAGAGGACTGAATCCTTCAGGGCTCTAGGCCTGGATGTTGCTGTACTATATGCTGACAATGCCCAGAGGGAACTGAGTGAAATATACATTTTTAATTATTCTCCTATGAAAACCCATTTATTCCACAATTCTGGGAATCTGAGAAATAGACATACCTTGTGTGCTCCCTACTTTGCCCTACCAATGTTTTGTCCTTGATTTTCCCCCATATGGGAGGGCGAGTCCAGAGTTGCTCACTATGGCACGCATCTGATGAAAACCTAAAACCTAGGGTGTACATAACTAAAGCTCAAGCTGAGAGTGCTACCGAAAATAGGTGGATGGCATCTACATCTCTCAAAACATGTAAAATTTGTAATGGAAAGCCAACATGTCTGTGAGATTTCTCTCATTCTAATTCATCAGCGCAAGTTTAGGTAGTTTCATATTTGCATTGCTAATAGCCCTCCCTCAAAGTGTGTTGACACTGTAGGTTTTCAGAATTTCTTTTTTCCCATTTGTAAAACTTTGCAAGGTAGCTAACTTTTTAAAATAGGTTTTAACACCTACATAGTTTTTCGGAATTACTTAAAAATCTCAGGAATTTCATATTATCTCTACTTATTTATTTAATTATAGAAGGACATCCTTTGGCAGGTGTGGTGATAAACCTTCTGGAAGCCACTGGAGGCAAGCACCTGCTTATTTCTAATGTTCACTTCTCTTCCACCCTGCCTGTAGAAGAACATCCTTCTAGAGGAAAACTGGAGGTTTCTGTCAATCAAAATGTCAGAAGAGCCTTCTGCAGCCAGGTGCCTCCCTCTCCTCTCCCTTCGCCAGCTGGTCAGTGCCTTCCCCTCAACTTGCTCGGAGGCCTTGAAAGTTCAAGAGTACACTTTAGTCACCACTCCCCCGCCCAAAAAGTACAAAGAAAAATGCATAATGTATGATCATGGTCAAACTAGTAAGAATTAAAGTAAATGGTGTGATATAAATAGGGTTTCAAACAGGTTTAATAATTCCACAATTTGTTATACAAAGTCAATTTTTCCACTTACAGAGCAAAGTTGCCTGGTGGGTTTATTGGTTCACTCCTTATTAGGTATATATCATTTTTATTGTTTCACATTTTTATCGTTTATTAAAAAAAAGACAGCACTCATGAATAAAACATTTTGGCTTCAGGCTGCCATACAAAGAGGTTGGTCAGAGGGATTATACCATCCTTGATTTAAAGTGATAACGGAACATACAAAGTAAAAATAGCATAGTATCCGACAGGATAGCAGCATAGAGGTGGAGTTTGCCAAACTGCAAAGAGACATTTGTATCTCAGGTAGATTCCTCAGCATCAGTCTCTTGGTTTTCTTTATCCCTGTGGATAGGACCTCTCTCAAGTGTAGTATCTATTTTTCTTGGTCATTTGGTGACCATGATCCCCTTGTCCACATTGAATTATCGTGGCTTCTTTCCTACTCATTTTCATCACACAGGATGGTGATGCATCTGAAGTGCCGGTCACGTGCTGCTAAGAAAGAAGTGGAGACATGTAGCCTGATGAAAGTATTTAATTTTAGCACTTCTCAATCACTCTGCACATTTGAGAGTTCATAGCTAAGCATCATCAAGAGTCAATTAGAACTCTATGAGTAATATTTCTATGTATTCACACATTAATTTGGTTGGGATATGTGATATGCTTATCTTATTCCAGAGAGCTCTGGGGATGTCATCAGCGGGAAGTCCTTAGATGTTGTCTGGGGCCTTGTGACTATACCAGGAGAAACAGTGCATCATTAGGCCAATTTGCCAGTTTTGTTTTGTCAGTTTTGTATCTGCACCAGGAGTTAGGCTAACCATATGGTTCTAGCTCAGAGCTGTCTGCTACTGTAATGGTGACCTTTGTAGAGCTAGGAGCTAGTCATGGCAAAAGAGACACTAGGGAATAGCAGAAGGAAAATAGTAAGGTGGAAGGTATTTTCTTCTAACTCTGCCTTTCAAGCTTAACAATTATGTTTTCTCTTCAGAATTCATTTTCTATCACTACCATAAAAATTTTTAAAGTATATTTTTAAAGAAAAAAGGAATATAAACTAATGATGTTATCCATTTTTCATAGTTGATGAATTTGACTGAGGAAATTGCTGTTACATGGCAGAAACCATTGATAGAACAAGCAAGGGGACACAGTTGTTGCCTTTCAAGCTGATGGTTTTCCCTAGCTACATACTTTACCCATGTATCTCTAATCCTGCAGTTATTTTAAATTTTCAAGATTGTTAATTACTATAGTTTTAATTTATCTTAATGAATTAGAAACTAAGCAAAATAATGAACCCATTTAAAATTAAAAGCCAATTACACACTGATACTTGGAGTACTATAAACTATCTTATTTCATCTCATCTTATCAACTCTTCAATAGGTAGTTTTTTATTTAAATTAGTATTTTATTTAATTATTTGCACATGAACCTGGATTTTGGTGGTGGTGGTGGTGGTGGTGGTGGTGGTGATAATGACTGGAAATTAAGTAACATATGTAAAAACCTTTGGTAGTTTGCTAAATTAAAAGACTCTCCAGGACTGTAAACTATGTTAACTTGTAAGAGATTAGCATGTATTGAATACACAGTCTTGTTTTCTCATAAATTGCTAATAATATTCCATTACCCTGTAGAGCTCAAGCTCACAGGTCCCATATAGCAATTTATTTAATGTGCTGGAGGCAATGGAATCTGCTTTTAATTGGATTAATTTCAATTTCAAAAAATTAATCAAGTCAGTCTGTCACGCAAAAATCAACTCAATCAATCATCTTGACCACTGCCACTTGCCAGATTCATGTGATATTTAACTGAAATATGATGGAAATGTCCAGTTTTTCTATTTCTGTGTATGTGATATAAAAAATCTAATCACTAGAACAATATTTGGCCAATTTGGGGCCTTACCTATGTACCCCAAAACAATCAATCAGAAAAGACGAGACCCATTGGAAAGCGTTGGTTTAGGTGCCCTGGTTAGGTTTTGTCCTAGAATGAGAAAAGGAAAGCATAATTTCCCATAATCCTGGATAATACACAGGCTAATTGGGGAGCCACCGTGTGTAATTGAGCCATTCTGAAGAGACGATCTACTTGCAGTATTTATGAGAAAGAATCTTACCCAGAACATAGCATAAGGGAGCTCCCAAACTTGTCTAGCTTATCCCTGATGAAGCAAACCCATAGCTTGCCTTGGAGAAGAGGTAAATGGACATCATACAGGGACAACTGCTAGCATCAGCAATGTGTTATAAATGCAATCTGTCAAAACCTTCCCTGAAGAAACAAAACTTAAAGACCTAACATATTCTCAAAGCCTAAAAAAGATGATTTTTTTTTGTTGTTGTTTCTGTGTCAACATAATCTCTTGGCTTCTTCAGAAATGAGTACAGGTTCCCTTTGAAGGTCTATTCCTCCAGAGAAGTCCATAGTAAAACATAAATTTTACATGTATAGAGTTTCTTTATATTATTTTCTTGAAATTTAAGTTCTTCATTTACTTCCAAGTTATGTTGAGTCTTGTATAATTAGTCTAATATCAATATATTGATAAACAAAGGCTATTATTGATGAAACATTGTGAAAACCATAAAACAGATATATCATCTCATATATAATTTGATAGAAGTTTTGGAAAATAATTCTGGGTCATCATGCCATAAACGCATAATATATTGTCTGAATCTTTTCAGTTGCAAGACTTTTAGGTTAGTTACCTTTATAAATTTAGGAAGTGATATCTAAAATCTTTGGGGTCATATTCAGTGCATGTAAGAAATATAAGAAAGTGATTGGTTTTTGAGAATATAAATGGGAAACAAATCAATTATTTTCCATTTCCATTTTCTTATGTATAAATGAAATAGAGCTTCATAGAGAGAAGAAGGTGGAAATAGTGTTGAAACTGGCTTCTGACAGAAGTTCCATTTCTGTTTTTAACAAATGAGGTATAGGCATTTATGATGAAGATGAATAGGGACTATATGGAAATGTCCATTGTTCCAAATTCAGACTGGCAAATTTCCATGTAAATGGTAAATAGCAGGTGAGCTGAGCTAAGGTGAAATTAAATCCATCAGCCCACTAATAGGAACACAAAAAAGATGTGCCTTATCCATGTTCCTCAGTAATCATGTCACTTAAAAATCAAACAAATCCAAGTCATGAACTCTGTCCTTCTTTCTCCCATGTTAGAAATGTGAAATTTATTGCAAAATTGTGGTGTATGTGATGTGTGTGTATAGATGTATGCTTGTACTTCAATATCAGATACTCAGAATATACTCACAACATCGATGTTTTAGCAAATACATATTCTTAGATTTCTCAAAGACTATTCTTTTTATTATTACTTAAAATAAAAATTAGTAAAAAACTGTAAATGTCTCTAATATGGGAGTAGGAACACAGAGCTATGTGGTATCTATAAGATAAGATAAGATATTTAATCAAAACTCGAACTTTAAAAAATATGCAATATGGGGTGCCTGGTGTCTCAGTGGGTTAAGCCTCTGTCTTTGGCTCAGGTCATGATCCCGGGGTCCTGGGATCGAGCCCCACAATGGGCTTTCTGCTCAGCGGGGAGCCTGCTTCCCTTCCTCTCTCTCTGCCTGCCTGTCTGCCTGCTTGTGATCTATCTCTGTCAAATAAATAAATAAAAATCTTTATAAAAAATATGCAATACAAGACATTGTTCATGACATAAAATTCCATGCAAAAAACACAACAGTCTGTATGTGGAGTAGCACAATTTTTAATACATAAAAATTGCATGAAAATGAAAACAGGATATTTGGAACATTGTTTACAAGTAATTCTCTAGAATTATGGGATTCTAGACCATGAAATTATAAGTAATTTTCTTCCTTTTGAGTCTCCTAAGTTTAACATTTTCCAAAATCCTTTACACAAATACAGTATATATTATATTTATAATTATAAACACTTTAAAATATATGTAATATACAATTAACTACTGTAAAAGTCTTATGAGAAAGTGTCTTCTCTGAGTGGCTCATGCAACTCATACCTTCACTTTTGGAAAAACAGGTCTGAGGTCATCTTTCATTTCCATTCATGTAGTGATGCTACTTTTTTTTAAATGTGAGGAATAGCATTATGATTTTGCCTATTATCTCTATTAGATCTCTTGGCTCCAAACATACCATAATTAATTCTAATTTAAAAATTAGTATGTAATATATAATATTATACACACAAACACACCCCACTGGCTGATGCAGTGGGTTAAGCATCTGCCTTCAGCTCAGGTCAGGATCTGGGTCCTGGGATCAGGCTCCACATCGGGCTCCCTGCTCAGTGGGGAAACCTTCTTATCCCTCTCCCATTTCCCCTGCTTGTGTTCCCTCTCTCACTTCCATCTCTCTGTCAAATAAATAAGTAAAATCTTTAAAAAATGTATATGTATCATCTCCTATGTGTTAGATACTCTTATTGGAACCGAGGATGCACTTGTATTGGAGGCAGAATTTGAGGTTTGTAGTAGAGTTAGTATTCTAGGTGAGGAGTCTGAAAAGAAACAAGTAAAAATATTTCCCAAACTATATCTGTATTTATTTAGGTATCTATATATTTATATAGATCTATTCCTATTTATTTATCCACTTATCTATCATTTCAAGTGATAAATTATGTGAACAAAAAATAAAAGAGACTTAAGAGACAAGCGTGGTAGGGTGAGGATGGAGTCCAGATGGGCTGGACAATGAAGACATCCTGATGTGTTAACATTTGAGGTAAAACTGAGTGAATCAAGGAGTAAAGAATTAAGAAGGATTAGGATAAGAACATCTCAAAAAGCAGAAATAGAAGTGAAAGGCCCTAAGGAAGAAGTCAGTTTAACATTTGGGGAAAAAAAAAAAAAAAAAAAACTTGGAGGACATTATGGCTTTGCAGAGCCTAAAGGTAAGTAATAAGGACATCATGTTAGAAAAATAGGTAGAAAAAAGATTATAGGGAACGTCTAGGCCTTGCTAAAAAATTACAACTTAATTCTAAACATTATGGGAAATAAATGGTAGGGTTTTAATAGGTAGTACTGTGATACAATTTATATATTACTTAGATCATTGATTTATTATGTAGAGGGGATGTGTCAAAGACAAGATAAGAAGAAAATTAAAAGACTTATCGCAGCAGTCAAGAATGAAGATGATAGTGGTTTGAGCTAAAGAAGCAGTAAGGAAGGTGGCAAAAATTGCCCAGGTTCAGAACATATTTATGTAAGATATGAAGGAATAATAGGCGGAGGAATCAACATTCACCTATAGACTTTTTTGTCCAAGCATCTGGGTTAATGATCTATTTACCAAAATGGAAAAGCCTGGAAAGGACAGGTTTAGGTTTCTAAAAAGGAATCCAGAAATTAGGCACATTAATTTGGGTGTGTGTATTAGATATTTGGGGGGAGGATAATAAGAAGATACTAGAATATTTAAGTTTGGAACTCAGGAAAGAGATTGAGCTAAAAAGATATGCTTGGGAATAAAAAATATATAAATGCAACTTAGAAGAAATACTGAAAATAGGTAAGGATTTAGGGCATTCACCATCAAACGCTGATGTTGCTCCAGAGAGGGGAGGATACTCTGGAACTAGAAAGGACAGTAAGATTTGCAAAACTGTATCAGTTCGGCAATGAGAAAAATGTCTGAAGCTAAAGATAAAAAGAAATTTTGACCTAATCTTAAGTTTTCAACATCTGAAAACTAAATTGCACAGGCTGACTATTGAGCGAAATCATAACCTAGCGTAAGTGCATATCCTGCCCCCAAAATGTAATTATTCTAATTACATGGCAATTACAGTATATCCACAGAGTAAATTACCTAGTTATTGGCATCCTGTGGAATAAAGTAATCTAGCAATTTGCTCTCAATGACGACACTACATTGCAGGTTTTAAGAGCAAGTAACATGATTTCTTATCTGTCATTGTTCCCTAACCCTTAGGTTTCTTAATTGGCATCTTTTCTAGCCTTCTATTCTCTTCCCCAAATTAACAAACTCTATTTTATAAAAATATATCTGTTCATTTTTGTTTCCTGATGGTATTAAAATTCATTTTATTATGAATTATTATACATATTACAGTGAAGTCATATATGAAGACTGGAGTCAGTCTTGTAAGATGTTTAATCCTGCTGAAATGACCATGTTACTATCCAGCAGCTCTAAAAGGATGATTTTACCTGATTGTCTGGACTCCTGTGTTTTTTTGATCAGGATTATGTAGTCATTTCTTTAGACTCTAGCAAAGTAGTTGAGAATAAATTTCTATTCTGTATTGAATAATTGGTATGCAAGCAGAAATCTACACTTTTCCTGGAATAAGGAATTAGAATATAAAATCTGGGACTGCCAGAATGTCTGAAAATTGACAGGGGAGATCCCTGAATTGGAGCAGTTACAGAGAGAGGTGTCCCAAAATTTGTAGAAAACTCTGCCTAACTCAATAAGTAACTTTTCATTGACAGACCCACAGAGGAGAATATAGGGCCTAGCAGAAGATAACTAGCTAAAATAAGTGAGTAGGGATTTGAGTTACTGCATACCAAAAGGATTAGAGTTTGGAGTTTAGCTTCAGTCAAGTTAACCAACTGTTAGAATAAAAAATAGATTTTTTCGTGTAAACCTGGTGATTCACAGACCTGTACCCCTGGGGATAAAAATATATGTTTATAAAAAATAAAAAAATTTAAAAAAATGGCAGGTTTGAGGACTAAAGAGAAAAGATTAGATTAAGCAGAGGGTTTCCTCTGAGAAGATGCCAACCTAATAACATAAAAACTCTTTCAGAGTTTCAAAGATGACATTTGAATGCCAAGAAGACTTGCCAAAAACATGTCTAAGTTTACATCATTGACTCAATATAGACAGAGGTGGCAATGCAGATCTTTAGGCTTGCAATAAAAATTCAAAATTAGATATGAAAAAAAAATAGAATTTTTCAGAAGGAGATAGCAGAATCCAGAATCCCTACAACATGTCTTCCAAAATTTCCAAATATTGGATCAAAATTTTTAAGCATATGAAGAAACAGTAAAATGTACCAATTGTCTAGAGGAAAGGCAATTGTTAGAACCTTACATTGAGATGACCCAGATATTAAAATTACTGGGCCAGAATGTTAACACTGCTATTATAAACATGCTTAAGGACCTAAATGAAAATATACTTATAATGAATGATTAGATGGAGAGTTTCAAAGATAAATGGAAACTATAAACAGAAAAGCTAAATGGAAATTCCAGAATTGGAAACTATAATGTCTGGGGGAAAAAAAAAATCCCAGACAGACTTTGCATGTTCATGAAAGAAGAAGAAAATATCCAGCAAAGCTGTGTAGAGAAGTCAATTAAAAAGATCCAATAGAATAGGAATTAAAAGATTAACAAATATATTTTTTCATTTTTATGTGCTTATTTGTCATTGCTGGTGTTCTTTATGCATGTCTATAGCTTCAGGTTTTCATCTGATAACATTTCTTTTCAGCCTAAAGCATTCTTTAAAGACATGGACTTTTTAAAGAAAAAGATATGTCATTCTCTTGTGAGTGATGACTTTTCCACTATATGCAGATGCTATACATATGACAGCATAAATAGTGAAAGGAGTGATTATTACAACAGTACTGTGACAAGTTTCTTGCAATACATAATGTTCTACAATATTTACTCTAAATTTTGTGTTTTTTTAAAGGATACATTTTAAAATTTCAGAACAACTACTAGAGAATGCAATGATCTATAGTAAAAATCCAATGGACAGACAGATTAAATAGAATATGAAAACAATATGTGTTTAACTCAAAAGAAAGCATAAAGAATCAATAGAAGAAAAGAATTAGAAAAAATGAGAAAATTGAAGAACTAAATCCAACAATATCAGTAATTGCATTGTACGTAATTGAGCTAAAAAATTACGAGCCCTTGTGATAAGGTAGATATTGTGAAATTAGATGTAAACCAGTTCTATGTGCATTCTAAAATATGACACAGATAGGATAGAAATAAAAGGATATAAAAGGACATACTATAAAAATAGTAAGCATAAGAAGGTTATTAGTTTCTTACCACTGCCATAACAAATTATTACAAATTTGTTCCTTATGATAATAAAAATGTATTATCTTAGATTTCTGGAGGTAAGAAATCCAGAGTAAGTCTCACTGGGCTAAATTTAAGGTATAAGCAGGACTGCATTGCTTCTAGAGTTTTTAGGGGAGACTTTATTCCCTTGCATTTTTTCAGGTTCTAGGAGATGTCCCCATTCCTTTTCTTGTGGCCCACTGCTGTCTTAAAATCAGGCAATTAAATCCTTCAGACTTTTGCACGTGTCCTGCTACTTTTACTTCTCTGACTCTGACCCTCTTGGTTTCCTGTTTCACTTATGAGTTCTTATAATTACATTGGGCCCACTCAGATAACTCAGTTTAATCTGATTATCATAAGGCCAGCTAATTAACAACTTAATTCTATCTACAACATTGATTTCTTTTGCATATTCATAATCTGTGGGGATTGGTAAACATACATCTTTGATGGGTCATTACTGTGCCTACCATAGCTGGGTATGCTATGTTAATATCAAACAACATAAACTACTAGAAAAAATTATTGTGAGAGGTGAAAAATATTTGACAATAATAGAAATTTACTTC
This sequence comes from Mustela nivalis, assembly GCF_964662115.1. Taxonomy (NCBI): domain Eukaryota; kingdom Metazoa; phylum Chordata; class Mammalia; order Carnivora; family Mustelidae; genus Mustela; species Mustela nivalis. The sequence continues at coordinate 51,084,255 of NC_139033.1, forward strand.
ATCAGAAATTAAAAATTTACCACATCTTTCTCAGTAATGGATATAGAACATTTAGACACACAAAAATCAGTAAGGACTGACGATGTGAATAACACAATTAGACACTACAGCCTATTTGATAGCTATTGAAAACTTCAGAAAATAACTGCAATATATACATTGTTTTCAAGCACAAATGTTATTTTCACCCAAGATATGTCATTTAAGAGAAGACTTGATATTTTTGAAAACTTTGAAATTCTCTGTTAGAGAATATAGCATATTATCTGATTATAATGAAAAGAATTAGAAACTATTCATATACAAACCTAGGAAACAAAATTCCCAAACATATTCGAACTTAATGGCATACTTTCAGATGACCTATATGCAAATAAGAAATCACAAACAAATTACAAAATGTTGTAAACAAATGATAAAATAAAACATATAAGCAACATATTATTGTTTATAAACATATAAACATATAGTATATCCATGTGCAGCTAAATGGTGCTTAGAGGAAAATTTATATTTTAAATATTCTAATTAAAAAAAGAATTATTAAAAATCAATTACTTAGTTTTAGAGAAAACTAAATCAATTATTTAGTTTTAAAGTAAACTAAAACCAAAGTAACTAGAGAGATACAATAAATATAATAAATAGAAAATAATAAAATGGAAGACAATTTAGAGAAGTTGAACTAAAAGATGGCTATTTGAAGATTAACAGCTAACAGGATGATCAAATGGAATAATAAGAGTGAAAAATTGGTTATCTCTATAGATACTACATATTAGAAAGATAATATAGTACAAGTATTAATAATATTCTGCCAATACATTTGAGGTATCAGATGGAATGAACAAATTCTTAGGAAATCACCACTTATAACTTAACGTGAGATTAAATAGAAAATCTCAAAAGCTCTGTATCTATTAAACAAAGTAAATTAGTTATTAAAAACATTCTAAAGAATCCTCCAAGATTTAATGTTCAAATATTTAAGAAACAGTAACAATTTAAGGACTATTTTTTTTCAGAGAATGTAGAAGGTAGAACACTTCCTAACTCATTTTATAAGACTAGCATAAGCCTGATATCAAAATAAGTGAAAAGGAAATTTCACATTAATATATCTTATAAATATTTAAAAAATATGTTAACAATTTATATACAGCAATCTGTGAAAAGGATAGAACATTATGTACAAGCAAGATTTATCCAAGGAATTCAAGGACAGTTTAATGAGGTATATGCTTTATCTAGGTGTGTATAAAGCATATACATGGGTATATGAATTTTTCAAAACTCTGACTTGTTCACTCAAGAATGATGCATTTCATTTTCTGTGAATTTTACAAAAAATATTAGCATTTTTTGATATTTATATTTTACTTACTGAACTCTATTTTTTAGATTTGTTTTTTTTCAGGGGAATGACGATATGGTTCAGCAATTCAGAAACTGCTTTAGGTTTATTCTTCTTACGAAATTAAATGAAAATAGTAAGGTTAGTGGGAATCAGAATTGTCACTGTTGGAGAAAGGATTGACATCACAAAATGGGAAGATAACTCTGTGTTAAGAAAAAGTTCAAGAAGTTTAAAGATATCAGAAGAAAACAAAAGATTAAATGAAGGGGCTTGTGTTGGTCAAATCTAGCACAATTTGATCAACCAAAGAAATAATATTATATTTTGACAATAATAAACATAGAGTGGATTAGATGATAGTATTGTGATTAATGTTTAATTTTCTAATTTTGATAATTGTATATTGATAAGGTAAGAGAATACACTTCTAAAAAAACTAAATGGGGGTGCCTGGGTGGCTCAGTGGGTTAAAGCCTCCCTTGGGTCCTGGGATTGAGCCCCACATTGGGCTCTCTGCTCTGCAGGGAGCCTGCTTCCCTCTCTCTCTCTGCTTGTGATCTCTGTCTGTCAAGTAAATAAATAAAATCTTAAAATAAATGAATAAATAAATAAATATTAAAAATTTAAAAAAACTAATGGAAATATTTAGTTGTAAAGGAGCTTGATATCACAATTGATTCCACAATAAACTTATTTGAAATTCATTTACATATATACGTGGACATATACTCACATACACACGCAGACAGGAGAATGACAAAAACAGATGAGTCAAAAGGAAAATAACTGGTTATTCTGGAAAAAAACAAAAAAAACACAACAAAACCCAGGGAATAAAATTCCCTGTGTTATTCTTGAAAGTTTTCTTTAAGTATGAAACAGAATAAAAATAAAATGTTACACACACAATAAAGCCTAAGGCTATTGCTACTTTATTGGGTTGAAATATACACATTAAAACTCACAGAAAATTGGTCATTCTGAAACCAAATATCAGAAAATTATATAGGTTGATTTTCTTTTTTTAAGAAGAGCAGGTGTAGCTTTCATGAGTGTGATTGACAAGTCTTAGAAATGAATTTCTTTTCTCCAGAGGACAATTGCACTAGCCCTGTACCACTTCTGTTAATCTGCTTCAACCTTGGCCCTAGTTGCCACTGAAAATGAGAAGATAGTTTTGCCTTTGGGGCCTATTCCATCCTTAGATCCTCTGCATAGGCTGACAACTAGAAGGGCAAGTGAATGTGTTTTGTGATCTGTACACTTGTCTATTGGGAACAGAGTTGAAACTCTGATATGTTTCACATGCCTCTGAGAAACAGGGCTGGGAAGATAATGATTCCACTACACTATTCATCTAGTTTGAGACTGAACCCGGGTATGAATGTTGGGAGGAAAATTAGCATGTTTTAACTGCTTTGGTTGTGGTTTAACTCAACACACATTCATTAAGACCCTGCCAAATCCCTAACTCTATGCAAGTACAGTGGAGAATAACAAAGAATATGTAGTACCTGATTTTAACTGCTTAGATGCAATTTGGGAAGAACGTAAGGCATAGGACTAAAATAATAATTAATAAGTTATAGATTTATGTGCTCAAAATGTATAGTCAAGGTTTCTATTTCTTAAATGTCTGACTTAACCATAAATTTTAACTTTCTCCCTCTTAAATACCCGTTCAAATAATCAAAAATATAAAAATTCTCAAAATAAATGAGAATATTGGATTAGAGCAAGAAACAAAGATGAATGCCATCCATGTGTACTAAGGCCAAGATATAACAATTGCTATCATTTATTGAGCAATTCCTATGCATCACACAGTATGCTGCACGCTTCACATATATTGTTTTATTCTTTAAGAATCATTTTACATCAGGGACACCTGGGTGACTCAGTTGATTGGACGACTGCCTTCGGCTCGGGTCATGAACTTGGAGTCCCAGGATCGAGTCCAGCATCGGGCTCCCAGCTCCATGGGGAGTCTGCTTCTCCCTCTGACCTTCTCCTCTCTCATGCTCTCTCTCACTGTCTCTTTCTCTCAGATAAATAAATAAAAAATCTTAAAAAAAAAGAATCATTTTACATCAAATTTACTTGAGAAATGTGAGACTTTAGTTAAATAACTCACTCAAAGTCATAGAAGTTATAGAGTTCTCTCCTGAGTCATCATGTAATAATACAGCATCATGGAATGGAAGGGGAGATTATAATTTGTATGTTTGTATATGCACAGGAGACATGTGACAAACATCTAATAAATGAGTGTTAAAAAACTCTTCCACTAGTGGACAATAAAATTATAAGAAATTGTTGAAAATGTGTTGTAGATTAATTGATAGTGATTTTTTTCCATAGAAAATACATAAAATAATGATGTCTCACAATTGATTGTAATTCAGATTCAATAAAATTCAAGAAGTATAACATCCTAAGAGTTTAATAACCATGAGGGTTATTGAATTATGAATACCTTGAAAATAATGTATAATTTTCATATGATTCAAACTTTTTCAGAGCTTAGGAAAAGTAGGAAATATTCCCACTCTTTAAAAAATTTAAGCAACACTGAAATGGTAAGTGTCTTGGACAAAGATAAATTTTGCTAAGATGAAAGTAGCAAAAGAAGCTTGTGGGATACACACAGGAATCCTAAATAAAATATTGTCAAATAAATTAATCACTATAGATAATAGACCATGACCAAGGAGACTTTAATCCCAATTAGCAAAAAAGGAGGTCTATTAATATAATTTACCATTTTAGTATGCCTAAGAAGGAAAAAAAAATATCTTCTCAAGGGGTTCCAAAAGACATTTGATAAAATTCATATTTACTCCCCAAAATACACCAAGAATATGTAATATCTGCCCAAACCTTTATATTTGGTGAAGAACTAGTACAATATATACCATTAAAAATAAGACAATATCTGCCTAAAACAATTTTATATAACATTTTGAAGGTAGTCTCAATACAATAACATCATAAAAGAACATATACAAATATTGAGGAGTTGACACAAAATTTTATTTAATATTATAAGGTATTATACTTGAATATCTCAAGAAATAGAAACCTTACCAGATCAAGATATAAGTTGCTTCTCCATGAGATAAATAGACCATCTTTACATGACTATTTGTTAGACAATTCCATGAATAAAGTCCGAAATCACAAATGAAGTAGAAAATGTACCTTATTGGTGGGGCTTTTGCCCTATTTGATTTTTAAATTTATACAAACTTTTTATAAGAACTAGAAAACTGAAAGTATGAAGCCATTATCTTTCCATATTTCTCTCTATTTTCTCAATTCTTTCTACCAGGTAACACTAAGGTTTTCTATTGTATGGGAATAATGGCAGTATTGATCTATCTTTTTTGATGTCTTGGGTTACAGGAATAGTGATTTTATTTGAAAAATAATATTGTCTAAGGAAATTTGCACATACCTTATTAGAATAGTCACAGTTGGTCCTTGGCTTCTAGATTTTGTAGGTGTTTGTAATTGGTTAATCACTGAAACACAGGAATTATAGGACCCATGAGAGAATTGCTGTTAGAGTAATAGAGTAATAAGTATTTTGGTGTGGTGTATGCTTTCCATGGTAAAGGGCTTTGGTAGACAGTATGACCTCTCTTAGATGTTTACATCCTAATCACTGGAACCTGTAAATATGTTTAGTTACATAGTAAAAGGTGCTTTACGGAGGCATTAAGAGTGCTCTAAATTAATCACATGAACCCTTGAAAGCAAAGAGCTTTCTCCAGCTATAAACAGGAGAGAAAAGGCAGAAGTGAAGGTCAGAAAGATTCAAAGTGTGAAGAGTGTTTTACCCACTATGGGTGGCTTTAAAGACAAAAGAACATGAGCCAGGTAAAGCAGAAGGGGAAGGGGATGGCAGCCTCTAGAAGATGAGAATGATCCTGGGCTCTCAGCTGTCAATGAAAGAGGAATCTCAGTCCTACCCCCACATAGAAATACATTCTGACGTGAAGGAACCTGGACATGGATTCTTCCTCAGACCCTCACTAAGTAGCAAGGGTCATTCAACAGCTTGATTTGAGCTTCATGAGATTCTAAGCAGAGTACCCACCTGAGTATCCCAGACTTCTGACCTATACAACTGTGAGATAATAGATTTGTATTGTTTTAAGCCACAAAGTTTGTGGTAATTTGTTGTAACAGCAAGAAAGCTCAATGGCAAATCAGTAGCTACATAGAATTTATTTCTAGATGAAATTAGAATGAATGGCAGGAAGATTGAAAGATAAGAGCAGAGAAAAATAAAATTATATAAAGTCTATTAGTGAAAAAAAACAGTACAGTAATTACATACAAAATATAATTTGTGTATGAAGCATTAAAAAGAGTAGAAATAAATAGCTGATATTTATTAAACTCCAATCCATAAGTAACATTAAAATTAGAAGACTTTAGAGTATCTAACAGAACAGTTTTAAAATCTGAGGTATAAAAAGCAAAAACTTGAACTTCTAAAAAAAAATGGGAAAAATCTAAAATTAAAAAAGGAGGCACCTAAGTGGCTCAGTCAGCTGAATAGCTGACTCTTGATTTTAGCTCATGTCCTGAGACTGAGCTCCAGGACAGACTATGCGCTCAGCAGGAAGTTCCCTCACTGGAGATTCTCTCTCTCTCTCCTTTTGCCCTTCCCCGCCACTGCACATGTACATTCACTCTTTCTTTCAAATGAATAAATATTTTTTTAAGATCTCAAATAGAAAATAAGAAATTTCTGGGTAAAGTGATCTGAAGTAAGTAAAGATACTGTAGAAATTTAAACAAGCAAATAGAACTTAGAACAAGCATAGGATTTACATCAGAATGGACTGAGTTCAAGGCCATAAAAAGAATCACAACAAATACCAAAGATTTGATATCAGCATGTTTTATTCAGCACAACAGTTAAAAATTAAGAAAAAAATCAAATATCTGAGAATAAAATTAAAAAAATGAAAATACCATTATTTGGAACATAATCACAATAAAAATAAATACCTATTTTCTTCAAAAAGTGATTTGAAAAGACAGTTATAGTTTTAAGTGCATATATTAAAAAAATACATGTGCAAGAGAGAAGAAAAATTGAAAATGTATGCACTTATTAAATCAATTAAAAAAAAACCAAAATAAATCCAAAGAATGGAAAAGGGAAAAACATAAAATTAAAAGCATAAATGGGGGGTGCCCGGGTGGCTCAGTGGGTTAAAGCCTCTGCCTTCAGCTCAGGTCATGATCCCAGGGTCCTGGGATTGAGCCCCATATCGGGCTCTCTGCTCAGCAGGGAGCCTGCTTTCCTCTCTCTGCCTGCCTCTCTGCCTACTTGTGATCTCTATCTGTCAAATAAATACATAAAATCTTAAAAAAAAAAAGGAAAAAAAATAAAAGCATAAATGGTAGAAATAAAAGGAACAAATCCCCAAATAGGGTTGATAAATAAAAACAAAGCTCCCCACCACCAACAAACACCCAATTAAAAGTAAAAAAAAGTAAGGCCTTGGTTATTTTTAAAGATTAATAAAAGATTATATTGAACAGCATAGCTGGGTATAATTTGAAATGCAAAGTGAAAACTATGGCAGTTCATCATTTCATTATAGTGTTGCCTATCTAGCAGTACTTATCAAAATCACTTTGAATCCTTTTTCAAAACACAGAGGATGAAATTTGTTTCTTGGGAAACTGAATCTCAGAGCAGGATTTGGAGGCAGATGGGTATGTAATGGATATCTTCCCAAGATATTGGGGTGCACGCCACTCTATATCATAAGGAGCAGGAATGCCAGCAATGATTAAAAAAAAAAATTCCTAAAGCTCAGAAATGATACAAAAATCCTAAAACATTTCAGGGGTTCTTGTGAACAACACTGAAAACAAAACAACATGGAGTTATAAATCTGAGTTGTTATTCACCCCTTCCAGTTAGGCAAATGGAAGTAATGATATAGTCAGCTCTTGCTTAGATCTTCATGAGGCTTTATCTGATACCTGTTTTGATCTCTTGCTTTGAGAGGAACAAAAAGAATCCTGATAAACCACAGGCCTAACTAGTTAGTTCACTGGAGGTAAGGGAAAGGATGTATTTTGATAGCCTGTTACAGATTCGCAGAAAATTCTAGAAAGCCCTCACTAAGACAGAACAGGTCCAAAATAGCTGATGAGGATTCTGCTATGGCATTCATTTTTTCACTGCATTTTCATTGTGATCCTATGATGCAACAGATGTTAAATGAGATGTGGATATATAATTGCAAATAAAACAATACTGGTCCTCACTCCTAAGGATCTTTGTCAATGAAAGAGTAAGCAAATAATGTATTATTTTAGATTTTTTAAAAAAGATTTTATTTATTTATTTGACAGACAGAGATTACAAGCAGGCAGAGAGGCAGGCAGAGAGAGGAGGAAGCAGGCTCCATGCTGAGCAGAGAGCCCAATGAGGGGCTTGATCCCAGGATCCTGAGATCATGACCTGAGCCAAAGGCAGAGGCTTAACCCACTGAGCCACCCAGGCATCCCTATTATTTTAGATTTTGATGAATACTTTGAAATGAAGTAAGTAGGCTATAGAAAAAGATGATTAAAAAGCACAGGGAGTGTGTTCCTGATTTCAGAATGATACAAGGGGTGCAGACGGAAGGAGCCAGACACTGAAATCCTTCTTCATAGAGGTTTTCTTTGTGAATTTTCCCTGCTCCCTTGAAACCAATATGGCAACAAAGTTCTGACTCTACCTACTTTGATTATATATTCTTAGGTCAAGTAGGATTCAGGGTCTGGCTCAGGGGAAATAAAACAGTCAATCATTCAACCAGCTCCCTTTGAAGCCCTTAGTCCCTAAGGAGAAAAGAGCCATCCCTGTCCACACCAATCCAAACTGACTTGGTGAGAGACACTTTAAGGGTTTGGGACACCAGCTAGAAATTAAAGCATGATGCTTTCTGTCATATATTTGGGCTCAATTTATCTTGAGTTCCTTTGGTAGCTCTGAGTATTCCTGGAAAATTAAGAAAATTGAGATCCTTTCCACAACCCTTTTCAGAGAACTATCAATTAGTAAACAAAAGATTATTAATAACAAGTGTATATTAGATGACAGAGTATAAGCTATAGGAGTTTAATGAACTTTATACACATGAAAGGTAAAGAAGGAGGGGCATTTAACAAGTCTTGGAGGATTAGTGGATTAGAGAATTAATGAAGTTAAATAAATTAGTTTGCATAAAGACAGTTGTTAGCTCAAAAGTGTCTTTATTCAGGAAGAAAGAAAAAGAGAAGGAGAAAGAAAGAAAGAGAGAGAGAGAAAGGAGGAAGGAAGGAAGGAAGGAAGGAAGGAAGGAAGGAAGGAAGGAAGGAAGGAAAACCAAATGAGTTATTGGGTAATTTAGTGAAAACTTTCTCTTACATAGAAGGAAGTTCAAAGAGCATGTCTTATTGACAATATATCAGTAGTATCCTTTTCCTTTATGAAATATGGCCCCTTTCTCCTTCTCCTTCTCCTGTTTCTCCTTCTCCTTCTATTTCTTCTTCTTCTTCTTCTTCCTCTTCTTTCCCATTGACTTTTTTTTTTTTTTTTTAAGGTTGAAATGAGCTCGTTTTTCCCTCTATGGGGAGAGTATTTTCCCAAAGCAAAAAGAAAAATGATTAATTCTACATAGTAATAAAAATTTCCAATGCTTTGCATCTGTCAGACCATTTCAGTTTATTCTAAACGTGAGCTATAGAAATTTACAGATAAGCAGGTTTTTTTTTAGGAAAATTATTATGGTTTTCCTACATTCCTACTGAGATTTCTTAGTAATCCTCAAAAAAATTACTCTACTTTTTCATATGCAGTTGTATCATCAAAATGCAAGGTCAGTTCTTTGAAGTGACAATCCCAATGCACTAGATAAATGGTCAGATGGCAAAGTGCAGATAATAGATGACCTTGGGAGCTAGGGTCTTGAAACTTTCAAGGAAACAATTATGAATGTCTTATATCATGGCAGTAAGTCATTGCCCTAAAGCTTGGTCTATAGGCACGTGTTGTTTTCCCAATAATGCAAGGAGAAAATGGAGGAAATGACAAGCTGTGTACATGCTTACCCATAATCCATACTAATAAGAACACAAATAATTCAAGAGAATTTTTAAATGCCACCTTTGTTCACTCTCCTAACTATACCAAAATATAGGAGGAGGTTTGGCTTGTATCATGAGAATCCATTTGTAGGATCTTATCATAAAATTATTCAACTTATGATTCCTAATGTTTTTTTGTTTTGTTTTGTTTTATTTTTAATGTCCAGCTTTGTATGCTGCGGTTGTTTCCTGCATCCAGGAAGGATCTGGAATTACAGGCTCAAAAACTACAATTGTACCTTTTTTCCCCCTTAGTCTCTGCTGTTCGTTTTCTTTGTCTCTCTCAGACACACACAATAAAAATTACGCTAATTTTTTTCTGTTATACCATTTTTGTAGATCACTAATTGTGAATCTTTGGGAAATACTAATTCTTCTAAAATTTGGTTTCTTCAGTGTTAATAGCAAATGATATCATTTGTTCTGCCTAAACTACATACCAATGTTTCTTTCCTCTTGGGCTAGCACTAGTGGTGATCAAACTTATTATATCTACCCTAGGGCTTGATTAAGATCATCTGAAGGGTTCTTGAGCATGGAGAATTTTGAGGGAATCAATTGCCTGATTCTTGAACTTCAAACTTCCCCTTTCTTATAACTGAGCTGCTACAATTGAAGACTCATTCCATTTTGCCTTTTCTACTTTGTCTTTCATAATCTCATCTTTTCTAATTTATATGTAAAAGGGGAATAGCTCTTATCCACCACCACTTAATAATTGAAATTCTGGATTGTCTGGTTTAGAAGAATATGAGAATATTTTGCTTATGAAAATGGGGAGAGGTAAGCCAAATATTTAGTGGGCAAAAGAATGAACTGTGGTAATCAGTACAGCAAGTTACCTAGAATTTTTGGAGTCTCACCCTTCTAGTACATAGTAGGATTTCATGTCTTACTAGTGATTTGGGAGTCAAAGTGGCATATATTATTTCTGGACTGAAGGATTTAATTCCTGGTAATATTTTTCTCTCTACCATTGCTATTAGCAACTTTAAAAATGGCAGCTGCTCTGGCAGCCTGAATATTGTAGTCAGCAGACATGGACCAGAGCCTACAACTGACTTGCATTAAATGCATAGAGGATGAGAAAAATTGGCAATTTTGTATTTTTGGTTGCTTACTTGCTTTAGCCATTGAAGTTTTGAGGTTGTTAATTACCCTTTCATAGCCTGGTCCTTTCTGACTGATACCGTGTTTCTGCATGTTACGTGTATAAAACCCAACAGACATAAAAGAAAGAATAGAATTGAGGATGAGCAACATTCATAGGAAGCAGCTTCATCCATTTCATCAGGATGTTTAAAGAACCTTTTAAAGTATAATAATCTATTGAAATTTTTAGTATAAAAAATTTACTTTAATAATTGTGATAACTCATTTAAAATAAATTTTATAGTATTTAGAAACTTACAGTCACAGAAAGTTTAAGACTAAATTTCAGTTTACATACTGTTTATAATCTGTACAGGAATCTGATAATAAGATAAGGTGATCAATAATAGGCTTTTCAGCATAAGTTACCTATGACTGACACAAAATTAAAAATATATTTATATGTATACGTATACATATAAATATATCATGAATGTAGCAGCATGGAAATAAAAAAAAAGAAAATGTAAAATTTATAACTCTTAAAGTATTGTTTTTCTTTTAAAGATTTATTTATTTATTTATTTTAGTCAAAGAGAGTAGATGAGTGGGGTTGAGGAGAGACAGAAGGGGAGAGAGAGAGAATCTCAAGCAGACTCCCTGCTAAGTGGGAGCCCTATGTTAGGCTCAATGCCAGGATCCTGAAATCATGACCTGAGCTGAAACAAAGAGTCAGACACTTAAACTACTGAGCCACCCAGGTGCCTCTCTTGAAGTTTTTGAGATGTATGTGTGTGTGTGTGTGATATATATATATACACAGATGTATATATATATATACATATATATAATTTTTTTATTCAAGTATCATTAACATAATCTTATTATGTTAGTTTCAGGTGTACAATATAATGATTCAACAGTTCTGTACATTACCCAGTACTAACCATAATAAGTATATTATTAATCTCCTTTATCTATTTCATCCATCCCTCCACCCACCTCCCCTCTAGCAACCAGCATTTTGTTCTCTATATTTAAGAGTCTGGGGTTTGGTTTATTTGTTGTTGTTTTTTTTCCCTTTGTTTTGTTTCTTCAATTCCACATGAGTGAAGTCATATGGTATTTGCCTTTCTCTGACTTATTTCACTTAGCATTATACCCTTTAGGCCCATCCATGTTGTTGTAAATGGCAAGATCTCATTCTTTTTAATGACTGAGTAATATTCCTATGTGCATGTGTGTGTTCTTGCATGTGTGTGTGTTCTTGCGTGTGTGTGTGTGTGTGTGTGTGTGTGTGAACATGTATGTACAAATCTGTTGATGGTCACTTGGGTTCTTTCCATATCTCGGCTATTATAAATAATATTGCAATAGATAGAGATGAATGTATCTTTTCAAATTAGTGTTTTTGTTTTCTTTGGGTAAATACCCAGTAGTGGAATTACTGGATCATAAGGTAGTACCATTTTTATTTCTTTGAAGAACTTCCATACCATTTCCAACAGGGACTGCACCAATTTGCATTCCCACCAATAGTGCAAGAGAGTTCCATTTTTTCCCCTCACATCTTCACCAACACTTGTTATATCTTATCTTTTGGATGCTATCCATTCTGATTGATGTGAGGTGATATCTTATTGTGGTTTTGATTTACATTTCCCTGATTAGTGATGTTGAACATCTTTTAATGTGTCAATTGGCCATTTCTATGTTTTCTTTGGAAAATTGTCTATTCAGGTCCGCTGCCCCCTTTTTGTTTTAAGATTTTATTTATTTATTTGACAGATAGAGATCACAAGTAGGCAGAGAAGCAGGCAGAGAGGAAAGGAAGCAGGCTTCCTGCTGAGCAGAGAGCACAATGCGGGACTCGATCCCAGGACCCTGAGATTTTGACCCAAGCCAAAGGCAGAGGCTTAACTCACTGAGTCACCCAGGTGCCCCCCTCTGCCCATTTTTAATAGGATTGCTTGCTTTCAGGTGTTGACTTGCGTAAGTTCTTTATGTATTTTAGATATTAACCCCTAAACAGGTATGTCATTTATAAATATCTCTATCACTCAATAGGTTTCCTTGTCATTTCATTGATAGTTTCTTTCACCATGCAAAATGTATTTTTAAATAGATGGAAATGGGTATGGTAATGATATTTGATTCTATTGGATACACTTAAAAGATAAATATAATGTTATTTTAAAGTGTCAAAATTGACAAGAGATTGGAATCTACATCCACTGCAACTTATAACAAAATACTTTAGATATTAGTGAAAAAATGGTATGAGGATGTATGTTTATATTCAAAATTATTTTAATAGGTATTCAAGCCAAATACTTAAAGACCACTTGGTTATAAATATGGGGCATAGGGCTTAATAAATTCAAGAATAAGTGCTTCTAAACCAAACCATTAAAATCAGAGCTATTTAGACTCAGCAATTGCTGAGTTACTAGTGGTTCTAGTCCTTTAAGTTTCTATCATTTATATCATGATAAAATATAGGGAAGGAGAAAAAAATACCATAAAATGATAGCTATTCATGATATACTAAGAATTGACAGAGGAGGTGATAAATTGGGGTTGTTTTTGGTCAACATTTGGACATTGAGGACAGACCTTTGCTTGGGAGAATGTAGCAGGGACCTGGTCACACACAGAGTTGAAGATGGTGAGCACAAAGTTGACATAGAGGAGATTTTCTGATTCAAAGGTGGAGAATACTATCAAGAGTCCCTTTTTATTAGTTGTTCTTTGAACTGGCTCTTACAGTATTGTAATAAAATAACTGTAGGAGGTTTTCATACTTAAAAGCCTTCCACTTGACCTTCTGTAGCCATATTGATCTTCTCAATTAGAAGAGTAGAGCTGTGTTGAATTTCTAGGGCTGCTCTAACAAATTACCACAAGTTGGATGGCTTAAAACAATAGAAAATTATTTTTTCACCTCTCTGGAGGGCAAAAGTCCATAATCAAGATAGATGTTCCATAGCTACCCTTTCTCTGAAGGTTCTAGGGGGAAATTCTGTTCCAGTATTACCTCTTCCAGCATTTGGTGATTCCAAATATCCCTTGCTTGTGGTCATGCCACTCTACTCTTTGTATCCATGGTCACATTGCCTTCTCTTCTCTCTGTCTTCTCATCTTATGTCACACATTTCCTTCTGTCTTTCTCCTATAAGGATACTACTTATCACTGGATTTAGGGCATAACCACATAATCCAGGATGATCTCCTCATCTCAAAGTCTTAAATACATTTGCAAAAACTTTTTCCCCTTACCCCAAAATAAGGTAACATTCTCAGGTTCCAGGAATTAGGACATGAGTATCTTTGGGGAGGCCACCATTAAACTGTTAGCAAAGGTAGGTAACTGCTTTATGCACCTGTGAATAGGTGGCCACATTTAGAGGTGAGGCTGGACAACAGAACCACAGAAGTGGAGTGGAGCAGCTTCTAAAATGGTAGCAATGAGTAGCTTAGGAAAAGCCTTTCAGTAACTCTCTTACCCCCCTTCCCATCATTTACTCCACCACAATACTGTGAAAAGCTGAGAACAGTTTAATGACAAAAGCAGTAATAGAAGGCCAGGGTATAGGCAGTGATAGGAGAATTAAATGAGGGGAGCTTTGGATCCTGCTGGAAATGGAACTTTGGGGGGGGTAGTTTTTTCTAAAAATAAGGAAAGAGAGGAACCACCACTGCTTGAGAACCCTGAGAAAACCTCACCTGGGCTGTCTGGGTTGGCTTTTCTATCGGCATTGTGGGTTGGCATTGTTAATAACCCTCATAACCTGTTTGATTTACCACACTACTACTAGTGTGCTAAATCAAAAGGAAAGGAAAATGTTTTCTTACAGGCCAAGGGGGTTCTAGTGACTGCATCTGATTCTCAGATGTTAGCATTGCAGGGCTTGTTAAAACCTGTATTACTAGCCTCCACTCCCAGTTTCTGACTCAGCACTTCTAGAGTAGGACAAGGAACCTGCATTTTTAGCCAATTTCTAGGTGATACTGGTCCAGTGCCCAGACTTTGAGAAATACTGGTCTAGGCTTTAGGCCTATTTTTGGCTTCTGTAAGGAATCCTGATTGGGTCCAAACAGCTGTCCTTAGTGACAACTGGTTTAAACTTTCCAATATACATCTCCTAAGACAAGAGCAGTGCTTTAAAAACGTAATGAGTAAATCAATCACCTGAAAATCTTGTTACAACCCAGATTCCTGCCAGGGTGCCCTGAGTGCCTGATTTACTGAATCTGAGGTGGGCCTGTTATTGGCAGAGGTCATTGAGAGGACTTGACCTCTGGTTGACCCAGGAGCCCACCCAGGCAATTGAGAAGGACCTCACCCCTCACCCCTCCCTGTTCCTATAGCTGAAGCAATTTTAGGATGCGTCCTTGAGAGAGCAATGTGTTACGGAGATTATCTCAATGGTACCTATCACGGAGCCCAGTTACAGCCTCTATACAAATTCTCAAGATCCTGGGGCAGTTTGGAGATCTCTTTGTCTCTGGCTGGTCACCGGGAACACACCTCCTTTGTTAAGTTCCTGTGCTCATTAAAACTGGCTACTAACCTGGAGGGGCCTTCCGACTCTCCTTGCCCGCAGCGTACAGAGACTGGCTGCAGATTTCACCTGAGGAATCCTGGAAGTTGTGACCAACAGCCTTTGGTTCTTCTTTTCTGATAAACTTCCACATGATACTAGTGCTATTGGTTTGAAGACCACACTGTCACTGGCAGGGAAATAGAGGGCATTCATCTGCCTGACCTTGTTCTTTGGGCTCAACTCTTACTGGAACCTGGAACAGCGGACATCAAAGTCTGTGATGGTAAGTCTTGATTTGGGGGTATCACTTCTGGAATGTGGTTAAAATGTTCTTTGTTCTCCAGTAGGTGCTCCAAAATCTTCTCTGCTTTCTGCATTTATACCTACCCAACCCTCTCCTCTGCTTATTTTTCCTCCACTCACAGTGAGTCAGGATTAAGGTTTGTGTGTTATATTTTAAAATAATGTTAGAGATGAAACTTGAATTAA
Source organism: Mustela nivalis (assembly GCF_964662115.1). Classification (NCBI taxonomy): domain Eukaryota; kingdom Metazoa; phylum Chordata; class Mammalia; order Carnivora; family Mustelidae; genus Mustela; species Mustela nivalis. Next base: position 51,099,891 of record NC_139033.1, read on the forward strand.
AATATTAAAGGCCTGGGGTTCCAATGGCTTTTCTTTATGGGACTTAAGTGAGTAAAATAATGTCCAGGTTTTCTCCAACCTGGAAGCTTTCAAGTTGTTGCTATAGGCATTCCAGCAAACTGTTTTGTCTTGCACACCTTTAGCACGCTTCTCTTTAGACTGATAAGTTTTGTCTGATAATTGCACTAGTAAGAAACAGTGGGCAGAGATTCATAGACAGGACAAGCAGGAACTGGAAAGAAGTCTGTACCTGTGTTTCTGTTCTTTCTGTTCTTGGTGGTCGTGGTTTGTTGTGGCCAGAGTTACTACTTTATAAGGTCCAGGTGAGGAGCTTTCATTTGAGTTTGAAGCAGAAACTGGCTAGGAATATTTTATATCCCCCTACCCCCTTGGCCTTATTCTGAAGTCCTTTCTTCTTAAGCTTCATAATTGTAATAATGGGCTCAGGGCAAGGATGAGTGTCTGTGGCAAAAAAAGGCTGTTGGGATCTAGGATACCATTTACCTCCTGACTCAGGATCTCTTCATCTTGAATCTCATTAACATTGATGACCCTTAAGGCCAATCTGTAAACTAAGCGCTTTGTAACTTTGTAAGTATTATGCAAAAAGTAGTAAGGGTTGGGCAGGAGAGTAAAAGGATGGGCAATAAAAACTTAATTTGAGAATCTTTGGGCTCCGGAAGTCCATGTCCTCCAGGTACCTCAGGACACTACCTGTTAAGCATTGTTATCCCCACTGACTAGGTGAAGAATATGGACATGCAGATATATTAAATAATTTGTTCAGTATCATAAAATTATAAGTTTTAGAGTTGACACTTGAATGCAGGCCTTTCACAAACATAAGATTTCATGAGTTGAACACTTAATGAAAGTTAGCAGGTATATTGATGTTATTTAGGATTTATGATTTACTACTTAAGAGCCCCTTACTACAAAGTAATATTCCAGAAAGCAAGATGACTTTCATACATACATAATTAAGGGAAGGCCTTCATCTTCAGGGAAGCCCCAAGACTTGTGCAGACTGAATAATCTCAATGAAGGGGTAACTGGGTATCAATAAAGCATCCAGTAACCATCAATATGGAAAGCAACAGGGCATTTCCCCTTGCTCTTCTGCTTTTCTGTTCTTTTTCTTCTTGAATTCAGTTGGGCAGAGTAAGAAAGTGACTCTCGATATAAGTTTGTTCTAAATTCCTGCTAAATCCTTTGAGGACAAATCCCAGATTATGACTTACACTTAGTTCCTCTGACCCATAAATCACATTTCTAAAAAAGATCATCCATGGGAACGATGCAGTTCCTTCCTGGCTTTCTGCTCAGCTGCTTCTTGACCATTAGTTCCAGCATTAACAGAATGCACACAATTTGGGGTTCCTGGGTGGCACATTCAGTTAAGCGTCCAACTCTTGATTTCAGTTCATGTGGTCATCTCAGTGTTGTAGGATTAAGCCCTATGTCTCACTCCATGCTCAGCATGGTGTCTGCTTGAGATTCTCCCTCTCTTTCAAGCACAGTGCTCCTCCCTGCCCCATGCTCATACTCTCTCTCCCTCTCTCTCTGTGTCAGATAAATACATCTTTTAAAAAATGCACACAATTTTAATTTGGATTCACTGAAACCAGGCCCTGCATGAAATGAATTTAAAGATCAGTAAGAAAGCATGCACAATAACAAAATGATAATATAAAAAAATTCTGTTCATATGAACAATCAGGGGTTGACAGTGTGTCATTTTAAAACAATAGTATTTGTAGACAGTTTCTAACATTTGAGTGCTTTCTGTGTGTCAGGCCACTATTCTAAGGTTTTTGTCTATCTTTTCCATTTAAGCTTTGGGTTAACATCCAGTGATATCTTTATTTGAAAGATGGGGATAGTGAATCATCAAGAGGGTATGTAGCTTTCTCAGGGTCATACAGACAAGAATAGATAAATATGATACATGCAGTCGCAAGTTCAAAGTCTTTCTACCCACAGTCCGAGTCTACATGTGGATATACACACACATACTCAAAGCTTCTAATTTTGTTTCTGAAAGGCCCAAATCAGTGGACTTTTATAATACTATACTGTAGTTATTTTAGCTAGTAGTAAGGCAGTATTTAGATAAACCTATAACAATATAAGTATAGCATCTTTATCTGCAAGTAACATGGTGAAATATTAGTTTTTATGTCTATAAGTTTTACTGCTTTATCTTTGACAAAGTCTGAAATAGTACACTTGTGACATTTTAAAAAATTAGTCTTCTGCATTTAAAGACCACTCACAATTGTCATCTATCATTGTTCTGGAAATGTCACATTGATTTTATCCTCCTTGCAATAAATGGTAATACCCCAAAAAACAAATAATGGTCTGACACTTCAAAATCAGCTGCCAGTCTTAGGTAGAACAAAAATGAGTAAAAGGGCAATTTTACTTGAAGGACAAGGAAAAAGAGTAAAAAAGAGGGAAATGCTCTGTTAGACACTGACAATATTGACAATAGGCCAAAGTAAATGATAATATTTTGACTTTTCTATGTAAAAGATGTAATGTAAGTGTCATAGGTCTATTAAACTTTGCAGATAATGGTAAATTTCCCCAAAACAGATTTAGATATAGAATCATACTAAAGATTAAAAATTTCAAAATCAATGTACATGGAAAGCAGATTACTTCTAGATTACCTATTCTGGAATTCTCCTGGAGTATGTCACATTAATGATGTATAATCAAAGATAGGATGTCAGAATTATTTGAAATTGCATTAAAAGTTCCTAATGTAAATAAAATGAATTTGATTCCTTGTGTGTATTGAATGAATGGAGTGTATTAGAAATGGGCATTGAACAAGTCCAGATCTTCGGATTTCATTGCCAACTCTTCTAATGATGGTTGTTCACTTTTGTTTTTGTTTTTTGAGAGGTAGCAAACTATCTGTAACCTTGTTTCTTTGTCAGTGGCAGTAAAATATGGGTGTCTTTACCATATCCACAAAGCTTTTAATTCAGTGCATGTGGGATTATGGCTCAAGAATTTATATATGATCAAATTCCCTGGATACATTTGATAATCAGAAAGATTAGAAACCTTTGTTTTGGGGTTGCAGCTGTAGACACTGGGAGGACGATATTAAGGGAATCATATGGACTCAGACATTCTTTTTATCTCTGAGTAGATCTAAGGTTCAAGCTGAATAATAGGTAAGGAAGTATGTAGAAGACCCCTGGTTTTATTTCTCCCCATAGATTCTCAACAGTTGATATTTCAGAGCAGTGTATGGTGATGAGAGGCTGAAGGTGGGGTGGTATGAAACACTTGAGAGAGGGAGCTGGACTCTTTTCTTTCTCCCAGGGAGAGGAAGGATTGATGTCAGGGACCCCTTCATCTGCTAAAAGACTATTTCCTCACTGTGTTCCCCCTATCTCACCCCAAAGAGTGCTCACTACGAAAATGACAGTGGTAATTAAAAAAAAAAAAAAAAAAAAAAAAAGGACGTATCCTTTAAGCTTTAAGCTTCTTCCATTAAGCAAAAGTCCCTTCTTCCTCTCTTGAATCTAGGCAGGCTTTCTGAAATTACTTTAGCCAGTGGAATGCAACAGAATAAATGTGTGATTTTGATCCTGAGCTTCAAGAAAATTTGTATTTATTTCTTTTGGAGCCCTGCTACCACAGTGACAATTCTAGGCCAATTTAATGGAAGGGTGAGAGCCCAGGTGGAGCAAATTTTAAGAGCTTACAGCTGATGTCCTCTCTAGGACAACTAGTCCCCTTCAACCTGAAAACTGGTTAAACCTGGAAGGGTTTAAAGACAGGAGTTAATAATAGAGTTGAAGTGCTCTCTGCCTGAGTTCAAATTTATGCATTATCGTGGAGTTAGTTCATGCAATTTGATAACCTTTCCTTTCAGATGATGCTGCAAGTGACAAAAAACCTGGGTGGGCTAAACAACCGTGTGTCTGTATGTGCTTGTGCGCACATGCACACGTAGTAATATTCTTAAGTACTTAAAGTCATCATATTTTCCTTTGAGTTAACGGAGTAAGTGATTTATTGTAAGAATTAGATAGTATGGGAAAAGCTGGACAAGTGAAGATCCAGGAGGGAAGACAGAACATTAAAGGTGTCATCAAAGAACTATTCTGAGAAGCAGAGCCACTGGAGGGATTATAAATGTGAGGTTAACGGGTAGGTTTACCGAGGGATGCTATGCTAATACTTCTGTGGGTCTGCCCCCAAGCATCTGGAGATTGACTGCTGTTGGTTAACAGAATTAAGAGCTAGATACAAAGTGAAGGCTAAACTAGCTAGAATCTGCCATGATCTCTGCAACTGGCTCTCCCCAAATCCAGCCACAATGACCCTGAGGGAGTCAGGGGCTACTTGCCTTGACGTGAGGACTACTGCCTCACGTCCACCGTTCAAATCTCATGCAACTTCCTCTTTGCCCAGCTCTAATCTGGCCCTGTGGGTGCGGGGGGAGGGTTTCTGGGAGATGTAATTCCTGCTAAACCAATTGGTTGTGTTTCAGCTACTACAGCTGATACATACTGGGTTGAATATATGTCCAGTTCATTGAAATCCTGTTCCTGAATTTTGTTCATTTGAACTCCTACTTGAAGAATTGTTGAAAGGACTTGAACATAGGAGTCACAGACCTCCGTTTAATCCTAGCACTGTACATGAGCCAAGAAGACCAGATATTAAAGACATGGAATAGATCTGAATAATAAACTTGTTTGCCTGTATTATCCAAGTACCTTAAGGAAGGAATGATGGAAGAGGAATTTGCCTTAACCAGATATCAGCTCTAACTTTCTAGTTTACTTTTTATTAAACATATATAAACACTAACAGTCTTGTTTCATAAATTAAAAAATGTTTCTGACATTTCACTTTTTTTAAACATTTACCTAATATCTGAATACAAAGATTTAAATTAGTTTTATAATTGTTTTTATTTTTTACTGTTATATAATGAACACTATGATTAGATACCTAATTTTACTAGAACCCTCTCAATCTTCTGGTACCCCTTTGTAGCCAGGCCCATCATAGTATCCCATTTAGCTTCTGGTAACCACTGGCCAGTTCTCAGTCATTAGTTTCTTCTTTTGTGAATTTCACGTAACTGGAAGAAAGTAGTCCATCTTTTGCTTTTGGTTTCTTTCAATTAGTATAGTGCACAAGAGATTTAGCCATGCATCAACAGTTTATGACTTTTATTTGCTAAATAATATTTCATTTAACAAATATGTCACATTTTGATAACTTATTCAACAGTTGATGGACACTGAGTTATTCCCAGTTTTGACTGTTATATCTATTGTGTCATGTTTAACATAGTTTTATTTGGGCATATATTCATTTCTTTTGAAAAATACTTGAGAGTAGGATTCTTGGATCCTACAAAAAATGCTTAATTTTATGAGAATTTGCCAAGTACTTTCCTAAAGTGACATAATTTTGAGCTCCCACCATCTAACAACATTGGGGTTCCAGTTGTTCTAGAATCTTAGAAATAGTCTATATATATATATATATATATTTTTTTTTTTTTAATTGACCATTCTGGTAGGATGTACCTCACTGAAGTTTTAATTTATATTTCTTGAATGGCTAATGATAAGTGTATTCAGTGTATATTTGCTTTTTCCATATCTCTAGTAGTTCCTATTCAAATATTTTGTTCATATTTAAATCTGTCTTATTGAATTGTAAAAGTTAATTCTTATACTTGGAATACAAGTTCTTAGATGTATAAATATATTTGCAAGTATCTTCTGAGTTTGTGGCTTAGCTTTATATTAAGTATCTTTGGAATAACAAACTGTATAAGGCCAAAAGCTTCCAATTTGTCTTTTTTTTCCCAAGCCAGATATGTCAGGTCATTTGATAGGTCTTCATTAGAAACTTAAAGACTAATTTATGGTTTTCATTGTATATATTAGAAAATGAAAGAAATAATAAAAATAGAGCATGTGGAAAATATTACATTAGTCTTAACAAAAGCTCAAAAATGTTTTTTTATATAGACTAATACAATCCATAAACTTCAGGCAACAGTGATTAATAGGGACAAAAGCTTAATTAACTTATTTCAGGAATGATAAAGGAAATATCACTATAGGCCTTTAGGGTATTGAACAAATATAAGAAGAAATTATTAACCAATTGATGTTAATTTGAAGATGTTGCATAGAGAAGCTATTTACCAAAGTTACTTAGGTAGAAATAGAATGCCTAAGTAGTCTCATAATTATTAAAGAAATAGAATCTATAATTAAAAGTTCCATAAAGAAAAAGCACAAGAGCCTCTGGGTTCAGATAGTTGTATCTTTAAGTTCTACTAAATGTTCAAGGCACAAATAATTCTATTACCAATTCTCCCAGAGAATGGAGGGGGAGTATATTCCACAACATATTTTAGAAAACTATTCTAACTTGATACCAAAAATTTATGGGAATTGATAAAGGAAAATTAGATTAATATTATGAATACAAATAAAAAACATCGAATGTTAAACTGTATTTGACAATGATCCTTTGCTTATTTTATATACTTCCAGATTGGGTGAATCTCAAGAATGTAAGGTCAGCCTACATTTTAAAAATCAATAAAACTTGGGACTTACAGAATTCAGGAGAAATACCAGATGGTCATGCAAAGATATAGGAAAATTGATAAACATCACTTGAGCAAATTAAGCAACTCATTATAGCAAACTAAGTTCAGAGGGAGCTAATCTGAATTAAATGGTCCTGTCTGATAAAGGATTCTTTAAAAAATAACCTCCAATAGAAACCATAATTAATGGAAAAAGAAAGCATTCTTTAATTGGTAAAGATAAAGTTCTCTTTAGATAAAGATAGTTGTTTCTCTCATTGTTTTTGTTCAACACTGTATGGAAACTCTGATTTCTTAAACCAAAAAATATGCATATTGTTTTGTGTTCTTTTATGTGATGGTCAGTCATCTGTGGTCACAAGAGGGGACACAGGAGAGCCTCAAGAAGACTGAGTTTATTATACTCACAGATCCTAGAAACAAGAGTCAAGACATTACAAGTAGGATCACCTGGGAAAACAACAGCTTCATTCAGGGGACAGTAGGGCAGGAGCAAGGAGGGTTTCTAGGCCATGACCTTGTTTGATATTTCTATGGGAAAGGCCATGCAAGGTAAGTAAACACTTTTGGACTGGCTAGTTTGATTACTTTTGGCAGGCTCTAAAGCCATAGTGTGGCCCCTGATAGTTTGGCAACTGGTCCTGGATTGTTTAAGGCAGAACCATGCAGCTTCCAGGGCACTATAAGCCCTGGAGAGAGAAGGTATTGCTCTGGATTGGCTAGTTTGAATATCAAAGGCATGTTCCTGGTTGAGAATTTTGCTCTCTCAAAGAACTGAATAGCCTCTGAAGAACCAATCTTACTTTAGCCAGAAAAATTAACATGTCAAAATATAATGTATAGAAAATAAAAATTATAAACAAGACACATCAATATGTATCAAAAATTGTAAATAAGACACATCAATATGTACAAGTATATAACTACATAGAAAAAAATATATATGTATAGGGAAGTAAAAAGGAAAAACTCATTTGTAAATTATACATTTTTATATGTAGAAAGCTCAGGGGAATCTACAGAAAATTATAATTAAGAATTCAGTAAATTTATTATCCAAAAATTGTGTCTTACATACTGACACACAAATAAAACTTAAAATAATGCTATATAAAATAAACATTTAATTTCTAGAAATCTAACAAATCCTGTGCTAGACTTCTAGAGGAAACAAACAAAAATATTAAGAAATAATAAAGATGATCTAAGAGTAACAGAAGTATTCCATTTGTGTGGATTAGGAAATTCAATATTTTACAGATGTCAGTTATCCTTCATTTATAGGCACTCTGAAACAGGAAACAAAACAGGAAACAAAACAAAACTTTTACTGTGCCAGATTAATATTTAATAGGATGAACTTAAAATACATATGACAAGGCAAAGTGTGAAGAATAGCCAAAGCATTTTTTTAAGTTTTTATTTAAATTCCAGTTAACATATAGTGTAATATTAGTTTCAGGTGTACAATATAGTGATCCAACACTTCCGTCCATCACCTTGTGGTTATCACAAGTGTACTCTTTCTTCTCCAGTGCAGGGCTTGAACTCATGATCCTGAGATCAAGACCTGAGCTGAGATCAAGTGTCAGATGCTTAACCGACTGAGCCACCTAGGTGCCCCAGGACAAGTGTACTCCTCATTCCCAATCCCTCTTTAACCCATCCCCTTACCCGCTTCTTTTCTGCTAACCATCAGTTTGTACTCTACAGTTGAAAGTCTGTTTCTTGGTCTCTTTCTCTCTGCTCATTTGTTTTACATCTTAAATTCCACATAGGTATGAAATCATATGTACTTGTCTTTCTCTGATTTCACTTAGCATATTACTCTCTAGTTCCATCTATATCATTGCAAATGGCAAGATTTCTTTCTTTTTTATGGCTGAGTAATATTCCATATATATATTTGATATATAGTCACATCTTCTTTATTCATCAATGTATGGACACTTGGGCTGTTTTCATAATTTAGCTATTTGTAGATAATGGTCCTATAAACATTGGGGAGCATGTATCCCTTTGAATTAGTATTTTTGTATTCTTTGGGTAAATACCTAGTTGTGTGATTGCTCGATTGTAGGGTAGTTCTATTTTTAACTTTTTGAGGAAACTCCATATTGTTTTCTGGAATGGCTGCAGCACTTTGCATTACTACCAACAGTACAGGAGGGTTCCCTTTTCTCTATATCCTCACCAACACCTCTTTCTTGTGTTGTTGGTTTTAGCCATTCTGACAGGTATAAGGTGATATTTGATTGTAGTTTTGATATTTCACTGATAAGTGGTATTTAGAATCCTTTCATGTGTCTATGGTCTTCTGTTTATCTTCTTTGGAAAAATGTATATTCGTGTGTTCTGCAAAAGCATTCTTGAAGAAGAAATAAGGTGGTTGGACTTACACTACCAAAAAGTAAATCCTTATAATCCTGCAGTAGTTGAGACCATATGATAATTGCTCAAACATAATTAAATCGACTGAAAGAAAAAAAAAAAGCCTGGAGTGATATATCCATTGTAGACATTTGACACTGATTTATGACAAGATTAATAGTAGAGCATTTTGACTATGATTCTAGTTATATAATATCCCCAAACAAAACTAATCTGTATTATTTGTAAATGTATAATTATTTGGTAAAAGTATAAATAAAAGCAAGAAATTTGATGTTTTATATTGGCTACTTTCCAAGGATGAAAGTGTTTATGAATGGGGAGGGGCATTAAGGAGGCTTCTTCACACAGAGAATAGTCTTCTTGTTCAGGATGATGGTTAAGTGTGGTAACTTTTTAAAACCTCAATTTCTATATTAATGTTTCATGAAACTTTTCATATGTATATGTTCATTGTATGAATTATGAAGTTCATACAGAAAACCAAAATGCAGGAGGCTTTAAGTTCAGAAACAATCATATTGTAATTTCAGCTCCTCTCCGTTTTGCCTATATGTCCTTGGACAATTAATTAATCACCCCTAAAACTTAAGTATCTTATTCTGTGAAATGATGGTAACAACATCTATTTGCATTGTTAGGAGGATCTGAGATGCATAGCTACAGAGGGATGGTATAGTTATTGAGTGTTTGTGATTGCCACACTGTCCAAATCACGTCTTTTTTAATCGTCACATTTAGTCTTTCAGATAGGTTATTATAGAATTTCACTTTAATTATGACCCTTTCATTCATAGAGTAAATTCTGTGAGGGCTGAGATTCATCTTTCTTGTTTCCTATTAAGTGCAGTACCTGGATGGACATGTTTAAATTCTGACCTCACAGTATGGTAAGTGTATAACCAGTGACAGAGATGGGTCACCATAGAACTAACTGCCCGGGCTTACCATTTGTTTGTCCAAGACAGAGCAGTTATACTTTAATTGAAAGAAGAAGGATTTTCTAGGAATGGCATAAGATGAATGTAGTTTTAGTCTTACCATGCTATCAATTCCCCTAAGGAGGAATACAGACTTTTGTTGTAGTTGGAATGAAATCCTAATTACAGTGAATTCTTGTAAAGCTTGAAAGTTGAACTTGTGTTTATATCTTTTCATTTTATTATTTTATTTTATTTTATATTTCTTTTCAGTATTCCAGCATTCCTTGTTTATGCACCACGCCCAGTGCTCCATGCAATACATGCCCTTCTTAATACCCACCACCAGGCTCACCCAACCTCCTAACACTCTCCCCTCCAAAACCCTCAGTTTGTTTCTCAGAGTCCATGGTTTGTCTCCCCCTGCAATTTCCCCCAACTCACTTCTCCTTTTCATTTATTTGACAGGGAGAGAGGGAGCATAAGCAGAGGGAGTGGATGAGGGAGAAGCAGGCCTCCTGCCAAGCAGGGAGCCTGATGTGCAGCTGGATCCCAAAACCCTGAGATCATGACCTGAGCTGAAGGCAGACAGATACTTAACGACTGAGCCACCCAGGCACCCCTTGTGTCCACATCTTGAGCAAGGGATTGAAGATATTCTATAGGAGGCAAGAAAAATATTTTGCTTTTTAGAAGGCCAAGAGAAGAAAGGGAAGAAAGGGGAGGGAGAGCAGAGGAGAGAGGGGAAAGAGGAGAAGAGAATCTGCAACTTTGCAATACTTCCTAAAGCTCACCAGATTCTTAGTGTGGGGACTGTACATTTTCAAGGGAACTGTTTGAAGAGCTGTGCTGTGCACTCACTGCCAGGAGGCAAAAAGCATGTGGATGTAGAATCACAAGATGGAGCCCACCATGAGAAAGCCAAAGTTCCCCAAATCACATCTCTTTTAGGGGAGGGGTTTGTCTGGTGCTTGTGGTGGAATTAGGAGTCTATACTAAGATCGTCCAGTTGTCCAAATGACAGGAGAGCCCGAACTCAAGACTGGGTTTAAAAAAATAGAAGCAAAAGGCTAGTTATAAGATTACGGTGCGCTGGGGTAATCAAAAGTCTTCATGGAGAAAGTGGGCAAGAATATCCCATTTGTGTAGAAAACACTTAAAAACACTGAGCTTACTTGCAAATGCAAAGCTTGAGAGCTTTCATTCTCAACTGAAAAATAAGCCTTCTGCAATCCTTATTTTCTCTGTGATAGGCCCTAGAAAGTGACAGAAGGAAGAATGCAGGATGCGGAACCCACCTCCCCCATTCTGCAGCACTAAGACTTTCCTTGGAGGTCACACACAACACTTAGCTTGGAGCTCCCAGGATTATTGATGGCAGCAGCCAGCAGAATAAAAATTCCATAGGTAGGCAGTAAATATTTGAAAAGACCTTTCAGTTTGGGGAATGGTTTATATTGTTGCTTAAAAATGTAGTTTGAGAGCCATGGGAGCCTACGATTGGGTGCGGCATGTTTTACAAATGATACCCATTTATCCTGAGCGAGAAACATTCCACCCTGTAAATGTCAGTTTCACAGTGACCAGATATGATGAATGAGTCCTCTGGCTCCTATTAATATGGGGGTCACACATTTAGAAAAAAATTAGAGACCATTGCAAAATTAATCCTCCCTCTCAGTGTGGCAAAAATGATAGGAAAGGAAATGGGGAGAGGAAGTTTGCAAAAATATGAAACATCAAGTTTCTTTCTGAACGTCTCGCTGAGCCTCCAACTTCATAAAGGAATTATCTTAATCACATTGGGAAAAAAATGAGAGGGCTTGAAATACGATCTCAGATGGAAACTCCGACACAGGGAAGTATAGCATAAATTTCTAGGCACTCAAGCTTGGGATATTGCAGGCATGATTCCATAGCTCAAACCCTGAAAGGAATAATAATTACTATTTGGCTATTTGTCAAGGTGAGGGTTCCACTGGAGGGAACGTCTTATTCAATTTGGGAGCTGAAATTACACAACTGGTGAGATATTAAATAACAGCATAAAGCTGAAAAGAGAAAGAAGGCAAGCGAGTAGCTGAATTGTAAGTGAAGAATAAGTAGTTATAAAGTGGAGGAAGGTCTGAAGGAGAGGGTAGTTGTCTCTTCCAAAGCTAATTTTGGGCTTAATCTGATTATATTCGAATTTACATGATTTTTGGTAATTCACTTATGTGTCTGTTAGTGACAAATGATGTCACTTTGCAATTAGCAGGTGTGGTAAATTGATTAATCAACCAAGAGATAGTTATTAAAAGTCTAATATATTTAGTCAGTGCCAAGTGTTGTAGAGGATACAAGTATAAATTATGGTACTTGTAATTTACTTGAATAAGACCATATACACAAAATCTAACAAAAGAAGACAAAATGGCATATCGCAAGTGGTAAAATACGTGCCAAAGAATTTCACAGAGAGGAAACCGTCTACCCTTCTGGGGAGGAATTGCTGTAAGTGCAGGTAAGGATGGGACAGAGATATTTGCTGCACATTTGCATTTCGAGGATCAGTTTGTGTTCCTTGTGTGGACATACATTCCACAAATAGGTGTAATATGTCAACATATACATATCAACAAGTGTGCATAATATTTTAAGAAGAGTATTAGGTATTAAGCACCTAAAGCAAGTTGAGTTGCTACTGTTTCATTTTTATTTCAGGTTAGGCAAAGCATATTCCATTGCATGATTTAAATGAATGGGTCAGGAATACTGACTTCTGGCTTTAGACAAGAATCCTTCTATTCCATGGAGAAAAATTGCTCTTACGGATTATGGCATGTTCCTTGGTGTCCTGACTTTAAATACAGTCCTGCAGTAAACTAAAAAAATGGATAATTTGCAGCAAATATATGTTAAATATTAGATTGTTTTCTTTGAAAATTGGTGTGTGAATGTTGGGGGTTACTGTTTAATCTCTGGTGTATTTAAAGAAAAGACAGGCTTATATATGAGTTATGGCAAAAATATTTAGTAGGCATCACTGTGTTTTATGAAGGGAGCCCCTGAAGCCCCTGATAGGGGTTAGAGCAAGGACAGGCACTTTTTCTTGATAAAGGTATTAAGGTATCCATTATAACCTCCTGACCATCAAATTACTCTCTGTTTGTCATACTGTTTTAAATTTACATGGTACCAGGGCCTTAAATGTCAGGATTCCTGTTATAACTTAGACTCTAGTGTCTTTAATTAATGCTTCATGTTCCTGTTATGGTTATTTAGAATTTGCTGAAATCCCTAGAGCCATAAATTTCTTTTACAGGTCTTCGCGGTATGAACTTTAACAAAACAGCTATAAAGGGGTAATAGGCAAGGGCAGTATATCACAGAGTTGCAGTGGCAAGATGGGAGGAAGGAAGGAATATTTTGCAAACAGATTAAAAGATTTTGTTTTTGTCGAGGGGTTTGGGACTGGAACAAATTGGACATAAAACTTAAGCAAGAAAGCCTGAGCTCCTTTAATGTTTCGCGTAGGTGTAAGTTGCCACTTTTCACAAGATAGACAATTTCATTTAAATCTTGTTAAGCTTAAGTTGGTTTAATTCAAATGAACACATTTTCCTTGAATGCCTACTGTGTGTCTAGTATTTGTCTTGCTGCTATGGGAATTACACAGAAAGGAAAAGTCAAGCTCCTGTCTCATTAATCTTCAAAAACTAGTTTTGGAGGCAAGGTTAGCATATATGAAGCAATTACAGACCATTACCAGACAGAACATAAATCTGCCAAAGTGCAGAGAGTGGTCTGTGAATTTTGAGTGCTGCTGTATCTCACGGGGAAAGATCAGTGGGAACTAGAATTACCATGGGATCCACCATAAAGTAGGAAACATGAAGTGTTCCTTGTAAAATGGATGGCCATAGGAATGTGAAGACACAGGGGAAGGCCTTTCCAGAGGAGAGAATAGAACAAGGAAATTCACAGCAGCAAAATAAAAAAGACTATATTGAATAGTGAATAAGAACATGCTTTTAGTTTCAGAAAGTTGTAGTTTTGTTTTTTTTTTTTGTTTTTTTTTTTTTTTTTAGAAAGTTGTAGTTTTGAATTACTATATTATCTTGTTTAAGGAAGAGAAGAGTAGTTGGAAAGAAATGTAATGTTTGAGATTTGAAGCATGAGTATTTTAGATATTTCAAGAAAATTTAAAATAATTGAAAAAGGAATTGAAATCTCCTCTGAGGGATATTATAAACATAAGTTGCTTATGGAAGGTTGGACAACAGATTAATATGCTCAAGTATTTTTTTAATTGCATGACCAGTCTTCTTTAAACATCTGATAGTCCTCCATTACCTAGAAGAATGAGAAAGATGAAAAAAAGTGGGAAAGGAGGAGGGAATGGGAATCCATATTTATTTTGAGCACCCAAACCTTGTAATAATGGTAAAAAGAAAGACAAAAAACTTTAAATTATTTCCTAAGATAGATGCACAGAGCTTTGCTGGTCATCGCCTTTGATTATTTTCTGTCTAGGAATGCTAAGCACAATGGTAGTAAAGAGACAAGCTATGACAAAGGATGTTCAGCATATCAAATATTTTAGAGATCACTGCTTCCATTTTCCATAATAAATGTCAATTATCTGGTGCGTTACAACTGATTCTTGACTGAGCTATGCTATAGTCTTATAGGTATGATAGTGAAGTTGAATTTATTCATTCTACAGTATTTGTTAAATGCTAATGTCATTTAAGGCAGGGCAGGCTAGGTTGTGCTATAGAACAACTAGACAGAAAACCACACTACCTTGAAACACTGCATATTTCCCAAAGCTACATGGCCTTTCTAGGTCACAAGAGTTCTGTTCAAGTGACCCTCATTCAGGAAATAGCACTGATAGAGACTCTCCGGTCTGGAAGGACTTTGGTTTCTATGGCAGGGATAGGAGACATGGCAGAGGGCACAGGGTTTCTTCAGTGGCTTTTTTCCTTTAAAGTGGCAATTCAGTTTTAGTCAGATGACCATGCCTAACTTGCAGCCTGATGGTAGTGGAGATGGTGTATGTGTTTAGGGGTATAGGGGGAGTGCAACAGTACACAGGGTAGAGGAAAAAAGAACTCAAAATATAAACACTGAGTCTACCAATTAGTGCTGAGACATCAAAGGAACGGTACACAAAAGCCTCTGACCTGATAGTGCTCACATATTTATTGGGTGTTTCATTGTTAAAAAGAAAATATATATAACATCAGATAGTGGTAAATGGACATAAAGAAAAAAAATAGGAAAATATGCCGTGGAACAATGGGGAATGGGAATGGCTTTATTAAAGTGGCTGAGAACTCTCTGTGGTATTGGAAAGATACCTGGTAACTAAATGACTAAGAGTTAGCTATGCAAAAATTCTACCCAAATAGCACTTTAAGTATGGTAAATACTGAGGAAGAAATCCCAAATTACGAATGAGATGACATAAGACCTTGTAAGACAAATATATTTTGTTTTTATTGTATTTGCACAATTTGTGCCTGGAAATGTTGAGATCTGATTTACATTTCGGGGGGCACATTTGACTGTTATATGGTATAATTGCTGGTTATCAGAAAAAAACAAACAGAAGACAGGAGTCCAGCAATGAAAGACAAGATCTGGAACTAGGCTTTGGAAGACTCGCTAGTGAGAAGAGATGGATTAGAGAGAGATTCAGGGTTTGCAAGGTACATTTACTTCCCGAGTTCCCTAGGGAAAAAAATGAATTCTTTTTACTCTCAGATCCTGGATGTGGGCTGCTGCTTGGAAGATAGTCTAATTTACTAAGAAGGATAGAACTGAAGAAGAACTCTATTTAGAAACCATGTTTGGGTCTTATGGTGATAGTGTCAGTTTATGGGTTTTATTTTGGACATACTAAACTGTGAGAATTGTTTGACATCCAAGTGGACATTGGAAAATAACAATTTGAAGTTGAAGAAAAAAATACTAAAGGTGAACATTAGAATAAAATCAATGATATATTCTTCAAAAGCGTAACTCTATTCTTAGAAATTAATCTAAGAATAGAGTCAAGGAGAGGGACAATTTCTGCTTCCAGTAATAAGGTACTAGGGAAAAACATCATCCACTAAGGATACAAAGAAATCAAATAGTAAGATGGTGAATTTAAAATCAAATGCAGTGGTTCTCCACTGGGAACAATTTTGCCATCAAGAGTACATCTGACAATGTTTGCAACCATTTTTCATTGTCACAACTGAGGGGTATGTGCCACTGGCACCTAGTACTCTAATAAATAGAGGCCAAGTGTGCTGATAAACATCTTAAAATATGGATTAGGAGTCCCCACAAAAATAACAATATGGCCCAATATGTCAGTGGTACTGAGTTTGAGAAACTTTGTTCTATAGAAAATGTCATTTCTTTCTGGCTGATTTCAGGATAATTTTTTTCTTGTCTCTGGTTTTCAGAAGTTTGATTCTACTTTGTCTAAACATGGATTTCTTTAAGATTATCTTGTCCAGTATTCACTCAGTTTATTAAATTTGTATAGTTATATATTTCACTAAATTTGGAAAGCTTTAGTCATTAGTTCAAATACGTTTTTATTTTTTTATTTTTTTTAAAGATTTTATTTATTTATTTGAAAGACAGAGATCACAAGTAGGCAGAGAGGCAGGCAGAGAGAGAGAGAGAGGGAAGCAGGCTTCCTGCAGAGCAGGGAGCCCGATGCGGGGCTCGATCCCAGGACCCTGAGATCATGACCCGAGCCAAAGGCAGCAGCCCAAACCACTGAGCCACCCAGGTGCCCCCAAATACGTTTTTAGTACTACATGTTTTTCCTTCCTTTCTGGGACTCTGATGATATGAATGTTATGAATGTTACAATGAATGTTATAATTGAATTATATTATATATGAATGTTAATATATCAATATTATATGTTAATATATAATATATTAATTAACATCATATATTTATATATGATTAATATACAATCATATTATATATGAATGCTATAATGAATGTTATAATTGAAAATTTAAATTACAGCAAAAAATCTGAGGCTTACTAAAAAATTCTTTCTGTTGTACAAATTGGATAATCTCTATTGATCTATGTTTGATTTTGTAGATACCTCTAATATTGTCTAACCTCTAATATTGTCTCTATTCTATCCTATCCAATGAGATTTTTGGCATTTATATTTTTTAGTTCTAGAATTTTCATTTGTACTTTTTATGTCCTGTTATTTTTGAGACTTCCTATTTTTTTCTTTTCCCAAGAGTCTTTATCATTACTTGTTGGAGTATTTTTGTGAAAGCTGTGTAAATATTGTGTCTTAGTGTCATCTGAGTGTTACTAACTGACTGTTGTTTACCTGTTGGAGTTGAGATTGTCCTGGTTCTTGGTATGACAAGTAAGTTTACACAGTATGCTTGACATTTTGAATATTATATGACTCTAGTTCATATTAACTCTTGTATCTACTCAACTTGTTTAGGTTCACAGTTCACATCCTAGATCACTTTAATGTGTTATGAGTCAAATTAAAACTTAGTATATAGCAATTCTAATAATTACAGATGTAATAGACAAAATTAGTAAAATGTTGATCTTTCAAAACAATAAAATGAAGAATCCCTTAGTGTATCTGATAAAGAAAGGGAAGATGATGCAGAATAGATTACCAGTAGCACACGGATGAAAAAAGGAGACCTGATTGCATATCCTTCAGATATTAGAAATGAACAATAGTGTATTTGAAAATTTAAATGAAATATCCCAAAAAAAATGAAAAAAAGAAAAGACGTAGAGGTTTGTGTAACTATTGAAGAAATAACATGTATAATTGAAACAGTCTTACAAAAAATATCCACATTTAGATGACTTCACCAGTAGATTTAGCTGAACACATACAGAAGAAATAACAGAACACATACAGAAGGCATTCCTACACCAACTATTCTAGACAACTGAGAAAAAGAAAATGATCACTAACTTAGTTGTTTCTAACAACCTAGATTCCAAAATCTGACAATGGTATTTTTCTTCTAAAAAAATCAATTATTGGGCAATTTGACTCAAATATTTTAAAAATTCTTAAATTTTAACATCATGAGTTGACATTGTATATAAAGTTTAAACCAATATATCTGAGTTTGTTTTTAGAATATGAGATTACTTTGAAATTCAATGGCCAAATTACTAGTTGTAGTCCACATTAACAGATAAAGGGGAAGATTCAAAGACCTCAAAATATTCAGAAATTACACTTGATAATATTCAACATCATTTGTGGTAAGATTCTTAGCAATTTAGGAATAGAAGGGATCTTCCTTGCTCTAACTTTAAAAAAAAAAACTAATAATCATACAGTATACACATCTCATGATGAAAACATCTTGAAATAGAAAGTATTTTAATTCAATGTTTTGCTTGTGATCCTAACTACTGACACAATACATTGAAAAAAATATATATAACTTGAAATGAATAAAATGAATTCCAGATTTTTAGATGATTATAATTATAACCCATCTAAAAAACATACAAAGAATAATTCTAATTATTTTAATCTATAAAATTACAATATATTAAGTACTTCTAACTGATGCTAGTTCAGGAAGGTAACCAGATAAAAGATGTGGTAGGTGAAGTTTTAATGACGCACTTCTAAGCTTCTTGTCTCCTGACTATTTAGGGTTCTATCTGGATGAATTTTGTGGCGTTAAGGATGTTGATCAGCGAACCTTAAGTAGAATGGTTATCCTGTGTTATCTGGTTGGGCTCAATGAGCCTTTAAATGAATAGGAAGATGGGAAAATAAGTCAGATATACAACAGAAAGGGAAACAGAGGTGAGGCAGATGAAATGGAGGTCATAAGCATGGAAACATGAAGAAGGGCTTGACCTGCCATTGTTGGCTTTCAAAATTAAGGAATGGGTCTATGAGCAAGGATTGTGGGTGCCCTATAGAAGTGGAGAATAGGGGCGCCTGGGTCACTCAGTGGGTTAAGCTGCTGCCTTCGGCTCAGGTCGTGATCTCAGGGTCCTGGGATCGAGTCCCGCATCGGGCTCTCTGCTCAGCAGGGAGCCTGCTTCCTCCTCTCTCTCTGCCTGCCTCTCTGCCTACTTGTGATCTCTCTCTGTCAAATAAATAAATAAATAAATAAATAAATAAATAAATAAATAAAAGAAGTGGAGAATAATCCCTGTATGAAAGCCAATAAGGAAGCGGGGGGTGTCAATCTGTAACTCTATAGAATTGAATTCTGTCAACCACTTGAATGAGTTTGGGAGACAAATTTATCTTCCAAGTCTCTAGAAAGAGATCCCACTAAGCCCTGCTGTGCCCAGACTTGTGACGAAACTGTGAAATCATGAATAGGTGGTCTTTTGAGCCTCTCAGTTTGTATAATTTGTTGTACTAGTAATAGAAAATGAATGCATAGGTTAAATATCTAAAAATAAACTGCTTTTCTATATATCAACAACAAATAGAGAAATTTAACAATATTTACAGTGGGGTGCCTGGGTGGCTTAGTTGGTTAAGTGTCTACCTTTGGCTCAAGTCATCATCCTAGGGATCCTGGGTCCTGGGATCAAGCCTGGGGTCCTGGGATCAAGCCCTGCATTGAGCTCCCGCTCAGTGTGGGAGTATTCTCCCCACCTCCCACTCATGCTGTCTCTTGCTGTCTCTCCCTCTCACTCTCTCAAATAAAATCTTTTAAAAAAATACTTACAATGGCATAAAAATACACAGGGAAAAAAGTTAAATATGTGAAGACTCTAGAAGGGAAGAATAATTTAAAGGTTCTAAATAAATAGAATGTTTCCTGTTCATGGACTAGAAGACCAACATATTAAAGCCAATACTGATCTGTATATTTAATGCAGTCCCAAATAAAATCTAAGCACATGTTTTAGTATATTGATAATGAATATAAAATTTACATAGAAATATAAAAACCAAGGATAGCAAAGCCACATTGAAGATGAAATAGCTGGGATAACTATCAGTTATCAAGTCTTATTACAAAAGTTAACAGTAACTAAATTATAGTATCTTTTTGGAACAAAGATACACAAGGACACCAATAGAACAAAATTGCAAGTCTATAAACTGACTTGTGCATAAAGGGGTACTTGATTTACATCAAAATTGGCATTGCAAAATAGCAGGAAAATACTGCCCATCAGTATATAGTGTTTGGTACCAGTAGACATCTGTAAGGAAAAACAACTGAAACTAGATCCCTATCAAGTTTGTGTGGTAATACAAACAAAAATCAATTTCAGATCAAAATCCTAAATATTAAAGGCAAGACAGTATAGTTTCTGGAAGTTAATATGGGCAGATATCTTTATGACCTAAGGACAGGAATAAGGGAGCAAAACTTTTGAACAAGCACTTCACAAAAGAAATACCCAAACTGCAAGCAGGTGAAAATTATACAACCTTCTTACTGCAAATTAAAGCTACAATGAAACACCACTCTGCAACCATCAGAAAGGCCAAAATTACCACTAACAGTGATAGTAAGAATGTGTTAGGATGTGATTAGGACTCTTCTAGGTTGCTGGTGGAGAGGTAAACTAGTACATTTTAGAATTAGAATTCTGTTTGGCATTATCTAATGACCCAGCACTTCCACACATCTGTATGCAAATAGGTATGTACAAGAATGCTTATAGC
The DNA here is from genome assembly GCF_964662115.1 of Mustela nivalis. Taxonomy (NCBI): domain Eukaryota; kingdom Metazoa; phylum Chordata; class Mammalia; order Carnivora; family Mustelidae; genus Mustela; species Mustela nivalis. Next base: position 51,120,496 of record NC_139033.1, read on the forward strand.
CCATATTTATAATATCCCTAGACACTCAGATTGCTTCTAGTTTATCAGCAATAGAATGGGTAAATAAATGTTGTTAGTAATAAAAATAAATACTACAGAGCAGTGAGAATAAACAAACTACAACTGTGTATACATACGCACACGTGGCTTTCATGAACATCATATTGACTGAAGGAAGCCAGATAAAAAATTATTTATTTATTAATGATTATATAATTTAAAAATGTACTTTTTAGTGGTGGCTGGGTGGCTCAGTTGATTAAATGTCTGACTTCGGCTTAGATTTTGATTTTGAGGTCCTGGGATTGAACCCAGAGTCGTCTTGTCCCTCTCCTCCTCCCTTTGTCCCTCCCTTCTGCCCCTCCCCTGCTTGTGCTCTTTGTCTCTCTCTCAAATAAATAAAATCTTTTAAAACATGTATTTTTTAAATCGGGAAAATACTGCAGTTAAAGGTCATACAAAATAGTTGAATTATGAGAGGTTTTTATTTATTTTTATTTTTTTAAAGATTTTATTTATTTATTTGAGAGAGAGAGATCACAAGTAGGCTGAGAGGCAGGCAGAGAGGGAGAGAGGAGGAAGCAGGCTACCTGCTGAGCAGAGAGCCTGATGTGGGGCTCGATCCCAGGACCCTGGGATCATGACCTGAGCCAAGGGCAGAGGCTTTAACCCACTGAGCCACCCAGGCACCCCTAGGAGAGGCTTTTAGAGTGGATTCTGGGTCTAGTAGTTTTCCATTTCTTGGCATGGGGGGTGATTTCATAATCTTTCATGTGTATATACTTGTTCTGCGTTTTTCCATTATCTGTTTTATTCTTTAATTAAATGTATTGGGAGAAATTGAGAGGGTAGGACAATAAAGAGGAAGAAGAATATATTTAGAATAGAGAGTACATCTGGATTCAAGCAAAAGAGGAGATCCAGCAAAAGAAATACAGGTTAAGAGGTGAATAAATGGAATGGGCAATGACATAAAATTTGGAGAAGAATGTAGTGTAGCCACTTTGGAGAACAGTGTGGAGATTCCTTAAGAAATTAAAAATGGAGTTTCCCTATGACCCTGCAATTGCACTACTGGGTATTTACCCCAAAGATGTAGTAAAAAGAAGGGCCATCTGCACCCCAATTTTATAGCAGCAATGGCCACGGTCGCCAAGCTGTGGAAAGAACCAAGATGCCCTTCAGTGGACGAATGGATAAGGAAGATGTGGTCCATATACACTATGGAGTATTATGCCTCCATCAGAAAGGATGAATACCCAACTTTTGTATCAACATGGATGGGACTGGAAGAGATTATGCTGAGTGAAATAAGTCAAGCAGAGAGAGTCAATTGTCATATGGTTTCACTTATTTGTGGAGCATAACAAATAACATGGAGGACATAGGGAGATGGAGAGGAGAAGGGAGTTGAGGGAAATTGGAAGGGGAGGTGAACCATAAGAGACTATGGACTCTGAAAAACAACCTGAGGGTTTTGAAGGGGTGGGGGGTGGGAGGTTGGGTGAGCCTGGTGGTGGGTATTCTGGAGGGCACGGATTGCATGGAGCACTGGGTGTGGTGCAAAAACAATGAATTCTGTTACGCTGAAAAAAAAATTAAAAGAAAAGAAAGAAATGGAGTTAAACTCTGTCAGATGGAAAGGAAAATTAACTTTTGGATTGCCATATTAAAAACCTTTTCAGGGAGCTGTAGAAATTAAACCCTGATTAGATAGAATTGAGGAAAGTAAAGGTGAGAAATTAGGCACTGAGAATAAACCAACCTTATGAACAATTTTAGCACTAAAGTGGTTGGGTAATAAATGGGGTTGCAATCAGAGGGTAGAGTAGGCAAGATTTTGTATATATAAAATGAATGTTTGTATATATAAAATGAATGTTTGTACACTGACAATAATCATGTAATGGAATGAAACAAATGCTGAATTTAGAGAAGCATTCTGGAGCAGGTGAGAGAGGGTATGGGATGGAGAGTACACATAAGGAGTTGTCCTAAGATCAAAGAGAGGTAAATCTTCCATTACAGAAGTGCAGATTATAAGGATCTAGATTCAAACGTGGAACATATTTTTTAGTGAGAAAATTAGTTCTCAAATACCATCTATATTCTGAGTGAAATATGAGATGAGGTCAGCAAATGAGCTAGAGGAGGAAGGAAGATCAAGGGTCTGAAGAGAAAGGAACTAGTATGAAATAATCACTTTGTAATGTGAGCAAATGCATGTTCTTGGGAGATTTATTAGGATTGTCTTGACTGTATCGAATGGCCATTTGAGATTTGTGGCCATCCTGGAGTCTATTTGATTAACGAATCTAAGAAATTGTTCAAGGACTACAAACATGGAAAATTAATGGTGAATGACTGAGATTATTAATTGTGGCTTTAAATGCTTGAATAAAATGAATATATGGAAATTATTTAATTACTATTCAGTTGCTATGTTTTATGTGGGCCAATAGAGCCCTAAGTGAAGTTTCAGTCTGAATTACCTGTTTTTAGTCTCAAGATTATGGTAAGGGCATATTAATAACTTATCCATCTGTATGTTCACTGAAGTATTTATTGAATTACTATATGTCAGTCATGAGAGAAGATACACTAGTGAATAAAAATATATACCATTTTTATTGGCCTGCTGAATCATCTATTTTAGAGAAATTAAATATTAAGTTACAGACTCAGTTTTTCTGTGATAATTTATAAAATTACTCTTAAGCACTGTCTTTGCAAATTAGATTTTTAAGATGTATACTATATTTGTATGATTTTTCTTCCTGAGTAACTATATTTTGGTCTAGAATTAAAATAAAAATAAAGGGCATGGGGTCATGAGTAATTATTTTGGAAATAAGGAATGTGGAAATCATAAAGGAGTAAAAGAGTTCACACATTGTACCACCTGGCGGAATAGCTTTTAAGAAGAAAAGGATGAAATCCATTTTTTAGGTTTCAGTTTATATTTCTATATGCATGAAGAAGCAGATCTCTTCATTATAAAAGCATTTGGAATGTCACAGAATTTCTCAGGAACACAGACTGGTTTATGAACTTAAGATACTTGGGTCCTTTAGAAGCAAACATTCTAATACTGAATTTAGCTTATAGGAAATATCTTCAACTTCAATAAAGAAAATAAAGGGGGTGAAACGATGATTTATGAAAACTGGAAGATATTGGAAGAAAAGTATTTGACTGAAAAACCATCCTTTTAATGACAAAATACGGCACATTTTAACAGCTTAGTCAGTCACAACGAAGTTTCCAAATTATTGAGAAAAGTGTCGCTAACAATCTATTTTCCTGCTTTATGATCAATAGGGTGTAGTGAGTTTAGTAGTTACATGCTTGATTATACATCTAGGAAAGCTGGATTAGAATCTTTTAATCTAGCAAATTGGCAAATTTAACAAAGTTAAGTGTGTTGGCTCTATCTGTTCCCTGCTTTTAAGATAAACAAATACAACTGGTTAATACTATAAGTTCTGTGAGTCCTAATCTTTCAATGAAAATTTATTGATCTTTCACATGGTGAATACTGAACTAGCTTTTGGGTAAGACAAAATGAAGGTAGGCCTTGTATGCAATTTGTTAGCAATCTAGTGGAGAAGAATTGCATTTCATCTCAACACTGAGTGAAGAAAACAGGCAGGTTCAGGAAAAGAGAAATAAACAATCTAGAATTCTTGAAAGTAACAGAAGTTAAAGGGTTAGCTATGTTCTGGCCACAGATATGACCAAGAGTATAATTAGGTGACTTTAGAAATTGGAGTAATTTGTTTTACTTTTTAAGTTTTATAAACTATTAATATTTTAATAGGCTAACATCTATTCCAAAGTAGAGATCCTGATACATTATTCACTTATTTGTCAAAACCTGGCCAATTTTAGTTTATCTAGACTCTTAGACAAGTTTTGGAAGTGCTTTTATTGATAAGTGTTCAATGTGGAAAATATTAAATATGTTAAGAATATGCTTAATTAGCATGCCACTTTATATGCTATTTAGCATTTATACTATTCCAAAAACCAGACACTACTACTACACTATATTATAGTGAAGAAGTTGTAAAATGTTAGTGCCACTTCAGGGCCTCTTGGGTTTACAGGCTTGATCTAAGCTGAGTTTGGGTTCCAACAGAGGTGCCACTTGATAGTCTCTTACCTCATGCCCAGGTCTCAGATACTTTATCTCTTTCTATAAATAAAATGCATGGATTTAATAAACCATAGTTGGCTACAAATTCAAAATTATCTATAGTATAATTTCTGTTGTTTTTTAAAGCTACTACTTTCATAATTCTTTTTTTTTTTAAGATTTTATATTTATTTGACAAACAGAGATCATCAGTAGGCAGAGAGAGAGAGGAGGAAGCAGGCTCCCTGGAGAGCAGAGAGCCTGATGCAGGGCTTGATCCCAGGACCCTGGGATCATGACCTGAGCTGAAGGCAGGGGCATTAACCCACTAAGCCACCCAGGCACCCGCTGCTCTCATAATTTCCCAAGTTTCTTTTAGGGTTCAGGAAGGATAACGTGTTATAAGTTGATGCTATACAGTCTGAGTTCTCTCATAGGAGAGTTCTGGGATTCAAATTAGAAATACTGTATAAGGGGATTAAGCATTTGATAAATTCAAGGTAGAATAATTAATTAACCCTCATCTATAGTAGGTCCAGGGGTAGAAAGAAGAAAATAGTCTTGTGTGTTAGAAGAAATTTTAAGGAGACAAGTGTGACTCTAGGAATTTTAGGTAAAGGCAAACAATAAGGTGGAGGGCCAGTGCAAAGTGAGATCATACATGTTTTTGTAGACTAGATGAACATTGGTTTTATTCTATGAAAGGTCTCAATTTTCTATTATATAAACAAGAGACCACCCTGAACATGCCCAGTCTCATCTGATCTTGGAAGCCTGGTTAGTACTTGGATGGGAGTAATATGACTTTAAATGTATAAGTAAATACATGCAATAATGGAGAATATATTGGAGCTACCAAGACAGAACACCCCCAAAACCACTTACCCTGTTATAATGGTCTAGATGACAGATGATTGGGATTTGAAGAAAAAAAAAAAAAGAATAGCGATAGAAAAGATGACTGATTTGAGATGTCTTTAGGAATAGATCTTACAGAATTTGGTATGGATGGACATCAGTAGTGATAGGAGATAAAGTTGCCAGTAATGACTGAGTTCTTTGCCTTTTGGAGAGTAATGGTATTTTTTGAGGTGGGGAAGGAGTGGGAAAAGTTCTGGGATGGATGTTGGCAAAAACAGAAGAATTTTACTACCTTGGGGCATGTTAAATTTATGATTAACTTGAGATATTCATGTAATGATGACTGGTTGACATTTCGATATTTAAGTCTGAGGCAAGACATGATTTTCAGAGTTCTCCATATACTCAGAATACTTAAATATATGAAAATTGGTTAGATTCTCTAAGATGATATGGGAGAGAGGTGCAGAGTGGTTCATTGTTGAGATTATCCAAGACAAGAGGACTATACTTTTTAGAATCCTGGTTGAAAGAATAGTGATTGACAAAGGATTTTCATAAAGACTAGTAAGAAAGAGGAATACAAAAACTGTGGCTTATCAGAGTGTTCTCAGATGGAGAGAATGTTCAGCACTGCTGAACAAAAGGTTTAGAAAGATAAGAGCCAAAAATACCTCTTGGAACCTTGGCAATTGATACGTGAGTAGAGCGGTAGGAGTCAGACTAAAAAGGGTTGAGAATGACAGTGGGTATAGATGATTGGAGATACTGGTATAGACAGCAGTTTCAGGGAAATGTTTTCTCTTCAAGATGTGAAGCATCATAGCTTATTTTTCTTCAGGAATTATCCAGTTGACAGAGGTAAAGATGCTACAGTGGGAATAACCAAAGGAACACTGATTTGAGAAAGGAAGATCTGTGTTTAGAGAAACTGATCTCTGATGAGTACAGGGCCACTTTCTCTGTTATAAAAAGGAGGAAGAAGGAAAAATTGGTTATAAATGGTGGTGGCAAGATGATCATGGCTTCTGTTTTGTTGGTAAGGACCTTCACATGTTATCCAGCTTGTTCAGGTTGGAGAAAGGAAGATAACAAAAGCATTCTTGATAATAGAATAAATTCAGAAAATATTGTAGTATAGGATTCCTGTGTACAGTTGTGTGCCCATTAGAAGTTGGCTGCAATGAATTTTTAGAATGATACCCTTGTACCTGACTGAGCTACAGCTATAGTGCTTCATTGAGCCTGTGTGCAGAGACCAAAAAAGGCAGGTGGTCGATTTTACAATTGTGATTTTGTGTGGTAAGTACGGTAAATGAAGATCAGGTCACTGAAGTTAATTAATTATATGTATTAACCATGGAATATGGAAATAATCATAAAAGAGATTAAAAGCAAGGTCACAGAAAGGAAATAGATTCTTAGAAAAGAGTGAAAAGGAACTTTTAATAAGTTAAGGACAATTCCAGAGCAGATCTTTGACCAAGTAAGTTGGAAGGATAAGTCATAAAAGAGTAGGAGGCTGGGCTCCTAATCTTATAGTGTAGTTTTTGGTGCTGATAGTTTGGGCTGTGGCTATGAGAGTAAGTAAATAAAATGGAATGGAGGAAAGGTTCATTGCAGAAGAAATCAAAGAGGTGAGACTCTAGATATTGGATCCAAATAGAGGTTGAATATATGAAGTATGATGACTAGTGTGGGTGAAGAGGAATGTGGCAAGATTTTTCTAAATGACCAAGATCCTTCCTGACTATGAGATCTGACATCCTAACTTTCTATTCTAGTTATATTATTTATATATGTTATTTTCTCAGAATTGCTTTTTCACAAAATGTATCTTATGACTAAAATCTTCCTGAAGATCATGACTAACAGCTTCTCACTTTTTCCCTAAAACTTAAGATTTTTTTCCCTAAAATTTATATGAAGTTATAGAGTCATCATGAAAATGAATTGTACATGGTATATGCAAATAGGAGGCATTATCTTTAATATTTTCCCGTTGAAACTTGTCATATTTGGGGGGAAAATGTGGAGCATATCCTATGTACTCAGACTAGGCAGTATGCACTAGTTTTGCATTTCTTAATCTAAAGTGTCAAGGAAAAGAATGGCCTGCTTCATGTGTGTAAGATTTGGCTCAAAGAAAAAAGAACAAATGAAACAGGCTTTTTTACTTCAGATCATGCATTGTAATGCAATATTGTGGACCCACCTGCTGCAAATGAAGATATTAAAGTACCGTTAGGTCAGTTTTTGTAGACATGTGAATGTATAAAGTTCTGGGAAATAGAGGACAAATATTTTAAATGATTTATTAGAGTCTAGCTATTTCTATATATGTGTATGTATATCCATGTATGTCATATCTACATAAATGAAAATATAAAGGATAAGTAAACTAGTTTCTGCAAGGTAGAGTAAAATTAAAGGAACAACTGATATTTTTAATTTACATTTTTAATCCAGTGACATATACACCAAATTTTATTTCAAAAGTTATTGTATCCAGTTATACTCACACTGTACATGGAGCTCTCTGATGATCAGATAATTAAAAGCAATCTATTAAAAGATGTGAATGCAAATGTGAATACAAATATGTGGCAAAAAAAATGTGTAATTAGTTCTAAAAATTCCAAAGCCTAAATTAGCTGAGGATCATGAATATGTGCAAAGAACCACTAAAAGGGCTTTTAAAACATCTGTTTGAATGGAAGGAACAGGGTCAGATAGAATTACTAATGATAAAGGTGAAAGGAAACTACTCTTCTGTCACATGGTTTCCTTTGATATGTCACCTAGATATGGTAATTATCCATGTCTTTTATTGGGTCTCCTGTTGTCCTAACAAAGGATCTCTGACTTTCCACTGCTGTTCCTCAGTACAGTTACCCCTTCTGTCAGCCAGTGATAGACAGGATCTCTTACCTAAGACAGGCACCACGGCTTCCACCAAATCTATGAGGTAAGGCTGAGCTAGCATGGCTGATGAGTAGTACCCAACTCTGTTTTATTCAACAGTATATATCCAGAGGTGGGCATGGTACCTGGAACAATGTCATGTTTTCAGTTTTTTTGATATATGAAATATTCAACATACAAGTGAATAGAAATCGACAATATAGATAACATTCTGGTGTAACCCAGCATTCAAGTCTGCTATGGCAGGGGCTTCTGCTAGCCAGTCACTGACAATCAGAATCAAAAGGCATTCATACAATACTGGTTTACTTCGGAGTCACTGGGGCAGGATTTTGTTTTATTTATTTTGCCTTCTCCTGGTTTCATGTGAGTCTGGCTTTTTTGTGAGGAAGATACTGGTGTTGGTTAGCACCTTCAGGGATCCCTGTAGCCACCCCAACCCCAGTCATCCATTGGCGGAAAAGGTACTTTCATCTTGAACCCTCTTCTACTTTCCAGGTCTTCCAAGTCCTACCAGACCAGAGAGGCAGAACCTGGGTGCCCATGGGGGCCAGGTAGTAGAAGGGCATGAAGAATCTTGAAAGGCTGTGGTGAATAAGAGATTCCATACTCTATCTCCAGAAGCCAATGTCCTCAACTGCAATTGGTTTGGGCCCCTGGAAATGTTAATCCACTTATGCTAGATCTTCTGCATTTCAAGAATAGTTAAAATATCTCCTTTTATATATATATTTTTGCAAATAAATCCCCCAAATCAAAAACAATGCATCACAGAGGCCAAATAGGACACATTGGTTGATGTAAACCAGCCTATGATCACCCATTGGAGACCTCTTTTTCATTCCTCCGGGTTCCCACCTTTGTTTGTGTTGATTTAGAGTCTATAAACCAGAGTTTTCCTGATAAATGGAATACAGTTATTTTGAATGGGTGGCAGAAGGAAGGTCTTCACTGTGATTTGAGCTCTGCAGTGGTACCTGTGAAATACTTGGGTAAGTAGGAATAGCCTTTCCCTTGTACAACATTTCTAAATTCGTAATTTGCATCATGCTCTACGTATTTGTGGACTGGCTTCTAAAGAAAGAAAGAAAAAAGGCCAATTCTGCTTCTCCTGTGACAAAGAGGTCTTAGGACCCATGGATGGGAGAGCCAGCATAGACTAGGGAGGGAAATTGTTAATTAGGAGACATGTTGTCCTCAAGCCAGTTAAATTCCTGACTGGGGTATGTTTAAGCAGGCAGAATACCCTTTGTGAAGGTTACCATTCAAGTTTATTGTATGGGATGGGGCTTGAATTAAAACTAATACATTTCTGGGGCACCTGGGTGGCTCATTGGGTTAAAGCCTCTGCCTTCAGCTCAGGTCGTGATCCCAGGGTTCTGGGATTGAGTCCCGCATCGGGCTCTCTTTCAGGAGGGAGACTGCTTCCCCTCTCTTTCTCTGCCTGCCTCTCTGACTACTTGTGATCTCTATCAAATAAATAAATAAAATCTAAAAAAAAAAAAAAAACTAATACATTTCTTAGATTCCTTCTCTGATTCTACAAAAGTATCTGTTCTTATAGCTCAAATTTTAGAATTTCCATTACTTTCTAAATATGGAAGTTTTAATTTCCTGAACTCTAGGGATCTGAAATAATTTATTCTGTTTATAGACAGTATTTGACCACAACTGTGCTGTATGGGACGCTAAACACGTAGTAGGTGACCAACAAACACTTGCAAAATCGAATTTGATTTATGTCTGCAGGTCTAAGCCTACCACGGTACACATATGGTTTTAATTTCTGTTGGAGTCAGAATATTTAAGAACAGATTAAATTAAAGTGCCACCTGCCAAATTTCTAAAACCAAGGGAAAAACATATTTATGGAATAATTGGAACAAGAGATGAGAAAGTAAGCATAGAGGATAAAGACCAGATTTTATTCCATCTATTTAAATTCAGCATGTATCAATGAGCATCTAGTCAGCAGAAGTTCTGTGCTAGGTGGTATGGTTATGTGAAGTTTAAGCACAGTTCTGGCCTGAATAATTAAATTGCCTATTGTTTCTCCTTTGTCCTTGTGATCCTAGAAATGATATATACAGTGTTCATAGGGCAAGCTCTGTATAAGGACATTGAAATCACTGGGTTCATACTTAACATATTTAAGGCAAAAATAATCATAGGAGCTGTCTTTAAGTGGTACAGTGTTGCCATTAACACTTTTACCAGCTGGAAGTTGTAAAGTCTGTGGAACAAATGGAAGGGTCCAGGAGGACATTCAGAGAAGCCACGTGATAAGGAGGTGTTGAGAACAGCCCCTTCCTTCCTAAAAATTGTATTCTTTAGGAAGGAAAGGAGATCATTCCTACCTACATATGAATAGGGACATTTCCTAAAAAGGTTTTCATTCAAAGGGAGTATTCTAATCCTAACTTAGGGCCCCAACTAGTGCGGCAGTCTAAATGGAGAGAAGGTCAGCCGTAGTAAGGCTCCTTGTGCGGGTAACCCTAGTATCAAAGGAAGTTTTTAGTAATACCAGAGGTGTTGCTATGGGCACTGATGCATAGGAGCCAGATACAGTGGAAGGAAAATAATGAAAAATGCTGATTAGGAGCTCAGAGAAAGGAATGGAACATTTGTGCTCAACAATAAAATGTAATGCTCTGTTAATCTATTTCTTGGCTGTCCTTATTCTGTAGGTTTTTAAAATACACTTTTGTTCCTCATTTAGTTCCTTACACTATATTTCTTCCTTTCTCATTACTTTTCCTATTTTGACACTGACTTTAATTGTGAATAGATTCAGCTCTGTAAGGGCCTGAATATGAAATATAATGTCAGCATCAAGAGAACCAACGCTTTTTGCTCCGTATGAAATCAAGAATGTTAGATATGGATAGTGCATATTAGAACCATTCCTAGCCGAGGCTCAGAAAAGGTTCACTGTCAAAGCCGTGCAGGGTTCCCATGTTTCTGGGGTAGAGAAATGTCTCATGCCCTTAAATATACATGCCACGGACTTAAATAAGAATATATATGTGTGTGTGTGTATAAACGATTTATCCAATCTATTTATGGTAGGTTTGGCAAAAAAGAGATTAGACCTGAATGACTCTGTTAGCTATTTGTTAGTGATATTCCAATTAGCTTATACATAGAATTTCTCCATTTTTCTCCCCGAATAAGAGAAATTAAAAGATATTTTTCCCAAGATCTCTTCCTTTTCTTTTATCTGTAAACCTTGCTGTCTGTAACATCCTGTAATATTCTTTCCCACCTTGTCACTTGACTTCCTCCTTATGTCACTTCTGCATAATGGGAAATCTTGAGGCTACATTCTATCGTCCCAACTCAGTTTAGAGATGTTAACTACTTCTTTTGATTTCGACTCCATTTCCTACAAGATGGTTATATTTGATTTCCTGTATTTGTGCCCTTGACTCTTCATAAAAAACAAAAAACAAAAAAAACAAAAACCTGACATCTTAAAACACGGTGTCGACATTAGCAGCTGTCGTGTTTGTTTGGATACCTGATTTATTTTCAAGCCTTGTGGTTTTAGGGTATCTGGGTTCCCAAATATCCTCTCCATACTTTCACACTAAAAAGTCTGCCTGTTGGCATGTTGTCATGAGCGTCAATCTCACTGTGAATGAACACCAGATCATAGAATGAAGCAACGTACTTTAGTTAGTGGAGGTTCTGCAAGCAGAGGGTCAACACGATGAGGAGATGGACTACTCCGTGAACTTTCCAGAGTGCAGCTGGTTTTGGGTATCTCCACTTCAAAGGACAGCATGGAAGACTTGAACCTTGATGCCCCAACAGCACCTAGCCTCTGAGGAAATAAATGAGCCCAGGCAAGGAGTACACGCGGCCAAATGCTATGGGTGCCACTGCTATCGGGTGGCACAGATTTAATCTCCAGGCACAGAGCTGCTGATTTGATTTAGGATAGCAGTTGTCAAGAGCAGAAGGAGCTGCTGGCACAAATGGTGGCCCTCCCGGCCAAGCATGCTTTCCAACTGTCCTGGATTTAGGAGGAAGGGAAAAAGAGCCACAAGGGGGAGGGAGGGAGGGAGAGAGTATGGTAGCAGACCTATTGAAGAGTTGGGCTGCAGCTCACTCGGAGGAATTCCATTAAATGAACTCATCCGTCATCTTGCCTTTTATTGATGAGTGGCATTGCTTGGTGGCAAGTGACATAGCAGAACAAATAGCATCAGAGTCCTGGCTCCTGTTCCGCAGCACACACAGACGCGTGGGCCCCCAAACAATGAGTCATTACTTATTACATCCATTATTAACTCAGCTCAGCCTCATTAGGCTTAGAAATTGAGGAGAGAAAAAAATTAGAAGCTAAGTAACACCAAGTACCCACACATTTAGGGAGATAGGTGGTGGTGTAGGAGAGACAGTGAACAAGTGAAGGACAGTTAAAACCAGCAACTCAGCAATGGTGACATTTTCAAATCCTGAGGGTCATGGATAGTTGATTGTGTGTTTGCCTTTTTCTGACATGATTGTGTTGAGGACTACATTTTAAAGCAGTGGGGCTGAAGTTGAATATAGGCGGTACATCATTAGCTAACACCAGCCCTTCAAGATAGCTTATAGAAGTCATGTAGTTTCTTTATTAATAGATACTTAAAGGTTGCTATATGCATGATCATATCTTCTAAAAGGGTGTCCGGAAGCAACAGAGATTACCTGCTCCTACTATAAAGCAATATGCCTACTAACTGTAAGAATAGGAACAAGAGATTGCAAGGACACAGGAATCTTCTTCCTATTATTGTCCCTACATCTACCTGGGCTTTCTGGACGTTTCTGGAAGTTGGCTTCTGCACCCAACTGGAGTATAAGTGCTCCCCACTCCAGGCTTGAGATAATTAGAAGAGAGAACCACTTCCTTATTTTAGCAATGCTACACAATGATCGAAATACTATAGAGAAGAATTAGAACTAGTTCCTTGGAAAAGATTATCTTCTTTTGGATGCATGTTTAGAACAACTTATGGAAGAATTTATTTTACTCATAACAATGAGTATAAATAAAGTTTCACATGACTCCACGTGAAACTAACTGATCAACTCTGTCTGTTAAATTTCCTGGTTAATTAAGTCAAAAAATTGGCTATATTTTTTTCCTCCCTGAATATTAATAAAACTATTTTGCCCATGTGGTCATGAGTTCCTGATTTTGAATACATAATCAGTATGTTTCCTAGGCTTTCAAATCCTTCTTGAATGCAATCTTTAAGATTTTAATCTTTTAAAAACATTATTAAAAATAGATTTCTTGGGTATTTTTTCTCATTTGAGCTGATAAAACATTTCTCTATGAGTCAGTTGAAACTTACAGTAATGCTTATTATGGATCATACATATATACACACACTGGATTGTTCAAAGTGTGTTTACAGATGGGCAGCTGATTAATTGCAAGATTACCAAGAGAAGAAAAAAAAAGTTTTTCATATTTAAGACACAGTTTGAAGTTCTTCCTTTTGTGGAGTTGTTGCTTTGCTACAGTAATATTCTGGACAGGAAATAAAGGCAAAAGTGGTCATCAAAACTGGTTAAAGATACAGGTAAACAAATGAATGTATGACATTGTTAACATTCCATTTGTGGCTTAGTAGGTCTACATTTAACTATACATTTGGAAAATGTCTTTAGAATGTGGAGTTACACACTAACAGATTGCTGGATACAGAGTTTGGTTGTACATATATATAAGATTTATTTTAATATCTCAAAATAAATGATTTATTCAATTGTGCATTCATCTAGCTATCTAATATGGCCTATTTCATGTCCATTAAGATTATGTTCATAATGAACAGTAAAACCCACTGTAACTCTCATCTAACCCTATAAACAAGTGTTATTCCTCTCCTGATCTTAGTATTAACAAAGGAAAAGGAGGAGAAAGATGTATATATATATATATATATATGTATTTTAGTCTGTCTTGGTAATTTTGAAATTTGAGTTTCTGATTAACCATTGAAACTTAACAAACTTGGGGCGCCTGGGTGGCTCAGTGGGTTAAAGCCTCTGCCTTTGGCTCAGGTCATGATCCCAGGGTCCTGGGATCGAGCCTCACATCTGGCTCTCTGCTCTGTGGAGAGCCTGCTTCCTCCTCTCTGTCTCTGCCTGCCTCTCTGCTTACTTGTGATCTCTGTCCAAAAAATAAATAAAATCTTTAAAAAAAAAAAAAAGAAACTTAACAAACTTTCTACTTTTTGGTTTTGTTCTTGAGCAACTTCTACTTTGTAGTTATTTGGTCATTTGGATTTCTACCACTTTTAGATGTAGGAAGGATATAAATCTATCAGTTTTATAGATCTGTAAATCTGTCTTGTATTAACTTTGCCCTCTGGAAGAACAGGATAAATCTATTCTACCAAATACCCCTTAAAAATCTTCTAAGATAATTGTTATGCCTCAACATTTTTCTGTTTTCCAGCTTATGAACACTCAGGTCCCTCAACTACTGTGTGAAAGAGTCCTTTGAGGCTGAGCCAGCATACAAAGAATAAAAGTTTCACAGTAGTACAAATGTAGTAGTAATTAAGTGGCTTCATCTGCTCTTACGCCCACCCCCTTTCTAGGCAAATAGCTTTGTGGGTTGTACAGGAGGGTCCTTCCTTGTTATTCCTCCAGTTGAAAAGGGCCTGACCCATTGGACGGCTATCATAAGTTGATAAAACATTATAATGCACAGCTGTTTCTCCAAGGATGAGGTCATGTGCCCTAGAGGCTGTCATCCTGACAAAATTTTTCTATTATAACTGAAGGTTTCTCTGCCAGAGAACCAAGTTCTTAATCAGTCCATCTTATTTTCCACTAAAAATTGCCCCAGTGTTTTCCTTTCTGTTCCAGAAGATTTTTCTGATTTATTGAAGAATCATGCCCTTCTCCTACCAAGAGTGCCTTACACTACAGAGCAGAACTGACACATGTCCTCATTTTTCACACATAAACTCCAGTAATATAGATTTTCACCTGATTTTCTCTTTTTTACCACCTCTTCGTCAGACTCACCCTGACCTGAAGAAGGCTGGGACACAAAAAAACATGAGTGACATTTTACTACCATGTAATCAATAATCCTCTACCTCTTACTCTGCCCCTTGCCTCCCATCAAGTTTAAATGCAAGTCTCCCTCTTGAAGGTGAACCTGTCCCCCATCCAGTATATTGCCAAGGGCATGTAGTGGTTGCTCATGTTTTTCACAGACTATGCGTCTTAGCCCTTGTGAATTCTCCAAAAAATATACTTTTAATGAGACTGCCAGCTTCCCATGAAAATTTCAGCACTTCTGATATTCAGTACCATATTAGACCCTTTCCCTGAAATCCCTGGCACATATCTGACAAAATTTACAAACCATTTGGTCTACGATATTATGCACCCTTTCGGCAGTAGCCTTCTACTTCGTCAAAGATGCTCTTGAAGCATAGCATACACTTCCCCTCAGAGCTTTTTTGTATCTGACACTTGTCCATGGTGCATAGGACATCAGCCTCCTGGCATCTAGGGCTAGAGGGAGGCCCATCCTTTGTTGCAGCATAGCAAATGCAGTTAGGTTACCTTTTAAGGCATGTCACTGTCTGATCTGATATATAAATTCACTTTTCTGGCTATGCAGGTTGAAGTAATGTCACTTTGGCCCAACAAAATTCAAAGCTTTTCCACTTTACATCAGGAAACTAAAGAGAAAATAAAATTAAAGTATGGATATTTTGATGTTCAGTATAGCAAAACTCAAACCTAATTTCTTTCCCAGAGATAACTGCCTATGGAAAAAGCCAGAACATTTACTCACCCCAGTAGAGAAGCATATGGCAAAGAGATATTCAGTGCTGTGATTGAGTGGGGTTTTTGAATGGGACTTAAATGCCCAGTAGGATTAGCTACAGGCAAGGGCTGAATAAGTGCCCGTCTGCTGGTATGATTGAGGGGTGACAGGTAATCTCACTGCCCAAATGTATGCATATCCCCTAAACCACCATGCTGATGTTAGAGAATCATTCCTTTGGGTATTATTTCTAAAATGTCTCTGTAAAAATGCAAATACTTTACCTAGAAGTAATGGAACATTAAGCCATTTATAGTCATTTAAATTTTAGAACGGCTTATAACATTGACACAGAGCTAGAGTAAATCCAGGAAAACAGGATATATAAAAGAATTATTGATTCAGAAGACTGAGAAGTAGTACCTAAAGAAGGCTATGAAAAGTTGGCGATAGGAGAGAGCTGTACCTCAGAGATGACAGTAGTTTGGTAGGGCAATTCAAGGACCAGTTGGTACAAAGGGGAAGTGAAGCGACGGCGAAGAACACCTTTCCAAAACTTATCAAATTCCCCCAGATCTGACTCTGATACTGTGAGATAAACCAGAACTGATGATTTTGAGCATTTAGGCCATGTTAGGAATAGTTGATTGTTGACCAGAAACAGCCCAGTGACCAGGAATCTCAAACCTTAAATTTGCCCTTGGAAAGCTGAGTGTGTACCTGAGTTTCCTTTATTTAGTAGAAATACTTGGCAGACCTTTTCCTCAGATATTATCTTCACGTTGTCATTATCATTTTCTTCATTGCCCTTCAGAGTATTAAAAAAAATAATAAATCGAGCCATTGAACCAGATGGAATTAAACAGACTTTATTCAAGACCATTATAGAAAGGGAGAGAGATTGAACTCCATTGCCATTTAAAGAAAAGGGACAGGGTGTGTGTGTGTGTGTGTGTGTGTGTGTGTGTGTGTGTGTGTGTGTAGAACTAAGATTTACTCCTAGCAACTTCAAATATGCCATACAGTATTAACTGTAATTAATATACTACACTGTACACTATATCCCCATGTTATTTTATAACTGGAAGTTTGTACCTTTTGATTGCCTCACCCTTTTTTTTTTTCTTATATGCATCCCCTGCTTCTGGAACCCACTAATCTGTTCTCTCTTCTGTAAGCTTGTGTTTTTTTTGTGGGAGAAGTAGGGCTCTCTCTTTCTTTTTTAAAATTCCACATGTAAGTGAGATTATATGGTATTTTTCTGTTGTAATCATTTACTGCAATGCCTTCAGGATCTATCCCTGTTGTTGCAAGTGGAAAGGTTTCATATTTTGATGACAGAACAATATTCCATTTTGTGTGTGTGTGTGTGTGTGTGTGTGTGTGTGTGTTTATCCATTCATCTGTCAGTGGGCACATAGGTTGTTTCCGTATCTTGATTATTCTAAATAATACTGCAGTGAACATGGAGTGCAATATGTCTTTGAGTTAGTATTTTCTTTTTCTTTAGATAAATACCCAGAAGTAGAATTGCGGTTCATTAGGTAATTCGATTTTTAATTTTTTTTTTAAGAAACTGCATACTGTTTTCTGTAGTAGCTGCACTACTTTGCATTCCCACTAACAATGCACAAAGATTCCCTTCTCTCCATATCCTTGCCAATACTTGTTTTTTATATATATATGTATGTATGTGTATGTGTAATAGCCATTCTAACAGGTACAAAGTGATACTTTATGGGAGAGTATTTTTTTTAAAGATTTTATTTGTTTATTTGACAGAGAGAGATCACAAGTAGGCAGAGAGGCAGGCAGAGAGAGAGAGAGAGAGGAGGAATAGGCTCCCTGCTGAGCAGAGAGCCCGATGCGGGACTCGATCCCAGGACCCTGAGATCATGACCTGAGCCGAAGGCAGCGGCTTAACCCACTGAACCACCCAGGCGCCCCTGGGAGAGTATTTTTAAATGCTGGGGAGTGAGCTAGTGGAAAAGTACTGGAGGACCTAGGGTCTGCAGGGTTTGGTTGGTATGATTAGGTCATCTATGTTTTTGGTAATCCTTCCTTACTGAAGCTAGGCTCCCACCCTCCCACTGTGACATAGAGTTAGAGAGTGCTGTCTCCTTCAGTGATTGCATTTCAAAGGAATGACACCCAGCTCCTTAAGAAAGACATTTCTAGCTTGTAGAAGATTTGCATCTCAAAGAGACAGAGAAGGAGTTTACAATTGCAAGTTTTCTAAAGTAAGTGCTCTAAGAAAAGGAAGGACATTTTAGTTGGGAAGAAACCTGTCTAAAGTTTAATTAAGATGAGGGGAATATTAAGGCAGTCTTTGTCAAGAGATTTCTGAGTTTCAACCCCTCCCATTTATGCTTGGTATACATTTTATATTTATATAGACACTTACAACAATAACAACTGATTGTATTTCATTACTCTTTCTCCTGTGTATGTAACACTTCACATTTATGAAATAGTTTTATTTTTCAAATGCTATATATATATATATATATATATTACTGCAAACCTGAACCAAACAGGCATTGTGCCTACATTACAGCTGGAGCCACAGAGGTTTGAGTCCATGTTTTATACTCCTCCTGAGGACTCTGTTAGTATTTGTTTGGCCTTATCCATTTCCTTTTAAAATTTGATCTCAAAATACTATCTTCATTCCAAACCTAAGAAGAGTGTATGCCAGTGGGGCCAGAAGTGGGCTAGAAGAAGGTGGGTTATGAAAAGCAGGGGGCAGAATCCTCCCATGCTATTCTCCAGAAGTTGAGTTCCAAGTTCTCCTTGGCAACTTAGGTGAGTGCTTGAGTGTCTCACAGTGCTAATTAATTCTGAAAAGA